>NC_133860.1:58080811-58407061 GCF_047830755.1 Zonotrichia albicollis | reverse complement strand
TAATACTAGAAAGCATCTTCCTTATGAACAACCTAAACCAAAATCCATTGTCTTATCACTGGTAAGGAGTATTCTGGTTCTGGTGGTTCTTGCAAAGAGTATTAATCTTTTTTCCAAGATCCCTTGCCTATTGGAACACAGCATTAAAGTCTCCATAGACTACTTTTCTTCAGGCTGAACAATCCCAACTCTCTCAGCTTGTCTTTGCAGAAGAGCTGTTGCAAGCCTGTGATCATTTTTGTAGTCCTCCTCTGGACTCACTCAAACGGGTTCATGGTTTTCTTGTGCTGGAGAACCCAAATCTGGATGTCAGACTTCATGTGGGATCTCACAAGAATGGAGTAGAGGGGCAAAACCACCTCCCTCACTATGCTGCTCACACTTCTTTTGATGAGATCTCATGTCAAATTTTTCATCCACTAGTATCTCCAAGTTTTTGTCTGTAGGGCTGTTCTCAAAAAAGTCACTCCTCAGTTTATATTGATAAATCAATTATAAAAGTTTTATATTTCACCAAATTTGCCTGCCATAATATAAGAGCTGTTTAATATTCAAATATCACTTCCTGTAAGCTCATAAGCATAGCATTCCCAAGATCAAGAAAGTGAAAAAACGGACAGACAACCTACAGAGCTGAACATGGAATTCCTGTCAAAATACATTTTGTTAATTTCTGTGATTTATTTCTATATTTATTTGATGGAGGCAATTTTACTTTCTAAAACCCAGACCATTAAAATCTAACTTACAAACAATCAAAAGAGTTGCCCCCAAACAATTTTTTCATACTGACTAAGTAGGGTGTGCAGCAGTTCATTAAGCTGGACATTGCCATCAGGCAACATGGAAGCTATGCAATATATCAATATCTGTAAATTGAGCTAGCAATCCCAAACCAAACCCTCCCCCACTCCCCCAAACCGACAGAATAATGGAATTCTGCTGTTTGAAAAGACCTCTAATGTCTTTTGATTGTAAACATTGATCTTACATTGTCATATTGCAATGGTTTTAAGACCAGATGGAAATTAAACTTATTAAGCCACTGCCCTTTCATCTGCCCATTCTGGTAAGAGAGGGACAATAGCAGAGGTTATGGGTTGAGTTAAGAATTTACTCAAAGTACAAAATAGTGAAATAAGACAAATAAACATCAACCAACATCAATATTAATTGCAAAAGTTTACAAAAACAAAATGAATATAATCTCTGAAGACCTAATGCAAAATACTTGATTAAACTAACTGGCTTGTTTTCTTATCATACTGATTTGTTTCAACACTAAAACTTTCTCAGCTTTCCTGTAAAAATGAAATCACTTTGAGAACAACCTACCCAGCCAGTGGGGTGGCAGTGGCAGCAGCAGCAGAGGCAACAGAGGTTAAGTCTGGGAATGAGCATTAGTTTGCTCTGGGACACCCAAGCTCTAGAGCTCTGTTTAGACGTGGAAGCCCTTGAGGGTCATTTGAACATCTCCAGGGAGTGTGAGCAACCCAAAGTGTGTGTCAGAAGGACATGACAAGGCACTTTGCAGGACAGTTCGTGTAAGAGGGTGCAACCACTCTCCTGGCTTCTGAGACAAGTACACCTGAGCGTTTTTCCTTTCCCAGTCAGAACAGACTGAGTAATGATTTCAACATTGCCAAAAACCATTGCTAGCAGCAGCATGGTGACCCAGATGGAGCTCTCTAAGAAGAATAAAGGTGTCCAAGTCTTCATTTGCAGGGACTCCTTGAGCCTGGCATTAATGTGGATGGACAGCACAGATGACACCTGTGTGCAGTGTGACTTAAGCAGATGATCTGCTCAGCCTAGGGGCTAAAACTTTAATAGGAAGGGGAGAGCTTGAGGACTATCAAGGAGTATGAGAAAGAAATAGACTACTGGAGTCATGTCCTTCAATCCATCAGAGAAACGCAGTGAATGGAAGTTTAGCAAGAAACCCCAGGTGTGACTGACCAGTGCACATTGCCAGTTTGTGTCCAGCCTCTTATCCACCAGTGTCTGCAAGTCCTTTTTGGCAGGGCAGCTCTTGCTCATTTAATCCACCAGACTGTGTTGATAACAGTGGCTGCCTCAGCTCTTGTGCGGCACCTTGCACTTGGTTGTTGATCACTACCCTCTGAATGCAGCTATCCAACCACTTCCTTATCCATCTAACAGTCCACCCATTGAATCCATCTTTCTCTCTAATTTATTGCTGTGGGGGGATGGTGTCAAAGGCTTTACAGAAGTCCTGTAAATTACAGGATAAGTGACAGATAAATGTTAGATAAATTACATCTGTAGCCTTTCCCTTGTCCACAGATGAGTCACTCCATTATAGAAGGCCACTGTGTTGGTCAGGAAGCGCTTTCCCTTGGTGAAGCCTCCTTGGTAACTGTCCTAAAAATCACTTCACTGTCCTTCTTGTGCCTTAACATAACTTGTAGGAGGATCTGTTCTATGAGTTTCCCCAGCACAGAGGAGAGGCTGACAACATGATAATTTTCAGGGTCCTCCTTTCGACCCTTCTAAAAAATTGGTACAGTATTCCCCTTTTCCAGTCACCTGGGACATCAGCTTACTGCCATAGGTTTTCAAATATGGAGAGTGGCTTGGCAACTACTTAGCCAATGCCCTCAGAACTCTGTTGTGCATCTCATTGGGTCCTCTACCCTTTTTCAGATTCACATTCCTCAGGTGGTCACAAACCTGATATTTGTGTGGGATGGAGTACCCATTCCCCAGTACCCTCTTTCTGTCCCCATCCACTTGTGACATAGGAGACATAGGAGTAGAAGTTGCCCTTGAACACAAAGTCAAAGTTCTTGAGTTACTTTGTCCTTCCCCTCATTCACTTATCATTCAGTTATCAGTTTACTGTTGTTTATCAGGGGATGAATACCTTTTTTACTTCTGTTTTCTGTTAAAGTACCAGTATAAGCCCTCCCAGTTATTCTTTGTGTGCCTTGCCAGGCTCAGTTTCAGCTTCACCTTGGCTTTCCTCACTCCATCCCTACATACCCAAACTTCATCTCTTGCCTTCCTTGCTCAATTTCTTTGTTTCTGGGGATTGCTAACTCTTGGTCCATGGAAAAATTCCTTAAAGATCTTCCAGCTCTGTTTTGCACCTTTGTCTCTGAGGGAAGTCTTCCAGGGGATCCTACTGATTATCTCCCTTAAGAGCTGGAAGTCTGCTTTCCTAAAGTTCAGGGATCTAAATTTACTCCTTGCCTGATGCATATCCCTCAGAACTGAAAACTCCAAAGCACATGGTCATTGTAGGCCAGGCTACAATGGAGGTGTCCAGTCAACTCATGCTGGTGACCATCAGATCCAGTGCTGAACAAAAAATAAAGGCAGAGGTCTGCAACCTGGCAGTCAGGGGCAGGAATGACCCGGAGGATGTGGACATTGATCCTGCTACCTCTCACATGCTAAGCAAGTACTCTACCATTTGATCTAATCCCTTCGCTGAAATCTTGCTAATTAGTATGAAAAAGATATATAAGTGTTGCAGGAGCCCTAATATAAACTAGTTATTCTAATCAATAAATGTATTAATAATATTCTTGCCTTTTTACTTTTTAGTTAGAATACTTACTGCTTTAGATATTGGAAAATGGTTTTCATGCCCTATGTATGTCTAGATAGCTCTAAAAATATTCACAGCGCACAAGATGAGCACCTTGGGAAGGGAAAGCACAGCCCCAGAGCTCTCAGCGGCCAGGCCCGCACAGGGCTCACACTGAGCTGCGGGAGAGGCTTTGGGCTGTGGGGAAAAGGCCTCTGCTGAGAGGCCGTGGCCGCCCATGCCGGCTGTGCAGAGGGCTCGGCCGGGGGGCCCCTTCGCCCCGGAGAAGCCGCAGCCACACTGAGGACCCGGGGGTGCCGTGGGCTGCCACAGGATCCCCCGAGGGCTCCCGGAGCCCGCCCGGGGCACGGCAGAGCGGTGCGACAGAGCCGCAGCGCCACAAGGGACACCGTCAGACCGGGCCTGCAAGGGAGGCACCCGGGCATCCCCACTGCCCACAGGTACATCCATCCCCGGGATTCCATACAGTCCGTGTGCCCTGGGGGCACGGCAGCCACAGGGGAGCCTCAAGAACACCTGATGAGGGGAGCAACGAGACGTCATTGGGACCCTCAGAAGGGTTTCTACATAACCCCATCACCCTTACCCTGTCCTGCCATCCCCCCACACTCTCTTCTTTCTCTGTTCCTTCCTTCCTTCCTTCCTTCCTTCCTTCCTTCCTTCCTTCCTTCCTTCCTTCCTTCCTTCCTTCCTTCCTTCCTTCCTTCCTTCCTTCCTTCCGCCACTTCCTTCCTTCCTTCCGCCACTTCCTTCCTTCCGCCACTTCCTTCCTTCCTTCCTTCCTTCCTTCCTTCCTTCCTTCCTTCCGCCACTTCCTTCCGCCACTTCCTTCCTTCCGCCACTTCCTTCCTTCCGCCACTTCCTTCCTTCCTTCCTTCCTTCCTTCCTTCCTTCCTTCCGCCACTTCCTTCCTTCCTTCCTTCCTTCCTTCCTTCCTTCCTTCCTTCCTTCCTTCCTTCCTTCCTTCCTTCCTTCCTTCCTTCCTTCCTTCCTTCCTTCCTTCCTTCCTTCCTTCCGCCACTTCCTTCCGCCACTTCCTTCCGCCACTTCCTTCCGCCACTTCCTTCCTTCCGCCACTTCCTTCCTTCCTTCCGCCACTTCCTTCCTTCCTTCCGCCACTTCCTTCCTTCCTTCCTTCCTTCCTTCCTTCCTTCCTTCCTTCCTTCCTTCCTTCCTTCCTTCCTTCCTTCCTTCCTTCCTTCCTTCCTTCCTTCCTTCCTTCCTTCCTTCCTTCCTTCCTTCCTTCCTTCCTTCCTTCCTTCCTTCCTTCCGCCACTTCCTTCCGCCACTTCCTTCCGCCACTTCCTTCCGCCACTTCCTTCCGCCACTTCCTTCCTTCCTTCCGCCACTTCCTTCCTTCCTTCCTTCCTTCCTTCCTTCCTTCCTTCCTTCCTTCCTTCCTTCCTTCCTTCCTTCCGCCACTTCCTTCCTTCCGCCACTTCCTTCCTTCCTTCCTTCCTTCCTTCCTTCCTTCCTTCCTTCCTTCCGCCACTTCCGCCACTTCCGCCACTTCCGCCACTTCCGCCACTTCCGCCACTTCCTTCCTTCCTTCCTTCCTTCCTTCCTTCCTTCCTTCCTTCCTTCCTTCCTTCCTTCCTTCCTTCCTTCCGCCACTTCCTTCCGCCACTTCCTTCCGCCACTTCCTTCCGCCACTTCCTTCCTTCCGCCACTTCCTTCCTTCCTTCCTTCCTTCCTTCCTTCCTTCCTTCCTTCCTTCCTTCCTTCCTTCCTTCCTTCCTTCCTTCCTTCCTTCCTTCCTTCCTTCCTTCCTTCCGCCACTTCCTTCCTTCCTTCCTTCCGCCACTTCCTTCCTTCCGCCACTTCCTTCCTTCCTTCCGCCACTTCCTTCCTTCCGCCACTTCCTTCCTTCCTTCCGCCACTTCCTTCCTTCCGCCACTTCCTTCCGCCACTTCCTTCCGCCACTTCCTTCCTTCCGCCACTTCCTTCCTTCCGCCACTTCCTTCCTTCCTTCCTTCCTTCCTTCCTTCCTTCCTTCCTTCCTTCCTTCCTTCCTTCCTTCCTTCCTTCCTTCCTTCCTTCCTTCCTTCCTTCCTTCCTTCCTTCCTTCCGCCACTTCCTTCCTTCCGCCACTTCCTTCCTTCCGCCACTTCCTTCCGCCACTTCCTTCCGCCACTTCCTTCCGCCACTTCCTTCCTTCCGCCACTTCCTTCCTTCCTTCCGCCACTTCCTTCCTTCCGCCACTTCCTTCCTTCCGCCACTTCCTTCCTTCCGCCACTTCCGCCACTTCCGCCACTTCCGCCACTTCCTTCCTTCCTTCCGCCACTTCCTTCCTTCCGCCACTTCCTTCCTTCCGCCACTTCCTTCCTTCCTTCCTGCCTCCCTCTCTTTCCCTTTCCCTTTCCCTTTCCCTTTCCCTTTCCCTTTCCCTTTCCCTTTCCTTCTTTCTCTATTAAATCAAATGCATCAATTCTTTTGGCACCAAGATCTAACCTCACTTGGTTTTAATCATGTTTTTTGAGTATACTTTGAACCTTTCTGGGTTTGATCCAGTTTCATCATGGAAACTTAGTTTCATTTCCTCTTCTGTGTTTAAACTGAATCATAAGAGGAAGTATGTGAGAATAGTCATAATTTAGGATCCTTAGTCCATGTTATGCTGTAACATTCAAAAAATGGAACCATTAAGCTGGAACTGCTGTCAGAAAATATTTTTTATGTACCAATCTGCCTGTTAAAAAAAAAAATAAGCAGAATTTTTCTACAAATTCAGCATTTGTTTTGGAAAAGTTGTTGCTTCTGGGTCCTTACTGTCATATAAAGATTAATTTTATAGGTTACTCATGAAAATATAGACTCATGATAGCTACCTCAAAGTATGATTTTTTTTTCTTTAGACAGAGAAAGTGTGGAGAAAAAAAGAAGGCTTTTGAATAAAGCAAAAAACCCTTTTTGCAAAGATCAAATGATCCACAATAGTTATTTTTTTCAACATGTCAGCTGTGTCAGGAGGAATATTCCTGCACCTTCATAAGCTATTTCCAAATCTGGATATCTCCAGATCTAGGTATCTTACAAGTGAGCAGGTGTATGAAGCTATAGTAGAGGTGGCCTTTGAGTCACAGTAAAATATATTTATTGTGTTGGGGAAATACAGGTGGCCTTTGAGTCACAGTAAAAGATATGTATTGTAGAATATGTAAATATATCTATGTAAAATCTGTTCTTGTAAGTAAATGAAAAGGGGGAAATATAGTAGAGGTGGCCTTTGAGCCATAGTAATATATATGAATTGTATAAGTGGCCTTGCCCCAATCCTAGTTGTTCGAAATGGGCTGCAGCTGTGATGTCCTTAATTAGGCAGCAGCTGTGGCTAATGAAGATAACTGGGATAAAAGGGGGCTGGTTGGCCAGTCAGGGAGAGCCTTGGACGAGACCTGATGAAGAAGCAGGAACAGCGCTGCTGTGAAGAGCTGCCTGTGAGAAAACCATCCAGAAGATGTGGGACCGTAGAAATAAGATAACAACAAGAAGCTATGAAGCTTATGCCTGAAGCATTACAATGGCTAGACAGTTCTGCTAAAAAAGACTGCACTGGAGGTCTCCCTTCCATTGAACTGTGTGGAAAGTGACTGTAGCAAATTTCTTTATGGTTTCATTTGTGCTAAGACACCCCAATAGACTGGGGGGGAAAAGAATATTTCATTTTCTGAGGAAGTATTATTTTTTGCATACACACGTAAAACCAACTGACTTTACGTGCTCTCATTTACTGATGTGGATTGCTGCCAGATGCCTTTCAGTGTTATTTTATTATGCATACACCTCTCTGTCCCTCCATTCCCTCTTCTTTATGGGGGCTTTCGGCAATTAAATGTGACATGTTTGCTGTTCTAAGCAAATTACAAAATAGATTTTGATTGATATGCTAGATTGAAACTTGGCATAGAACTTTTTGATCACAGATTGTGATACCTTCAGTAGATATTTTCCCTTTTCTACTGAACTTTGGCTGTTAACCTTTTCTGGGAATTATGATTCTATAGAGGGAGTACTCACTTAAGTGTAAAAGATTTGGTAGAAGATTCCTTAAGGGATTTGATAAAAATTCCTCAGATTAAAAGAGTATCTTGCAATTTATTTTTAACTTTGTAATTTATTTCAAATTAATTGCCTGATAGATAATTTACTCATGATCTGATCTTAGTCCTGCCATGTTCTGTGTTACTGTTCAGCAGCTACAAAATGAAGCCTCTATCTGAATTGGAAACTTGTGTTTTCTGAGAGGTGGAATTTTGGAGTGAGTTGCTGTGCAGTGGTTGCTAAGCAGGCTTCTGCACATGCCCTTTAGCAGCTGTTACAGACACTGTGGAGTTATGCAGACAGACTGGGAGGATCTCCATATCATCCCCTAGTGTTTACTTGCCCTTAATTTCTTTTTGTAGCAGAGTTATGAAATGTATGAGATGTGAGTTATGAAGCTTGAATTAAATCAATCTTTGCTACATTCAAATGCTCTTGAATTTTATAATTTCTTCTGTTGTTATAGGCTTCTTGAAATTCCCTCACTTCATACACGTACCTGGTCTGGAACATGGTTCAGGCCATAAGGGTCAGTGTAAGAGAACCACAGAGGATTTTCATCCTTTTCAGATTGTGTATTAAACTTTTTTTTTCTTTTGTTTTGGTAGTTGATGTTTGGTTGGTTGTGGTTGTTGTTTTGGTTTGGTTTTGTTTGTTTGCTTTTTTTTTAACTCCATTAGCATTTTGTAGTCCTTTATATAATGTAAAATTCTTGGGGCAGTGGCCATCCTATTAATGTCATGCAGCAGGAAAAGTAGGAGGAGGGGTAACACATATCCAGAGATTATTGACCCTTAGCTTAACTAAGAGATAACTTTGACATCTCAAAGATTGTATTTTATAACTGGAAATGGGTATGTGACTTATCAGGTCAGCTGTCATCTTTTGTTTGTGACTCAATTCTCAGAAACTATAGAAGAAAGTTTCTCTTCAGTAAGTCAATGAATAAGGATGATGAAAAAAACCTGTCTGTCTACTATACAGAAGTAGAGTATATGTGTGTCTTGTACCAGAACATAAACTGACAACTATTTAGACAAATGCATGGCATATGACATGCTAGAAAATAAAAATTATGTAGGAAAAAAAATATTTTTTGATGTATCTGATTCTCAGCTGTACCTTAAGAAATGTTTGTGAACACACTCTCTACTAATTTGTCAAGACTACCTACCTACTGTCTGTCTTGCACTTGGCACTCTCTTTTCAGGGAAATGAAATTAAATTTGCAGTGTCTTTTTTCTGAGAATGCATCATAGCCATATCTGTGGATCACTCATTCTCTTTAATTTTTTCTGAAGGAATAGCATCCATTAAAATATTGGAGATCCAAAGTGACCTTCAGGGTATGATGATCTTAAGTCAAGACTTGTACATGTTGGGCCAAACACGGGCTAGATTCAACCTCCCAAGAAATTAATTATTTAATTTCAGTTTATAATTTTATTTATTAAACAAGAAACCGACTGATTTTATTTTCCAACTGCTATTATCATAAATTTTTTTCTGCACCTAATGATGTGCTACTGCTACAGTTGATCATCTTGTATATCTTGCTAGACTGCTGATGTAGTGGCTTCAAGAAAGATAGTGGTCCACAACAATTAGTAATAAGAGCCAAACCAGTCACCAGCACAAATACCCCAAAGTACTGGTGTTTCAACAACAAAAGCACATGAAAATAAAACTTAGGTTTCATAAAAGCTATTCTTGTTAAAGTGAGACAGATGAACACATTTGTTTAAAAAAAACACACGAAGATCACAGATCTAGATTTGAAAATATTTAGAAGAAAATGCTTGCTATTTTAAGGATTGAATTTCTGCTCTACTATTACCTATCCTATATAAAAACAATTATTAGTTCTAGTTAATTAAAAATATTGTCACAAGGTCTGTTTACAGAAAAACCTAGATATGGACATGCACAATTCTCTTCAGATTTTATTCAACTTTCATTAGGTTTATTCATGTTAGACATCTTGTGTTCTCCAATATCTTGATCACCTATATTTGAGTACATTTCAGACAAAATATCTCCATAGAGAGTACAAGCATTTCACTTCCAGTACATCTGTTCGTGCATTTGAAAGTGACATATAAGAATTAGAAGAAGTTCTTGAAATGAATTTTTTATTCCAGCATTATGTTTACTAGAAAAAAATATCAGGATAGAGATAAAAACACCATTTAAAAACATCTGTTTTACTGGTTTTGACTATGAGGGGAAATGCAAGCAATTTTTTTCTGATCTTTTATCAAAATGCCAAATTAGGTAATGCTAGCAACAAGATTAAAGATTTGTTCAACAAAGAACAACATAACTTGTTAATTTCATGTAAGTTTCTTGTTTACAGACTACTGAGAAACTCGTCAGAATATATATGACTCCACTGTGTAGTCTTTTTCATAATCTTTGTTGTGTGTCAATAGCCTTCATAAGAATCTGAATTTTGTAAAATCGTGCTTATGTAAATCTACATGGTATAAATTTGGAAGCATTAATTTTGTGATTCAATATGGCCTACATCTTTTCCTAATGATATGGTGTAATTCTTTTGTCAGTGTAGCTTTGCTGTTTGCAATAACTGAGGATGTGTAACCTACTGATTACAGAGTATTTCAATTCAGTCATTAGATGAGAAAAAACCCAACAACATTTTCCCTCTCTGTCATTGTTCAACAGCTACAAACTGAAACCTCTATCTGAATTGGAAACTTAGGTAGCAATTATGGAGCACTCTACCTGCCACAGCTACAATCTAAGTCAAATGTCCTTCTTTTTTAAGAGACTGTCTCTTTAGGTGTTTTCTTTGAGGATAGTCTTGTTTTTATAACTTCCCATTTCATGGCTCCTTTTTTTTTTATAAATGGAATGCTTTATCTTGTAGCTCTTTCCCAGCAAACAGGCAATTTATTATGTTGCAATTTCTAATAACGCTGTACTTCCTGAGTATAGGACAATATTTGTATTAGTGAAATAGGCATAGTTAGGCATACAGCAATCTAGCATAGCAGCAAAGAATTTTCATTATTGTTTATTTTACATACACACTGGCTGTATGTATTTTTTATATGTGTGTAAACATACACTATGCAGCATAGTGAAAGACCTTAAAAACAAGGAGAGCTGCAAATATTTACTACATTTTACACACAGCTAGAGTATTGTAGAAAAAGGCAGGTAGGATTAAGTTTCATGTGTCAAAAATGGAGAAGAGAAACTGAGGTATAAACTGAGGTATATTTAATTTGGCACATATATAGTAATAATGTGTGGTGCATGATCTTTCAAGCATATATTGTGAAGAATCTGTACCTTTTTATACAGTGGGAAGCGGCAGAACATAAACACAAAAATTAAACTGGGCTAGTGTTAAAGCAGGGGGAGGAATTTTCAGAAGCTGATGACCACCTGCTGGTCACCAATGGAATGGTAATTTGCTAACTAGTCAGAAGATTCCAACTGTTACAGTAGATCATTTATGAAACCAGCATCAATATTTACAATTGATGAAACATTTTCCCTGTCTTCAGACAAAACAGGTCTTAGAGCCATAAAGAAAATCTGGTTTAGCATTCAGCCTACTGCCTTTCAATTCAGAACTCTATTCCATTAAATTCAGTGAAATTAGACCCAAGCTTTTAATAACATGTCCTTTGGAAAATCTAGAAAAAAAGATTAATGAAGTAAGTAAGAATTTTCTGTTCTAAATATTAGTGATCTCTCAAGAGCAACTGCGATGGCAGATTCCTTTAATATGAGAATCTGTGATTGACACAACTTAGTACAACAGAATCAGGCATATAAATATTTCCTAGTGATGTTTGATTATATCAGTAGAGTGATCCTGCTTATTCGCGCCATGTGATGGATAGACTCTTGGCGGGTAGCAATGTCTCGTACTGTATTGCTCCTAATAATTATCATAACATGTGTTTCATGCAAAAAAAACAGTCATATATATACGTGTACATATATATATATGTTTACTCATACATACATATGAGAAAGAATTATTTAAGTTCTGATTTTGTTCGGACTGCTAGTTTAAAAAAAATCAAATTCAATTATTAGTCCAGAAAGCAAAGTAACACACATCATAAATTTTCATGTCATTGGTAATCACACTTTTAGTCCATTCTTTACCTGTTTCGTAAGTCTTGTAGTTATGTAGTTGTGATTGATACTGACTTACATAAAATGAAAAATTTTCTTCCAGACAGAGTATTCATGAGAATTCTTATGAAGTCTACAAGAGGAGAGCCCCTGTGTTGAGGTTCAAGTTCCTTCCTTTTGTTTCTTTCTCTCCATCAGGGAATTTTCTCCCATATGTTTTGCTAAGTGACAATAATGACTGGGTGCTTATGAGAAAAAAGAGAAGTGGCCACAGCTCAGGGGAAGGGTCCAGCTGGCTACTCTGTTTTTTTGCCTGGGAATTTCTCTGGGAAGGGCAGAGATAGGCAGGAATTTTATTGGGGAAGAGGGGTTGGGTGCAGCTTCTAGCTCTCTTGGGCTCTGGCACTGGGAGAGGAGAGAGGCTGTGGCACTGTGGGGAGAATTCGCCACCACTGCGGGGTTCTATCTCCGGCTGCCTTTCTTCTGGCGGGAGTGGAGCTCTGCTGGTAAGTGCGGCCATTGTACTGGGACCTTATTGTCACCCTACCTCACCAAATAGAGGACCCTTCACCATCTGCTCGGGTGCCTCGGGGGAAACCCTGTCATCCCCAAGCCTCTTCTCTCCCCACTCATGGGAGCCTCTCTCTGCTGTGTTTGGGAGCCAGGCTTCCACTTCCCAGCCCCCCGCTGTTTCTTTGCCACTGCTCTGATTGTGTTCTGCTGCACCCACACCCCCTGCCTACTGGACTGTACAACACATGCTAGTAAATAACTGTTATTCCTTTTCCCAAATCTTTGCCTGAAAGCCCCTTAATTTCAAAGTTACAAAAATCAGAGGCAGGGGGGTCATATTCTCCACTCCAAGGGAGGTTTCCACCCTCCTTGGCATACACCTGCCTTTCAAACCAAGGCACTCTGGTGATTGGGACTCAATTACATCTAAGAGAAGAGATATAGGACAATGTTTCCTGGAAGCTAAATTGCATCTCTGCACTATTATCCGTGCATATTTTTTACAGTGTATTGTTTATCAGATATTCTTACCTATTGATAACTTGCTGATTTCTGTAGAATATAATAAATATTTTTCTGAGAAACTTTTTACTTCATTGGCCATTGTGGATAGTAATTTGAAAGAATCTCTTGCAATTCCACATACAGTTCTACACACACATGGCACACATAGTATGTGTGTGTCTTTTCTTATTGTAGAGAAAAATGTATATAATATACTTGGCACAGAAAGTTTTCAGGCCTATGATGTGTTCATAATGATTTAAGACAAATGACAAATAATTTAAGACAAATGACAAAGAAAATGCAACTTACCTCTCAAAAAACCACCAACCCATCTCACTAAGATGAAGAAGAGAACTACAGGGGAAAGACAAGGCAAAAATTGTGAAAATTTACTAAGAAAAAAATGACCATAGGAGAAAATAATATGAACCACAAGGATCTTTGGAGTCTTCATAGGAGACAAAACACTCTGGTGAAATTTATGGGTAACTTTGTAAGATTTTCTTTAAATGAAATTAATACTTCAGTCTTCAATAGGTAGACATGGTGTAACTAGAACAGATCTTGCAGCTGGAGGCCATTTAAGCTGATCACCATCCTGGAGGTTGGCAATTGTGTTGCCACCTGCTACCAGTCATTTTGACTGTAGTACTGTGACAAATGGGTGCAAAGCTGACTCAGGCTGAAAAGTTCAGAACTTAAAAATACCCTATATTTTCGTCCTCAAAACCTAAAGCTGAGTTTTCAGTTTAGCATGTGGAATTTAAGACATAAATATTAAGGTGTACACCTTTAACTGGAGTATCCATCTAATTTTGTCAGAAAATAGGAATGATCAGAGCAAATGAAAGTGGAAGACTCCCCTTCTGTTTTTTGTTCTTAGGTCCAAATTGAAAGGAGCTTGTAAGGTATTGTTTTACTTACAGAAACCTTGGAAAAAGCTTCACTATAAAGTCTGATAATCAGCTAATTTCCTTTGCACCTTAAACTTTTCACAAGGTTTGGTTAACTTGCTTTAATGATAATCCCTTAAAACTAGGTGAGATAGTGTGTCTCTTGATTCCAGGATGTGTAAGTTAAAGAGCTAAAATTGACTGTATCAACCTCAAGAGGATTTTCCTTTTGGCAACTGCACTATTTAGTGAGTTTGTTTTAGAGAACTTGTAACTTGCTTCATTTAGTATTTTAAGTTACAGTTTGATTATAATTTGAATAGTCAATCATCCAGTTTTGTAGTTTAGATTAGTTTATAATACCGAGATTTACCCTTCACATTGAGAGTGCAGGTTAGGACTCTACACGTCTACAGATAAGCAACTATATGCTTGTATCTTAAGTTAAGTTTTACAATTCCAGAAGTTAAAAAGAGGAATTTTTATATCTATTCAGCCTTTTTTTTCAAATTGGTAGTGTCAACAATGGTGCACAGATAATTCTTCATTTAATCTACAAATGGGTTATCAAAGAAAAAAGGTCTTTTGGATATTCTAGGATACTACTCATCTTATTTGCAAACACTTGCTAACTTCTGAAAATGTAGTTGTATGTTGACTGGTGATAGGTGGCATGCTGTGTCTTCTGTGTCTTCTGAAATCCCATCCAACTGTGATTATGCCACATATTTCCTCATGCTCTTTTGAAGTTTCCAATGTACCTACAGGGAATAAATATTATTTACTGAGATTGTAAACTGTTCTTGTTGTTTGTTTCAGTGGGAGATGTGAGAGACACAAATTGTTTCTTTGAAAAAAACAGCTCTTTGAAAAACATGAATAAGTTAGTCTCCTTCTGTGCATTTGCTTTGTTGTCCTACTTGTAAAGACTATGAAAAGGATATTTCTGAAGCACTAGGTGGCTTTTACTTAATACTGCCCTTAAGGCATATGCACACGGGTGGAGGGCTCATTCTAAAAATAACAGAACTGAATTTACATAAACTTCTTTTCTGCCACTTAGGTCAGCCATGAAAGGATCATTTATTCTGAAATAGTTTATATTATGGGTTTCAAGTCTTTCCTTCAATTAGATTCTGTTGCTTTGAAAGCTTAACATCTTTTATTTGTGCAGCTTTGAGACCTATCAAGAACCCCTTCAAGGCAGTCAGTTTGTGAAGTAAACACAGAGCAACTGCATTTTACAAAAGTGATCATTTTCCCTCGGCTCATCTTTCTTCTATTTTTTAACTGACTGATGAAATCTAAGCTGATTTCATCATATACTCAGGCCTGGTTCCCCATAGCTAGGAAATTGTGCTTAATTGCTCTTCAAGACCAAAATTACACACTTGAGCCCAAACTTTTATATCATTACCATTTGTTAACTACCAGTTTTTGAAGTAATTTCTAAGTGTTCCTAACTCTAGGCTGCTTTCTAAAAAAGTCTCTTTCATAAAACATACATATATAACACTTCGAAATATCTGCTGATGTGAAGTTTTACAGAACATAGATAAGTGCTTAAATTCAAATTACAGATAAAGAATAGCAGCAAAGTTCTTTGCTGACTGTTTTATCACAGTGCAGTACAGTGCTAAAATATTACACACAGAGTTGTCAGAGTGTTTCAGATCTACTACTTTCTCTTTCATCAGTTTTTTGCTTAATAAGGTTGGCTGGAAAACAAGGGTTCTGGTTTTCAATGTATACTTGGAAGCTTTGAAAATTTCTGTTCTGCAATGAGATGACAGATTTTTTTTCCTTGAAACAGTCTCCTTCAGAAAGAAGACTGATGATAACAAAAAGTTCTCACAGGCTTTTTCTGGGATATGGAGTACTCACAACTTGTCTTTCTATATCTCTCTGTAACTTGAGTATTATTCATCACAAATTTGTAATTTGTCTGGCAAAGTATATTGCTTGTCCTTGAACAACCAGCCCATCTTGATCATGAAAGCTTCTCAAAAAAGTTATTTCAAAAAACAAATAATTAAACTGTAGTCAAACCACCCCACCCCAAAAATCCAGGAAGAATTCATCATTCACTGTTAAATATGGGTGTCTTTTGCATTGGTGATATAATTAGTAGAACAATTTTCATCCAACAGTTCTTTTATTATCAAGGATTTCAAGACCATGTGTATTTAATAATAAATGAACAAGGCCAATTTCCTATTACTGCCATTTATTTAGAAAGAACTATATTAAAACCTGAGTTTCATTCATACCTCCAGAATAGTTTGTAAGCTTAAAGAAATACACATATATTTTTAGCTTGTCTTCTGTAGTGTGAGTAAAAGTGAGTTTGTATTGTTATAATTTTATCTACCATCTTAAGTCTTAGAGAAATACAATTTGTAAGGTTCCAAAGAGTTAAATAAGTTACTTTAGGTTAGGTTTTCATTTACTACGCTTTATTCAGATATACACCAAGGTGGAGAAGAAAGAGTTTAAAGAGTCTACTCATGTAGGACATCTCACTTCCTCATAGCTCTCTTTCTTTTCTTCATTCTTTCTTCTCATTTGGAGTGAAAAATTGCTGCTATTTTGCAGACTGAGATTAAAGACCTTATTCCAGCTGTACCAAGTATTTGTTATTATCTCAGATGTTAGGTTGGAAGACTATCCCTTCCTTTTTAATTATATAATACTATAGGGTGGACATTTGTGTGCTTGCACACAATTAGAGGAGTCATTCATCTGCTTTTATACTGACCCTATTTCAGAGATGTGCCACAACTTATAAAAACTTGAGTAAGGAAAGTAGCTCATCCATGGACATATTTATCTGGACTTGATATCTCCATGCGGAGACGTAGAAAATACTACTACAGACTTGTAGTAGTAAACCTTTTTCCCCAGAAACTGGTTATGTGATACAGCCCAATCTTGCTCACAGAGAGAGAGTTGGAGACTGATATTTGGTGTACATTTCCAGACTAACTTGAGGGTTCACTTCTCTAGTATACAGTTCTCCACTCAACTAGATTAGGTGTGTTAGAAGCATTTTTAAATCCTATTGGCAAATGAGTTTGGGAAAAACCTTACAATTTTAGAAATGTGTGAGATACATTTTCAAACAAATTAATACAATAGCTAGTACCTCAGATCTTTAAGCTAAATTCTTTGTCAGGTAGTCTTGGAAGCAGTGCTGGAACACCTGGAAGTTTCTGTGTTTTTTCTGCTACCATTGTCAGTTTGTGTCCTTCCTAACTACCAGCTCAAAGTCTGCTCAGGCCTCAATGGAGAAGTAACATCTTGGAGGATAAAGTCACCAGCAAGGCATCTAGTGAGCCCAGTGTTCATTACCCAAGACTGCAGAATTATTCCTCTTTTGAGATTGCATTTTTTCCTTTTTTTCTTTTCCATTCTTTGAAATGTTCATCATGGCATGAAATATGTTGTCTCTAAAGCCTTAGTTGATAATGGCATGGTTGAGAAAGTGGTATAATAAAGTGTTTTCCTTGGCAACACTACTATTGCTAACAAGTACTTAAAATGATGTCTTCTTGTAATGGAGATGTTATACTCAAATTCTTCGTGCTAGGTTTTCTTTTATTTTAAACTTTAGAAGCTTCCTCCTGTGAAAACTTATGCAGGGTAAGATGGTTTCCTTCTTGTTTCTCTATCATGCTTTATAGACTGCTTTGATATATTTACACACTATGTTCATCAAGTGTGTGAATGCCAATCCTTACAGATTGACATTCATGTACTTGGACACAGGACACAGGACTCACAGACTGGAGAATGCTTCTGCAATAACTGTATTTCTGAATATGGACGGGGTTGCATTTTTCTTTCCATTTTCTACAGAGTATTAACACCATGTGGTCTTCTTTCTTTGGTTACTATTAAGAATTGATGAGCTTTATTTGATTAAATTTTGGTATTAGAAAATTGAGAGGTCTTACCATTCTAAACACATTCACACACAACTTGAGGTGTTATTCTCTCAGGCAGTGTTTTCAAATCACAAAGGTTAGGATACAATTCACATTGATTTTGAAAGTATTTGTTAATTTTTGACAATAAAGCTTTACAAATGGGAAATGTAACCAATATGGAAAATATTCTGAATAAGTATTTTGAATTTATATTTTATACAATGGATGAATATAAGAGTCTTATGTTGAACAGTGCAATATAAGGGTTTTTCATATCACATTTTTGGAAAATGTCAATTCTATGCATCTTTCAGTCATCTGCCCAAGAAATCATGTATGAAATTTACAAGAATAAGAAAATTAATCCCTGTATTAAAAGCATAATTTTCCAAGATTTTAGGGTAGACTGTTGTTCAGCCTCTGACTTTTATGTATATCTCCTCATCATGGAAGTTTATATCTTAACTGTCTTAAACATGAGAGCAAGTAAATACACTTACTAGCTCCTTAAATTTTACCCCTTTCTTTTATTTGAATCGACACAGTTTTGAGTTCTGAATGCTGCTTTGCTATTGGTTAAACTGGATTCTCCTCTTCTAACTAAGCTCATAGGTTTAGTCATCCAGGCTTTTGAAGTGACATGAATTCTGCCATTGGCCTTTATTCTAGATCATTCTGGGTTGCTGGCTGACATTTTTGGTAAAATTTTTGGATCCCATTTTTTCAATGAACAGGAGAACTTCCAGTTTTATGTTTAGAAGAAAAGAAAACACAGGCAAGCTGCTTTACATACACAGTTTCCTAACAGACATACTGCCTTTCTTACTGCAGTGTTTTGTTATTTTTTTGGCTGGTTGGTTGGTGGAAGTTTGTTTGTTTGTTTGTTTGTTTGTTTGTTTGTTTGTTTGTTTGTGGTTTGGGGTTTTATTTGTTTGTTTAGTTGGTTTGGTTTGTATTTTGTTGGGTTTTTAAAAATGTTTGTTTGTTTGTTTGTTTTCTTCCATTTTCCTGAAATATTGGTACAAATGGATAGGACCTAAAAAACCAGTTTTTTTAGAAAAGGTCTTATTAAGAACACATTAATTTTTGGAAGAGAAGGTTACTTGTAGGACACTATAAATCAAACTTTATTATTTATTGTAGTGTCATAGGTGTTAAGTAATAATAAATGATGTATCAGGTAAGACATTAGTAAGAATTCTGTGTATGTGGGTAATTCAGTGGTTCTGTTTAGACAGTGAGAACAGATCATGAAGCCTCCCAGGCTTCCAATGAGCTTTACGACTATAAACAATGAATTAATTTTAGGTCAGGGATATAACTTTGAAGTACCAAAGCAATTAGAGTTTAATTTAAAAAAATGTTAATGAAAGGTAGTTCACATAAATTGTGTTTGGATATAAAAGGGAGCTTTCAATACAAGATTGAAATTCTTGGCGAACATGACCAGTCTCAGCTATTTTTAAACTTTGTAAGTGTTTCCAAAATTAACTGTTTGAGGGTTTCTTGAAGAGTAGAAGTGACATAGAAACTTTTGTCCAGCTGAAAAAATTGAATGCAATGGTTTAGTTGATCTATATAGGCTTTTTTATATTTAATTCTGCCAATGCAATTATACTAATACTAAACCATTAAAGCACCATTGCTGTGGCAACAAATTATACAGTCTGTGGAAGACAAATTCTTGATTTTTGTTTTGTTTTGATTTTTAAAAAATTATTTCCATAAATTAAATTGGAACTTGAGAGTAAGCATAGGTTATGTGGCTATACAAGTTTATGCAGCTATATACTTAGAGACTCAAACTCATACTCTGTGCTATGTACTGTAAATTGTGTAATCATGTATGCAATCAACCTAGTGCCACCTCAAGTAACTATAAACCATGCTATTATCCAGAGAAGTTTGGTGACATAGAAGTTCCAAAAATGTTTCAAAGCTATCTTACCTGTTTGCTCATATGCCTCAGTCATGTCTCCTCTAGGCCTGAGAGTATGGATGTACTATTTATCTGTCAGCAGCAAATAATCTTCAGAAGACTTTAAATTTAGACTTTTCAGATCTGATTAGCAACCTTTCATTTGTGCTGTTTCTAAATGACTGTAAATTACAGAGCTATACCAAGAGATAATGCAATACTACAGTAAGGAGTGACTCCTTTTTCCTTGTCATATCTAGTTAGATTGTGAATGCTTGTTTTCACCATATCATAATGCTTTACTATGTGGCAGAAAATCTGCAGTAATCATCAACTATATGGTGGTTAGAGCGCTTTGATCCATGAGGCATATTTGCAGTATAAATGTGAAAAACACTGAAGGTTGTAACAGCGACAGAAAACAAGAATTTTGTACGTTTTCAGTGCTGATTATATGAAACACTTAACTGCTCTCTGCAGTCTAATTGCTAAACAAGTTTCTTTGAGATCTCAAATGTTCCAAAGTGAGCATTTGGCTAATTGTGTTCAAGTGTGAGCATACATGTAAAGTATGGAGAAGATAACACCATATGATTAGACTGATAGCCACTTCTGAACTGCAGATTGAGTCTGTTCTTATAGTCATTTATCAGTGTTGTTTTCAGTTGCATTAGAGTTGTCTTGAAACCTTTCTTTAATTTTCTGTATCCTCCTGATAGTTCTTCTCTTCCATTGAAAAAAAGTTGAAGATTACTTTTAAGGCATCACATAGTCTTAGCATCTGTGCTTTTCACTCTTTTGCTCTTGATCCTGTTTTTACTCCATCTTTTATTATTCCAGTCCAATTCCAGTACTTGTCCCTTCCAATTAGGTGTAACTGGCTCAACTACACTGATGGAGGAAACAGCAGTCGTGTCTTAGAAGGTGTTATAGACCATGAAAGACATGCTGAAGGGCCCCCAGACTATTGTACATGATCCACAGTGTTGCCACAGACAGTGTGATGCTCCCTGTCACTGAAGAGGCACCTGGGCATTCCCACCTGAACTCATTGTGTTATGTGTGCTTCCCCCAATGCCCCACAAATCAAGCAACCATAATTTTGAACAATGCACACCTAAATTTCAACAATCAAGCGTTGTTTCTGGATTCATAGGTGGTAATACCTTTCTTCTCCGTTATCTACTGTTTGCTTTCTTTTTCTTTCCCTATTATCACTATTTTCTTAAGTGATGTCTTTATGCTTTTATATTGTACATAACTTAGATAATAAACAAAATGGCTACAATTCTCCTTTCCACTGCAACCAAATTGTTTTAAAATAAACCTGCCACATATATGCCACTGATCATTTAGCATCACTTCACTTTAGTCCAAGAGATGTATTAACATCCAAGTGATGTATTAAGTCCAAGGGATATATTAAAAAGGGATGTTTAAAATATGTGCACAGATTTCCTAATTTTGCTAATCAGTATTTAATAGAATTTTATTCTAATGCTTTCCTTGAGAATTTTGTTATATTTTTTTCATATCTGGATCCATTTCAGAGTTTAGTCTTATGAAACAGACCTTTATGTTTTTACTACAGCTTATTTAATTAGTATTTTTATCATCTACCAGATTCTTAATATGCCCTAATACTCCTCTATACTCATGCATTGATAACTCAGTACTTAGAAAAAATGTCTTGCTTATGCAGTTGTATAAAATTTAGATATTTATGACCTTTATGACTTACATAAATTTCACTATAATATGCTAGATTTTGCAGTCGTTTGTATGTAAGTATGAAGTAAATAAATTAGGAGTAAAAGACTGTGAGTAATAGAAGAGCACAGGTAAAAACTAATCATTAGGGATGATGACCAAAGCATATGCAGGACTTGCTACCAAAGATTCAATCTTCTCAAGAGCAAGTGTAGTCTTGCTCTTTTCGCTCTTTTTCACAGTATGCTCTGCATAGTGATATAATTCAAGAAGGGGAGGGTGAGTGTTTTCAGCCATAGGAGCCTGCAGCCTGGTGCTTGACCCACTCTGGGGAAACAGGGAAGAACTTTCTTTCTCACCTTTTGAGAAATCTGTCTGCGTGAAAAAAAATTCTTATTTTTGCACCTTGAAAAGGAACTGCATTTAGAGGTCTGATCAAGTGCCCTGGATGCTGAGGAGAATCTCTGTGATATGCATCAACAGGAGATGTTTCCATGCATTTAAATAGCCTCCATGCATTTTAAAGGGCAGCAAGGAAATTCTGGTTCAACTTTGCCCTCAAAGTTTCCCATTAATCAGGTTTATTATATATTGAACACCTACACTATGCAATACGCCTTCAAAAAATGAGTATCTTCATGTTTAAATTTGAACTTCCTATTTCCCAATTTATTTAAATTAAAATACCATGACTATTTTTTTCTGCCTATGGTAACACATCAAAATACTTAATGAATTTTTTTAAAAAATGTGTGTGAAAGGTTATTGTTAATAATAATAAACAGTACTTATTAGCTTGATAACAATAGTAGAAATGACAATTAGTATTTTGTTTTTCATAATATTAATAGTGATGGCCTTTTCAAAATCACAAATAATTCTGGAGAAAGGAGAGGGGAGGGGAATTGCCACTTTACAGTTCTTACATCACTCCAGTTGAGGAAAGAAGAAAAAAATAAAATTAGCATAAATTTAACTTTTTAAGCATGAATTGAAAATAAATATATGCTAAAGTATTTAAGCAAAATTTGTTTGGTAGAGAATTTTGCGCGAGGGCGTACGCGGCCCTATGTCCGGCTAGCAGAAGGGGTAGGAATGGCCAACGCCCCTACGCATAAGCCAGCCCCCTTCGGCGTCTTTGGCCTCAGGCTGGGCTGGATGTTGAGCTCGGAGTTGCACTAAACAAGACGAGTGAGGAGGCGACCACTTGCTGGGGGTAAAACGTCGGTTTATTGAGGAGCCTGTGGTAACCAACAGGTGGAAATGCCCACAGCAAATGGCCCCAATCAGGGGGAGAGACGGGGTTTTAAAGGAGAGGGGAGGAGAAGGGAGGGAAGCCCAGCTATCCAATGAGGAAACCTAAAAGGAGGTGCGAAACATAACTGACATACATAAGTAACCAATAAATACAACATGAAGGAGGGGCCCCGGGACCGCAGCCAACCACGACCCCCAGAGAGAAGAAGGTTCTCGAAAGCTGGGAGGAGAGGGGGGTGATTGACTGGGCCCAGGGAGGAGAAAACCTTTACTTATAAGGGAGAATAGGGGAGGATGAATTATATAACACAACTGACTGAAGGCAGGGGTTGCTATGGAAACAAAACTGGCAGGAGAGCTGTGGCAGGAAAACTGGGGAGGGAGAAACCATTTACATAGAACAAAGGGGGAAAATACATATCATGGGGGAGCAAACTGAGAAACTTAAAAACACACTACAATATCTCCCCGTTTCTTAACTGTAGCAGATAGGGCCTGGCGTTCGGAAGATCTCGTGATGTTACGGGAAGACAGGGCCCCTGCCCCCTTAGATAAGAAAATTAACATAGGAATGTAGCCCCCTAAACCGGATTCCGGTAACTTTCCACTTGCCCAGGTAACTTTCCATCCCTACTAACCATAGATGGTAAAGACAGACCCCCACCTGACGTAGAAGCCCCCTAGACTATAAAACCCCACGGGAAGAGAGAATAAAGGCCTTTGATCCTCCACCACATTGGTGTCTGCGTGTTTCTTAGGCCCGAGCGACCCCGGGGAAGGGGGTCGCCGTGCTGTTTCCTGAAACCAGGCCGCCTGCCTTGTATCAGAAGGCAACACTTAACAAATAAAATAAAGAAAACAAGAATGTCCATACAACTCAAAAATAAGATGCCCGCGGCTGGTCCTGCCAATCTTTGCCATCTTCGAGCCGAAGATCGTCTGTCCTTGGATATTCTTGAGGTAGCTCTGTTGGCCCCTCCTCGTCCGCAGCTCCGCCGGCCTCTGAGGAGAGGTCTTCCAGCTCGAAATGCTCTTCCATAGGAATCGCGGCATGATTGGCAGTTATTGATGTGGCTTTGGCTATCAGTCTTTGGACCAAACCGCAGATCAGCATGATCAAAACTGAAAGCACAATCAAACTCAAAACAACTTTACAAACAGATTCTAAGACCGAACTGGCCCACCCGCTAAGGCCCCAACCCTTAAATATGTCCCCCAGCCAGTCTGATGTCTCCTGTTTGACCTGATGAACGAAGTCTTGGAGTCTCTGGATGGAGTGTCTGGCGTCCTCGGCTCGAGAGGACAGGTTCAAACAGCAGAGGCCCTCAAACTCCTCGCAGTGATGGTGATGGAGCAGCAATAGAAAATCTATTGCTGCTCTGTTTTGGAGTGTCGCCTTCCTTGTAATTTCCTCGTCTGTGAGGAGGTCGTATAGCGCGGCTGAAGTAAGATTGGCTTGTTTAGCCACCCAACACTCTAGGAGGCCCAATTCGCCTAGAGCCTTAGCCACCGATACCCAAGGCAACAAGATGGTAAAGGCGACTGATTTTGAATGTGACCAATGGGTAATTTCATCATCACAATCCTCGGTGAGATTTTTGAGATCTCTTTTAGGTCTAGCCAATTCGGATGTGACGTTTTTCCTTTTCCAATTGATAATTTGGGTGATGTTGGGGGTAAACAGCGTCAGCCGGCCAAAAGTGCACGGCCCTCCGACCAGACCAGAGGGGATGCCTGCCCACGCTCGATCACCACAAATCAAAAACACCCCCCTTGGGAAGGGCATAAGGGGTCCGTCCCGTAGTGGTGGGGCCGACGATCTTCAGAACGGCTCGACACCACTGGTTAGCTTGATATTCTTCCTTTTTCTGCAGGACCACCTCACTGCCCTTCTCTATGGGGGTGATGGTGTATTCAAACTGAAAGCAAATAGAGGAGTTGGTGGAACCGAGTAAGTGTAACTCTGTGGGCTCGGAGGGCGCAGGATCCAGCCTTGCCACTCCGTCTCTCCAGGCGTTGCTGGGTTCAAAACCGGGGAGGAAAGTAAGGCTCCGGGCCAAAATGGGGGAAAGGGCAGACTGGAAGGCAGAGGGGAACTCGTCTGGAGAGAAAGGGATCCCCACAAGACAAGACGACATCGGGTCCTCTGCTGCGCCGGTGTCAAGGCATATACTGTCCTGTCCTAGCGACTGAGCCAAGGCACGCCAGATGTTGACTTTCGGCTGGGGGATGACCCACAGCTCCGTAGGTGGCAGAAGGAGTCCACAGGTCGACAACACCATCAGAAGCAAGCTAGGGTTGGGAGCCAGCGTTGTCAATACGGGGGCCATTCGGGGAGATGCAACTGAAACAAAAGAAAAACCGTAAAAGTATACAGAATTCACAAAAATGGTTCCTCCCCAAACAACCAACTTAAATAAAACATGCGGGGGGTAAGAATTGGAGCTGGGGGTGAAAAGGAGGTAATATGATGTAAAAGGTCAAGGGGTGGAGGAGAGGCTGGAGGCGAAGGTTCTTCAGAGACTGGGGGGAGATCGGGAGAGAACGAGGAAAGTTGGTGGTACGGTTTCCTCCACCGACGCCAACAATCTTGCCGGACCTGTGGTACTGTTTCCTTCTTGGTCCTCTGCTTCGGGACGAAAGGCCTGACTCACTTGGATGGAATCCACCTGGGGCCTGAGGGAGTGGATACGCAGGCATATCCCCTTCCCCAGGTCACCAGGTCAAAGGGGCCCTCCGTCCGCCAGGTCTCCGGATCCTTTACAAGAACCGGGGGCCTGGCTTTAGGCTGAGCTGCTGGTGACTGCCGAAGTGTCAGACCACTGGAGGATTTTGGTTGTCAAAAGAGCAATTCAGAAAGTTGAGAGTGTACAATGCTCTTGACAGCCGGACGTGGGGGGTCTCCACCTTCATTGCCGGTTGTTGCCGGGACAGGATCTTCTTAAGGCTCTGGTGGGCCCTTTCCACCGGGGCTTGGCCTGTCGGGGAATAGGGGATGCTGGTTTTATGCACAATTCCCCATTGCTGCAGGAAGCTCCGCAGCTCCTTGGAGGTATACGCAGGGCTGTTATCTGTTTTTAGGGCCCTAGGGATGCCCAAGACAGCGAATGCCTGAAGCAGATGCTTCTGAACATCCACTGCCTTTTCGCCTGTGTGGGCAGAAGCATAGATCGCCCTGGAGAAGGTATCCACTGAGACGTGGACGTAACACAATCGGCCAAAAGATGGGATGTGTGTTACGTCCATCTGCCACACCTCACAGCTTGCCGACCCTTGGGGATTAGCCCCCGAGGCCACAGTAGGCATTTGATAGTGTTGGCATTGGGGACATGTGGCCACTATCGCCTTGGCCTGATCCTGCGTCAGATTGAATTGGCGAACCAGGCCAGGCGCATTCTGATGGAAAAGTTGGTGGCTGATCTTAGCCTGACCGAACACATCTGGGAGAGGGGCCTGCGTAACAGCAGCCGCGGCCAGAGAGTTGGCACGACAGTTGCCTTCCGCAATGAACCCGGGCAGGTTGGTATGTGATCTCACATGCATAACATAAAAAGGGTGCTCGCGGTGGGAGACCAACTCGATGAGCCTGTTCAACAAATCAAATAATCTTTTATTGGTGACCTCCTGAAGAACTGCGGACTCCGCTCGTGACACTACACCTGCGACATACGCAGAATCTGTGACCAAATTGAAGGGTCCAGGGAATCTCTGGAATGCCCTGACGACTGCGTCCAACTCAGCAACTTGTGGAGAGCCCTCCACAACAGCAATATCAGTCTCCCACTGCTGAGTCTGAGGATCCTTCCAAGTCATCACAGACTTGTGGGATGCTCCAGACGCGTCGGTAAAAACTGACACGGCATCCAGCGGTTCCCTGCTCTGAACCTTCTTCAGCGATAATTTAAACTCCGAATTGAACAATTTGTGGGCCGGCCAATCTACTGCGATGCGCCCAGTGTAGCTGTCGAGTGCAAACTGAAAATATTCGTTAGTCTGTAGCAGTTCTTCAAAGGTCTTTAATTTAAGTTGGCCCTATTCCAATTCAATTGGGATATGGATGCATGAGAAATCACACCCTGCAAGCTCCCTGATCCTCGATCTCGCCTTGAGGATCAGTTCGGCTACCAACTCCTGTGGCCGTGTCATTCTTTTGGACCGATGGTGGCCCAGAAAGACCCACTCTCTGATTAAGAGCTTATCTTCTGAGCCTTGGTCCTTCAGACTGTTGTCCCACTGATGGATGATGCCATGGAGGTGTGTCAACTTTCCCAGTACAATAAATTTAAAGGGCAAGCCCGGATGGTAACGGTGGGCCTGCCTGGCCAAAATAGCTTTCTGTATCTTCTCCAAGGCCACCTCTGCCTCTGGGGTGAGAACCCTAGGGGAACTGAGTCCCTCTCCCCCTTTCAACAAATTGAAAAGGGGGGCTAGGTCCTCGGTTGAAATGCCTAACCAGGGTCTCACCCAGTTTAAAGACCCACACAGTTGATGGACATCTGCTAGGGTCTGGACCTTTGTCCGAATTGCCAATTTTTGCGGCACAATTGTCCGCTTCGTAATTTCGAGGCCCAGGTATTTCCAAGGTGGCATCCGCTGAATTTTGTCCTGCTGGAGCTCGAACCCTGCAGCAACCAACGCATTGGTTGTTAGGTCAAGCGCATGGGCAAGCAGACTGTGGTCGGGTGCATACACGAGGATGTCGTCCATATAATGGTGAACAATGACGGCATCCCCGAGGGCTGTACGTATGGGTGACAGCAGCGAAGCGACATACCATTGGCAGATCACAGGGCTGTTCTTCATGCCCTGCGGGAGCACCCGCCAATGATAGCACTTGGCTGGGGACTCACGGTTGATGGACAGAACCGTGAACGCAAAGCGCGGGGCATCGTCTGGGTGCAGGGGAATTTGAAAAAAATAATCTTTTATATCTATTATGGCCAAATTCAAATTTTGGGGGAGCATTGCTGGGGAGGGCATCCCTGGCTGAAGAGGACCCATATCAATTATTAGCTTGTTAATTTGGCGGAGGTCGGTCAGGAGCCGCCACTTGTCCTTATTTGGCTTTTTTATGACAAATACTGGGGAGTTCCAAGGTGACATGGTCTCCTCCAGGTTGCCTTTCAGTAACTGCTCCTGAACGAGCTCGTTGAGCGCCTTTAACTTTTGCTTGTTAAGTGGCCACTGCACGACCTGTACTGGTTTATCTGAAAGCCAATTCAGCTTCCAGGTCCGGCGCTCCTCAGTGGCCACTGCCCGAAAAACCTGGGGAGTCTTCGGGAGGTCAATTTTGGCTCCCCACTGGGCTAATAGGTCCCTTCCCCAGAGAGGCTCGGTGTAGTCTAAAACGAACGGGCGTATTGAAGCCAATTGCCCGTCGGGCCCCTTAATTTGTACAATGCTCTTAGATTGATTGGCCAATTGAAGGCCCCCAACACCTGAGATCGTGCCCACAGCGCTTTGCAAGCCCCAATGTGACGGCCACTCCCGAGAGGGAATGATTGTCACATCTGCACCCGTGTCTAAAAGACCCCTCACGATCTTTTTGTCCCCGCCCAACGAGAGTTGACAAGTCAGGCGAGGCTTCTCTCTCCTTACCAACTGTGCCCAGGCCACAGTCGGAGGTGATGTCTTCTTTGCAAAGTTCTTCCAATGGTCTTTGTCTGGAACTGGAATGGCCTGGGCAATGACCTGTCCCTTAGGGAGGAAGAGTGGGGGTTGGACACAGTTCAGCCCTATCGCAAAACGGTCCCGGTCGGTAGTTACTAGACCAGGGACGATGTGGATATCTCGCGGTGTGTGCTTCGTGTCCCCAACCACGGTCCAACTGCAACGTCCAAGTTCCCTCCAGCGACCCGGGTGTTGCAGGTCGACAGACACCAGCTGGATGTCACTACTAGGGAGATAAAAGTCCCTAGTTAGCTGCAGCCTGTAGGGGGAAGCAGAGGACATGGTGTTAAGCGCAGGTACAGTACCACAGGTTGGTGTTGTCACGTCCAATAAATTGGTCAAGTCCGGCAGAGCAAATGTTGGCGGTCCCCTCTCGTCTCCTTCCTCCCCGTATGTTGTTGAATGGCCCGCCACATTTTTGTCTTTGTGCAGGGAGGGGCTGTGCTCCGTGTCTAGTTTTTTTGGTCTTTGTTCTCCTCCCTTTCTCGCTTCCTTCTATATTCCATATAGTCCTGCCGCATTGGACATTGGGGCATCCAATGCTCAGTCTTGCCGCAGAGATGGCAGGGGTGGGTGGTAGATGGTCTCCTGCTAGACCCAGGTGTTGGGGGTCCGGCAACGGGGGCAGCTTCTAATTCAAGAAAGTCCGGCTCGGGGCAAAAGCCACAGAAGTTCGTTTAGGCCGTGAGGTCAGGGAGACCTGACGCACCACGACCTCTATCGTGGCCTCTATCTGGGGCCGGGGACTTCGAGGGAGAGTTCGGATGGCTTTGCGACCCTCCGCGTTGGCATTGCTGTACGCCATTCGCTGGAGCATCCTCTCCCTGTCATCGTCCCCGATCGCCTGCGCCTCTACATACCTATAGAGGCGCTCGATAAAGGCCATGTATGGCTCTTGCACCCTTTGCCGGACTTCGTCATCCTCCCACTGGGAGGTCACCACCTCCAGCTTATAGAAGGTCTGCTCAGCTGCCTTGGCGATCTCCACAAGCTGGGATGGAAATGGGGCCTTTGCTTGAGCTGCCCCCTCTGCCCACTGTCCCTCACCCAAAAGATGTTCTTGGGTGATTGCCAAACCATCCGCGTCATGAGACATTGCAGGATTCCCCCAAAGACTTGGGAGAACCTCCAATATCTCCCTCCTCCATTCTCCCACCCAGACCCTAAACTCCATGGGTCGTACAAGGCTGGAGAAGAGGGCCCTCAGGTCCGCCGGCACCAGATCTCCCTGTGCAAGGGCATTACGGAGCATACCCCGGAAGTATTCTGACCCCCAGGAGTAGTCCTTCTGTGCCTTGCACAGTTCCTTAATCCGGGCCTGTGGCACCCACTGGGCCTGAGGGCTACCCTCCCCGCTCAGGTGGTATGTAACCAGAGCGGCTTCCAATAAAGGCACCTGCCCCGGCTTCCGGTCATCTACCTTCTCCCCCCCGGAACACAAAGCGTGGGAACCGGAAGGGAGGGCATGGGAACCGGAATTGGAGGAGGCTGAGGCGGGGTCTGGCAATGACGCAGGGCGAGGGAGTGGGCGTGGCCAACCACCCCTTTCCGCCTCCTTGATGACGTTCGGAGGCAGAGCAAAATGTGAAGGAGGAGCGGGGGAGGAGCCAATGGGGAGCTGAACCGGGGAAGGAGTATGGGGAGGAGCTGATTGAGAGGCGGAGGGTGGAAGAATGGTAGGGATGGAGGGAGAATATGAAGGAGGGGTAACTGAAAAGGAGGTTGGGTCCAGGGGAAGGAAGGGGTTGGCACTTGGGAGGAAAGGGTTAAAGGAGGAAGGAGAAGGAGCCCTGGCGGGAGCGACCGCGTGGTCACCGCCATCTTGGGCTCCTAAGGAGCCATTTTGAAACTCATCGCAAAACCGTACGAACTTGGGATTTGCAACTGGGGATTTGGTAACTGGGGTAGAGGGTAAGGAGAGAGGAGGAGCCTGGCCAGGGCTCCTCAAAGGGGGAGGCCGAGCAGGTCGAGGGGGAGCAGGGGCAGGATGGACCCCCTGGCTCTGGTCGGCCTTTAAAGTCCCCCTCGAGGGCTCCTGCCTGTGGAAAGAGGGAACGGTTTGAGGGGCAAGGGCAACAGAACGAGGGGAACGGGGGGACAAACCAAAACCTGCGGGACTTTTCTTAGGCTTCCCAGACGAGCGGAGTGTCGCGTACACTCTGCCCGCCCAAAATGCCACGGTAGCCAATTTTGTCTCCCCGGAATTTACGGCCTCTTCCAATTTGGCCACAACGGCTGCCCAAAACCGTGGCTGCTTTACAAGTTCTGGGGAGACTCCGGGAAACTTCAAAACAACCCATTTAACTAAACATTTTAACTCTCGCTTGGGGGCCTTCTGACCCCCCCCAAGCAACAAACCCTTGATAACATAATACACCTCCTTTTGGGATTTTCCCAAGCCAGCACCCATGGCACCTTTCTAGCGCAGGAACCGCTGCCACTAGAAAGGGGGAAAATCCTCTGGTGACACAACCACTCACCTGGAAATAACGGAAACCTAAACAATGAGCCGCTTGCCACCAGCCCCTGCTCCCCCCACTGTCCCCAAGTCTGGGGTTTCAGTAAGAAGAAAAAAAGGAATTTGGGTGGTGGGTCTGGGCCCCAAGTCTGGGGATACCGGCCCCACAGGAAAGGTAAAATAAAAAAGGCGCAGGGGTGAGGAAAAACCTCAAGGAAAAAGGGCAGGGTGTAGGTCCCCAACGCAGGGCATGTACCCCTAAGGCATGTTAAAAAGGCAGGGGGGAAGTCGGAGAGGTCCCCAGATCAGGGTCCGAGCTTACCAATCCAGTGGCAGCAGCAACAGAAAACCAGGCGAGGGTCCTCGTCTCCGGAGTCGTCCTTTTCGGGCGCAAGGATTCCCGACTCCGATCCCCAGGGAGCGCTGCCCCTATAACGGGGCCTGCTACTACCTGGGGTAGTCTGGCGTCCAAAGGATCACTAAGGTCCAACTCCGAGGGGTCCGATCAGTGGTCAAACGTCGACCTCGTCAGGCCCCATGTTGGGCGCCACACTGTGCGAGGGCGTACGCGGCCCTATGTCCGGCTAGCAGAAGGGGTAGGAATGGCCAACGCCCCTACGCATAAGCCAGCCCCCTTCGGCGTCTTTGGCCTCAGGCTGGGCTGGATGTTGAGCTCGGAGTTGCACTAAACAAGACGAGTGAGGAGGCGACCACTTGCTGGGGGTAAAACGTCGGTTTATTGAGGAGCCTGTGGTAACCAACAGGTGGAAATGCCCACAGCAAATGGCCCCGATCAGGGGGAGAGACAGGGTTTTAAAGGAGAGGGGAGGAGAAGGGAGGGAAGCCCAGCTATCCAATGAGGAAACCTAAAAGGAGGTGCGAAACATAACTGACATACATAAGTAACCAATAAATACAATGTGAAGGAGGGGCCCCGGGACCGCAGCCAACCACGACCCCCAGAGAGAAGAAGGTTCTCGAAAGCTGGGAGGAGAGGGGGGTGATTGACTGGGCCCAGGGAGGAGAAAACCTTTACTTATAAGGGAGAACAGGGGAGGAGGAATTATATAACACAACTGACTGAAGGCAGGGGTTGCTATGGAAACAAAACTGGCAGGAGAGCTGTGGCGGGAAAACTGTGGAGGGAGAAACCATTTACATAGAACAAAGGGGGAAAATACATATCATGGGGGAGCAAACTGAGAAACTTAAAAACACACTACAACAGAATTTAACACATAAAAGCCAGTTTGGGACAATTTTATTGCTGGTATACAACTGTCATGGGAGACATTTAGGGAAGCGAGGCAAAGCTCCCAGCCACTGGAAAGCTGGACACGCCTCTGTGAAAAACACATGTTAAAGATGAAAGAAACCCAGGAACTTTCTTTTTCTCTTCCGGTCAGCCTGGCCCGTGTCTCGGCCAGGCCAGGCCGGGTGGCCGTGCCAGGGCAGCTGGGCCCCTTCCCCAGGAATCCTGCTGGCCCCCTCGGCGCTGCTCAGGCTGGGCTGGGTCCCAGCAGCAGCCGGGCAGGAGGGCAGGGAGGCTGCGGATCCCTGGCCGGAGCAGGGCTGGCTGTGGAATTTTGCCGCCAGGCCCCCTCAGCCCAGCGCGGCTGAGACCAGAGGCCCCGGCAGCCCAGGCAGAATGCCCTGAGGCTGGAATTGAGCACAGAGAAAACAAAGACCAGCCAGGCAGCTGATCCAGACACAGCCCTGTTGCAGCTCCCACCACAAGTTACTGGCGGGTCAGGTGAACATTGGCAGGCCCTACATTTACAGTGCTTCAGTCCTCCCTCAAGTGAGAGAAAGGAGCATGATGTAAGCATGTAAAGGCACAATATGAAGACAAAATGGTCAGTGAAGAAGTCCCAGATGGGAGGGATGAGGATGCCTTGATCTTGGGGCTTAAATCCCTTTATAAGCTATGGAGAAAAGATACCTTTTTCCCTGTAACACATGAAGCTGTGGGGAGATAAAGGGTTCAAACTGATATAGAGCAAAGGCCTCCATGCTAAAGTAAGCAGATGTTAAAGTAGCTGTGATCCCTTCAGAAGTTAGAACAGAGAAAGAGAGAAAAGTAATGAGACCCTCTGCCCCCAGGGAGAGAAGAAAAAGAGCTCTGTTCTCAGGGATGAAGATGATTTTAGAGATAGATAATGAAAACTTTTGTCTTTGAACAGCTCATCTTTAAAACAATACCCCACAAATCAACATGGCCCACAAGCAAGCTGTGGGAAGGCTTGTGGGAAATGGGAGGGACTTCACGATTGCAGGTTTCCCTGGGTGGCTGTTATTTGTGAGGAAATTGAGAACCACGAGAGAACTGTTTATTCTTCTGTGAAGAAGTCTCCATAACATTAACAAGAGGGACTTGTTCATTCCTTCCTAAGTGAAGAAAGACTATTTTAGAAGTGGTAAACTGACTGGAAATTTTAGGTTTTGTTTCTTTAAGTTGTCAGTGGAAAAGAAAAGGTTGTGGGGAGAGGTGTTCTGAATGGTTTGTTTTGATTCTTACTAGTTTTTTTTTTTTTTTTTCTTTTAGTTACTGTTAATAAATTTTTATTTATAGCCTTTATAGGTTTTGAGCCTGCTTTGCCTTTCTCCTAGTCCTGTCTCACAGCAGCAAGTGAGTACATTGGTGACTGGCCAGCACTGAACCCACCACCCTAGTTGGTGCATTGGCAAATTTGCCATTTAGAGATTTTACCAATTTAAAAATTAATAAAATCTCTAAATGGCAAACCCAAACTACTACAACAAAATGTATCTTACTGTGAAACTGATTGTATGAACAAAGTGGATGTACATAAATGCTGTCGGTTCCACTGTCGTATAACTTCATAGAGTATAAATTAAATGGCCAGGTTAATATAAAACAAATCAAATCAAATAATAATTTTTGCATTTTGGAAATAATATTACTTTCTAAAACTACACTTTCTAAACACTCACATCATTGCCTAGTCAGTCAGTAATTGCACACTTTAGGATAAAGGCCTAAAATTATGTCCTGATATTTGCATGTGTGGCTACCTTGGTTGCCCATGGCATCTACACTATCAATTATGAGGGTGAAAAAGCCACACCATAAGCATTGCATCAGAAGCAGAACTCAGATTATAGACACCTTGACCACTGATATATCCTATATTTTTCTACTTCATACTGAAATGATGTATTTCTGTGTCTCTCATAGTAACCCTGCAGCTAGAACATGATGCAAGGCATGGTTTTTCAAAGCTTGCTTTAAAAATTAGCCAGCAAGTTGCACTATCTAGTGAACAGAAAAAATCTAACATTAAGTCTAAATATATTCAATAAAATTATTAATTAAGTTTGGCCATTACAAATTGAGATGCTTCAGTTGAATACTTCTCCTTTAATTAGCATAAATTTCTATGCTGCAACATGTATTTGCACTTTTTTCTGTCTTTTTTACTCTTGGTACATTTCCTGTTGCTAATGTAATTTTTTCTTTTTTTTTGAGGTGGCAAAAGGAAGAGGGGCACTTGGATGTGGAGAAGGCTAATATCTGCTTCCTCTACATAGAAACTGTTACATTAAATCACTGAATGTTCTCTGCTACTGTTCTAAAGTAGGAGTTACATATTCCATTTTTGCACAGCACTTTTAATATTAAGAAGCAAATATTGATTGCTGGAGCAGTTTTGAAAATGAACACTTGAAAAGAAGTGCACTGAAAAGATTTAGTGATTAGGCTGACATTCACCATCACTTCCATGGTAAAGGAATGAGGAAACTTGTTTATGTCACAAGTTCTTTGTCTCCTTTCCAAGAAGGAAATAATTCAACCATAAAATGAATAAATGCTCCACTGGGGAAGTCCCAAAGCTTTCCAGATATGTTATGAACAGTGATGAGTGGATTTGGGGAAGCAGCCAGTCAGCTAAGCAACTAAAGGGCCACAAGCCCATGACAAAGTATTGACTGACACTTCAGAAGCAAGCAAGAAAATTATTTATCTTTCATATGAATAATAAAAGTTTAGGATTCCTAAGTCAAGCTGATAATAGACTGGAGAGGAGGGGGAGCTAATATAAATAAAATGCTGCGATGTCTTTGCCAAAGTAGAGTAAATCCTGGGAAGAGACCAATTAATTAATGTCACTCTGAATAATGATTTGGTGGTATCTGTAACAGAAGATCCCTCAGACACTCCAAGCTGCTGCCTTAGAAATTGAGCCTCTCTAATTAGGTAGATGGCATACAGGGTGGATCATTCAAGATGGTACACCGTCTGGTCTGACTAACATTCAAAACAAGCATCAACAGTGATGAGGCTAGCAAAGATAAATGGAAATGAAAGCCCCAGGAACAACAGTGCAGGGACTTGGGGCAGCAGATCAGTGCAGAAGATAAATTACAATCAAACGATCTACTTAAAACATATGGAAAATGGCAATTTAAAATGTGCCACACTGCAAGGGTGGTCAGGACATAATTTTGAAGACTAAAGAAAGGCAGGGATTAAACAATTTTCCAATAGAAGATTAAGTGCCAAAAACTCAGACACAAGGAAAAAAATCACCAGTTTTTAAATAATTATGTAATATATAATTTTTAAAAAGCAAGGGCCAGTAGTTCATGTTCAGTAAACAATGTTTTTGGCATACACTAATTACTGAAATACAGTGTAGGTGAACATTTTCTATAATGTAATATTATAGGTGCAGGGAATATACAGGTAATAGAAATTGCACACAAAGAACCTAAGCATAAAGGGCATCCTGAAGCCACTCAAAAATTTATTTAAAATCTGAATTTCACCTTAATTGGAAGTGTCGACATAAGTGATATTATAGAGTATGTTAACAACTAATCTGATGAACAGCCTAGCAATCTTGGCTATAATATTTAGTTACACTTGAGTATCAGTCCCGTACTCGTGAATTGTTGTCAGACTCCTTTCCTTTCCTAGCTGTCAGAGCAGATATGGAGGTTTGTACTGGAAACAAAATGAAACAAAACCCCTAAAATAGTGTTTGGTGTGTGTGTCTTTGGCCTCAACAACAAAGCTCAATGTACTTTGCCTAGTTACTAAGTCAAATCATTCAGAAGTTGTGGCAAAATACATTTAGGGACATTGTAATGTATCCTACTTGACCCATCAGCACCACAGCTAGAGCGCCTTCTCCATTAGAGGAAGAGGCTATATCTGGGTACAATTATGTGTCTGTATTTTGTTTCTCATTGCATATATGATGCATTGCATTGTGGTTCAGAAATCTTTGATTGTGTTTTGCTGAAGTATCTCTATTCTTTGTGATGATTCTTCCCTTTTTTGCCTTTACCCAGCTCATATCAAACACTTACAATAGTTGTTTTGCTTCCTAGTTCAAAGTCATTCTTGAAATCCACCTCTGAAAATGTTTTATCATGGCGTCCCATTAGTCATCATTCTTCTGCTTCTACTGGTATGTTTCATTTGGGTTTTCTTTTGTTTCTTTCTTCTTTAGCAATTATCCTTTGGCGCAGATGTGAACACATCCTTGCTGTGCCCCATCTAAGGGTTCACTGTAGGGCTCAGATAGTCAAAGTGGTTTTAAAGCTGGGGAGCCTCAAAAACTAGTGACTAGACAGATGAAAGATCAACTTTCCTGAAATTCAGCCTGGCCTCCTCAGCTTCCCTCACTGCAGCCTAAGCTCCATTACTAGCTTTACATTCAAACCTTCCTTTGTATGAAATGTCTGAGTTGTACAAACAAGACAACATGCATATTATTAGCTTATAATTAATGGCACACATAGCTTATAATTAGCTTTTAATTAATGGCACACATTAATTAGTGGTGTGGTATCTTTTTTGCCTTTGAGCACATGTGATGCCTTCATTCATGCCTACAAACAATTGGACATTGTGATTGTTAATCACATTGATAACTACTGACTGCAGTCGTAGGGAAATGCTTTCCCTGTGGTATGTTTTATATTGGTTTTCCTAAAGCACTTTTTTTTTTTCTTACCCTGGAAAAGAAAAATTGCAGAAGTACCCTACCAAAACACCAATCTGCTTTCAAGCAAAGAACGGATTAGGTGCTTAAATCATGTGTCCAAATTACAGGGTGAAATATATTTCTTTCCTTGGAAAAAATATCAAATTAGTCACAGTAAAATTCCGAGGTAATTTGAGATGTTACTTTCAAAGTTTCATTTATGAAATATATGATACATTATGCTTTTGACATCTGTTTTATTAAAATGTAAGCAGTCTTAAAAAACTAGTTCTTTGATCCATCTACCAACTGAAACATTAGTTTTCATGTGTAATTGAGGATAAATTTTCTTTTTGATTGACATTTGAAATTACAGAAAAATATATCAATATCCCTCTTAAAAAGAAGCAGCACAGTTCCAAATTTGCATTTATTTATAGGATAGGATTACTAGAGCGTTGACTGTGTTAGTGAATTTTTAGTGAAACACAACTATATGCATTTGTATCCAGGCATATAAAGCATCCACTAGACAAGAATTTCTTGCATGCTGTACATATTCTTTGCAAAATTATTACTAAAAGATTGCATATTATTATCATACTACTGGGAATGCTAATTTGCGGCACTTCTGCTGCTTGTTTAATCTCTTGCATATAAAGTAAGTGAGTTGTGACTGTGTAGCTGCAAAACTGTTTGACGTCTTCAAACTGGGATAGACTATCTCATCTTGTTTTCCTCAGTGACAGTACATTTTTCAGGCTCACAGGAACATATTGCCTCTAAAGCAAGTTACTTGGTTCTTTGTGTGATTATTGAATTTGCCCTTTTTTATTGGAGGTTTAAGTTATTTTTAATGATTATATCTCACTTTCCTTCTTACAGTCTACTTTTCCTTAAATGTGCACTCTTCTATTTGGGGCTTGGGGTTTTTTTTCAGAAACAATACATTAAATATTTTCATCCACTAATCACATGGAAGTAAATTCTTTTATTTATTTTATTATGTCTTTTAATGAAAATAATAAATTTTATATCTTGAAATAAAAAGGGTTTGGTTGACTGAAATCAAGAATGAAATGTTAATTTAAAAATTCAGAATGAGAAATTTAGATAGCAAGAAAATTATATTGACAAAACCAGTCATTTAGTGATGCATCTGTAAACTTTGTAAACTTTGAACTTTAGGTATTTCAAATTTACAATGTTCCGATAAAGTCTTATTACTTCTCTATGAACTGTCCTGTCAATGTTATGACCTTTTTTCCTTCTGTGTTCTTTACAGTTGCTTACTCAGCACTGTTAATGAACCCACCTCCCACTTCAGCCAAAAAATGCAAATATTATTGCAAATGAGTATTTCTAAAGGCACATCATGATAAAAACATTTAGAAAATTACCAGAAATTATTTTCTGTGTAGCCTCCAGTTAACATTACCTTTTTAAAATTGAATTTACTCTTAGTATTGTTAACTTACTTTCACAATTAACTCAAATGTGATTTCCATGTTATTTGTTTTGTTAAGAAACAACTTTTCCATGTAAGTTTAGCTCTGCTCCCTGATATGGCATGCTTCCTAATTAAATCTGAAACTGGCAAAGTCGATGATTAAACAGTATTCTAACAGAGGTTTAAAGTTTTGCCAGGACTGATGCACTTTGCTTTTGCAGTGAACTTTCCTGGGAAAGTCAGCTAGTCTGTACTACAGTACTCATGTATACAGAAAAGCTATTGTGTCTCTAACTGAGGCACCAAGAGGTTTTTACAATGTTTACAAGGTTGTTTTTACAATGCAATTTAAGGGTGTGACAGGGATGTACACATCATGTGGGATGTACTTGGGGTTAGATCCTGCTTGAACACTGATGATCTGGTGGCTTCAGCAGTACAACAAACACTTGGCTTCTTCCCTCTCTTCATGTGGCGGCACTGCTGGTTCAGAAGCCTCACAGTTCTTCTTCCATGTCTGAAAACAGTGAAATTGTGTGTGTACATGTAAAGTTGATTCAAATTATCTGATACAGAAGTGGGCTCGGGATAGAAGTCTGCAGAGAAGGCATGCTCTTTATTTTTATAGGACAGCAATTCAGGCTATCTCAACTGATTTTGAAGTAACCTGAGTCTCATTTTCTCAGGACTAGTCAAGCATTTTTAATCTACCAATTACTCCTCAATCTAGATTTTCTTCTCTTTTATTTACAATGGAATTTTTTTAGATGCACTCTTAAATGACAGTTTCATTTTTCAAAGGCTTGGGCTGAATGCAGGTTTAATTTTTGAGTATTTTTTTCTCTATTGAAATAAAATATTAGAATAAAAGAATGGAGGTTCTCTGTCAGAATAGCATGTTAGTTTGGGGTTAGTAATTTTCACACCTGAAAGTAGTATTTGTTTTTTCTCTTCTATCAGTATTATAAAAATGCAGAGGCAAGAATATGAAATAAAATTAGCAATTCTTTAAGCCTGAAATTCACTGAATTGTTCTTGAAGATATATTTAAAATAGGTTAAGCTATTATAAATCATAGTAATTTGTTGCAGACATCTTTTATGAAAGATCCTTTCCTTAGGATTTTTCTTCCTGAAAAGCTGAGAGGCCTCAGGAACAAAATGTAAACAATGGTTATCTGCTGCTGTGGAATGCAACAGGTGGAATGGCTCATGGAATGGGCCATGTTGGATGTTTGTAATTAATGGCCAGTCACAGCCTAGCTGGCTTGGACAGAGAGTCGAGCCACAAAACTTTGTTATCATTCTTTCCTATTCTATTCTTAGCTAGCCTTCTGATGAGATCCTTTCTTCGATTCTTTTAGTATAGTTTTAATGTAATATATATAATAAAATAATAAATCAAGCCTTCTGAAACATGGAGTCAGATCTTCGTCTCTTCCCTCATCCAAGAACCCCTGTGAACACTGTCACAGTAATTAATTGCAATAAGCATATATAACCCTTGGTTTTTACTCTGTCAAGTTCAATTCAGGAGGCTTGACACATACCTTTCCATGTTGCTTTGCATTTTGGAAAGATGGGTGTTTTTACAGAAGCGTTAAGAAGTATATGGATTTGTTCATAATAAATCTATAAAAATGGATTTAAAAAAATTGGTTACTATTATTTTTAAAATCCATATTCAGACTCATGTACAAGTCAACAGATTCTATTTAAAAACCAGGAAAGAGTGTACAAATTGGGAAATGGAACTGCCTCTGAAAGATTTCAAATTGTTTTTAGGACTTTACTTTTTAATCATTACAAACAGGAAATTTAATCTCCAGCTGAACATAACAACAAAGACTCCATGAGTCAGCATAAAGCTGTAAGCCTAAAAGGGTCATAAAATATGAAGCTCCCTATTAAAAAAAGCTTATATATGAAGAGAGAAACAAAACAATTGCATTCCAGCTCCAGTCATTCCATACTGTTTTACAGTCTGACGGAAAAGAAAAATTTTCAAGGCCATCAAAAATACCAAATGATTCTAATTTTCTGAATAGATAGTTTGTTTCCTTTGATAAGATAGTATTTTTACCTTGTCTGAAATTATTTTAGTTGAGTTTCACATTTTTTATATAGAATGGTTTTCATTTGTGATAGCCAGCATGCATGTGTTGCACTGCTGTTGGCAGTATAGAAAAATAATGGATATCCTTGTTTCCTGTTTGCAGGCAGTTTTGGCAATAAGATGAAATGGGCAGAAAAGAACTCTCTTTGTGAGTCTTGAAATAAAATATCTACTAAATTTATAACAAGCATATCCTGAAACAGTGTGGCTTTTTCATCAGTATTTCTAACTCAGGAGTATTCACAATGGTTATATAAAATATATGTAAAAATATTTATATATTCCTATTATACACATAATAGCAGATATATTTCTAATTTTTAAATGTATACCTTTTTACATCTGTGTATGGGGATATATATGTATATATGGGCATGAAAAAAAAAGACTGGTTTCACAACCCAATTCGGTTCATAATACAGTCTCCTTTTAGAAAAATTCCTGTGGTTAAAAAAAAATGTACTTGTAGATAGAATAATATTTTCAATAATACACATAAAGTTCCCAAACAGAAAATTAACTCTATTGGTATAAAAGCTAAAGAGATCAGTTTTCATCTGCAAAGCAAACGAACAAATGAAAAGGAACTCATTCATTGGCTTAAGCCAAAACTCCAACAAATAAAACTTCATTTGAAAATTAAAATATTTTGTCCTCTAAAGAGCAGCACAAGTACTAATATAGCTAATCTCTCCTCAACATCTATTTTTTAAGTTAAAAGCAACACAAGGATTTATGTCTGTGATAAGAACTTAAGACAAGTACCCCACTCCTGGGTTAAGTGAAATTAAAATTAGAGTCAGCAGGGTCTGGTATTTTTAACCCCCAGCAAAGCCCAAGTAAATATATTCTGTTCTATCGATTTAGGAAGGACTGCAGATTAACAGAGGCTCAAGGAGAAGGAGCAATATAGTCTTAGATACATCTTTTAGATGAGGGTGAATAATACTTTCCAATTTTTATATGCTTTGCAAATCCAAATGTTGCTGTGGAAAACCATTAAGATGGAAAGTTTTTTTCACACAAACCTAAAGAATGATATTGTTACTGATATATCTATTCTTAGAATTTGGAGTAAAGCATTAGGTTAGGTTTAAAAAAGACATTTCCTTGATTTCAGGCTACTGTCTCAGGTTTAAAATTTGGTTCTATGAAGCATCTGTTATCTTAATAATATTTCTAGAAATTAATTTCACATGATATGTAAATTTAGTATTGCCAGATTGTTTTTGAACCATACTGCTGAGCTCAAAAGAAGTCCTATTTCTTTTACAGACCAAAAATCAGTTATTTGTGTAGCTACCAGAAATTAAGAAGTCAAGTGTGAATTATAGTTGGCAAACATAGCAGTTTGATTTGGCACCAATGTATAATAGAAGTCTTTAATGCAAAGAAAACTCACTACAGTAATCCATGAAGGTAATTATATTTGCCTGGACTTCTAGTTCATAAAGGTGAAGCACAATAAAAAAGGTTATGTCTGTCCTCACTCAATCCACCTGAAATTTCTTCCCATGTTATATTAAAATAGCCCTAAAACAATTTTGTAAAATAATTCTCTCACCTCAAATACAATCAAATGGTGTTCTTCATACAAAGTTCAGCATGCTTAGAGAATTATAAATATGATGGTAAGCAAGGGAGCACTCAATAATTCACACTTATCTGGAAGAAGATTTTACTAGAGTGAACCATTCCAATATTAACTAAATACTGAGGTTCTGATGTCCTGGGAAGAATGAATAAAGCATTTCACAACAGACATTGTGTTAAGGGCTGTCCTGTTTATGGATTGCAATCAGATGATACAGACAGAGGATGCAGACACACACCACTTGGGGAGCTGTACAGACACTCAGCCCCTTCCAGCAGCTGGCACCAAACTCATGCACTACTGTACTGTGGTCCTGCTCCAGCTGCTGACACCAAGCTACTCATTCACATAGTCTGACAAGAGGCTGTCAGCCATTGTAGTACTAACACACACAAGATAAATGAGATTGTGCAGAGTTGTAGTTAAAAAATAATTTAAGAAGATTCCTTATCCAGTGATTGTTGGATTCCCGGCTATTTAGATAGCCTGGAAAGGCCCGGGGTGGCCTTGGGGCAGCCCGCGCTTCAAAGGACGAGAAGAGGCTTCAGATCTTTTCTCGGTCTCGGTGTTTATTAATTGTTTATCTAAAAGATTTTCTCTCGGCCTAACAGAGGTCTGCTCAGCAGCCAGCCATGAGCACACTCCTTGCCCTCCGGGCAGTCACCTATCTTTATACTCAAAGTTACGTATACAATATTTATCATTTTCCCCCAATACCTTTTACCCTTATTAACCAGTGCACTTTTAGTAATAACCAATCCCAAAGTGCCACCATCACCACAGAAGATGGAGGAGAAGAAGAAGAAGAAGAAGGACAGGACACGCCCCAATTCCTCCATCTCACTTCTCTAAACCCCCCTGTACAGAAATCCTAAACCCTGTGTTTCACTCTCTAATTAACTAATCCCTTCACCATTCACCCCGGTGAAATCCTCCTATCCTCATACAGGTGTCGTCTCCTGTGTAGGATCAAAGTCCAGCCACCAGACACTTCTGGCAACATTCCAGGACTCCCGAGTCCCCCAGGGGTGGTCTCGGTGACTCGGCACCTCAGTCCTGAGCTGCTGAGATCCCACAAGTGATCACATGTAGGTAGGTGTTAGTCAGAAAACCTAATTGACTGTCCCATTTTACGTTTGACTAACCCATTTTATAATGTTTTTGCCTACCTTCCCTTTATTTCTTCCCAGTCCCCTTCTCCTGCACAGTTCTCCATCAGTTTGCACAGTTGCACTAGCCTTCCAACTCCTGGTTTTCACTACTGCCAGCTGCAAAGCCCCTGTTGCTGCAGTCCCTGTTGCTGCAGTTCCTTGGTAGCCCATCTTGGCCGCTGCTTCCACTGCTGGGCACTGTGTTGACTCTGCTTCCACTATGTTTACTTGTCACTTTTGTCACTCTGTATGTTTTCTTAATGGCTTCTCCCTTTTCCTTGACATCCCCTTTCACAAGGTACTTTATCACATAATTCTGCTGAAATGAACATTCCCATGTTCCAGCTGCCCCTTATCAATTTCATTTCTACTTTCCTCATAGTGTGAGTCAGATTGTGCCTGTGTCTTACTGCTTATGGCTTCCTGCTTTAACCAATATCCCTTTCTGCTTCAAAAGAGAGTCCTAATGGAGCTGACTCTCTGTCCTACTCACTTCCAATACAGTACATATTAAACTCTTCTTCGTGACAGATTGTTTGGTTAAAGAAAGTTTTTGTTAGAAATTTCTGCTTAAAATATTGTTGGAGAGCACTTGAGGTGATTCTGCAATGCACACATAGAGTTAGGGAGCTTAAATTTTAATCTAATAAACACTTCAGTTTTAGAACTTCCATCATTTAAAAAGGGGGCGAGAAGGAGCACAAATCTTTGCTTTCACAGGATACCAAACCTAAATTTTTTGGGGTAACATTAATCCTCATTTGGTCTGTACTTTTCCTCCAAATGTGGAGTGATGCCAAAATAATTGAAAAGTTTCTATGCAAATGTGAGTTGAGGCAAAGAATTGATAGAGGAAAGAACTTCAGCTGAGCTAAAGGAAGAGTTAAGAAAAGTGCAGTTGGCATTTACCATATTGACAGATCTCTAAAACTTTCTGCATATTAGATTTAATACTGTGTGTCTGAAGCTGACTGTCAGCAAATGCACCACTACCAAAAGCAACACCCTCAGTAAATAATCTAAGCAAAACAAAAAGGGATCCTAAAGTATTTAAGGTACTTATAAAAGGCAAAAGGAGAGGCTTAGATGGCCTATTATACACTCTTTGTATGGAAGATACATTTTCTTCAGTTAATTCTACTTTATTTTTTTTCTGCAAAGTGCTGGGACACATGCCTTCTGCAATTCAATTTGTAGCAGTAGAGACTAGCATCTTCTAGCCTACAGAAATGGTAGATGCAGGAGTACTCTCCAATAAACTTCTTTCATGACAGCATTTCTTCCCTCTTTCATTATGTGTAAGACGTCAAATGCAATCCCAGAGGGGCTGAGAAGAGCAGAAGCAGGTCTTAAGATAATTGGTATATTTTTCAAGATCTGTTTATAGCGTATAGAGAAAAGATACATTTTGGTGAAGAAAAAGGTTGGGTTATTGAATCATTTTAGTTCATTAGACAAGCTGATTCACATTAAAAGGGGAAAGGTAGAGCAGCGTGACAGAGAAACAGAGAACTTCTCTTTTAACTCTTATTGTTCTTTAATGAAGCATTATGGCTTCATTTGAGAATTTCATTCAATTACAGAACTAATATGGTCTAATATGAACTAATCTGAGTAGTGAACAATATTGAAATATTTTCTTGCCTTTTTTTAATCTACTAATATTAATTTCTGCATCTGTTTTTGCTCCTAGTAGTTAAAAGTACAAAAAAATGCATCTGTTTTATTGAAAAGCATGTACAGCAATAGATTACTCACAGTTGGCATCCCTTTGCATCATGATGCACTTTCTGGCTTGTGACTGTCTGGTGTACAGCAATTGAAAAATACAATAATTACAGAAAATACAAACCCTTTACCATATAGGAGATGATTTACATAGCGTACAATATGTTAACAACAACACAGGATAAAGTCAGTGCCAGTTAATTGCCTCTGTCCTTTTAGATGTTCAAGGCCACTAATGGGCTACAAGCAAAACAGTGTATTAGCCTTATTTTAAAAACAAAACCGCAGTATCCAGTCTTCATAGAGAAGTTGTTGAGGTATGGGCTGGATAAGCAGATGGTGAGATGGATCTCTCCTATGAAGACAGGATGAGAGAGTTGGGATAGTTCAGCCTGGGAGAGAGAAGGCTGTGGGGTGACTTTATTGAGACCTTCCAGTACCTAAATGGGGCTTATAAAAAAGGGAACAGTAGCTTTTTACATTGACAGGTACTGACAGGACAAGGGGAGACAGTTTTAAACTAAAAGAGGACAGATTATGCTAGCTGTCAGAAAGAAATTCTGTACTCAGTGGGTGGTGAGGCACTGTAATGGGTTTCCCAGAGAAGTGGATGCCCCATTCCTGGAGGTTCTCAAGGCCAGTTTGGATGGGCCTCTGTGCAACTTGGTCTAGTGGGTGACATCTCTGTCTGTGGCAAGGGGTTGGAACTAGATGGTCTTGAAGGTCCTTTCTGGGCCGAGCCACTCTATGATTCTGTGATGAGAGAGCTGGATGGTAGAGCAGAAAATTGTGCTACCAACCAGTGGGATCTTAAAGAGATCATTACTCATATCTTACCTAGCCTTCTTTCAACAGAAGAGACTTTGTATGGACGGGGGATTGAACTATTTTTTTGTGTGTGTTTATCAGAAGGGAACATTTAGAGGGTGATTGTAACAGGTGTCACATAAGAAAATTGCCTCAGCAGCTAAGTAGCATAACTCTTCTTTGACTGCTACAATACAATTGTTTAAGAAGGAAACATTGATACACCATTAAACAGAAGACATTACTAATGCCTCCACACTGACATGCCATTGGTAAAGACTCTCATATTGAAAGGAATCTGTTGCCATCTCATGAGAGTGCTTTTAGAAAAGTAAGAAATTTGTAACAGGATAATTGCCAAAGCTGTTAATTTCCTAATATAGATCTTGAACAAGATCCTAATCACCACTTATTTCTATGCAAATGATAAAAGGAGTTATGAATCATGTTAGTAAAAAACAGAATTAGTCACTCTCTGTTAGGTTTTCATCAGTAACAATGGAGATGAACTCATCCCTTTAGTCAATGATTTCTCCTCTCTCTCACTCATACATTCTTATTTTTCTTAGTTCTTCAGAAGCAGACCCTTCTAAACACTCATGCCATGATAATTTTTCATCTCCCAAATATGTAGTGGTCCTGTTGCATTTATATATAATTGCAAAGGCAAGCTGAGTGCCTGGTGAAGACAAATGAAAAAAAAATGCTACTGACTTTCACTGTACCTGAGATTAGCTAAACTCACAGCGTAAAGGAACAGAACTCCAAGCATCTGCACTGGATAAGGTGTTGTATTTTGTGAATTCAGGATTATTATTTCAAAAAGCCCAGTCTGAATGCAGTACTCCAATGGGAGTCTTAGGAGAGGAGTGCAGAGGGGAAGCACCACCTTCCCTTGAGCTGCTGCCCATGCTGCTTTGGATGCAGCCCAGGATGTGGTTGGCTTTCTGGGCTGCAAGTGCACATTTTTGAGTCATATTGAGCTTCTCATACACTCACATTCCCATGTCCTCAGCTCCAGTTACCACTACTGAGAACTTATACTTGGAATTATGCCTTCAAGGAGACTCATGCCCTCCAAATCCAACCGTTAAACCATCACTGCCCTGAACTGATGTCCTGCTCATGGTGGTACCCACCCCCAGTTCTCCAGCCCATCTAACTCTCCAGATGCCAGCACACTCACTGGAGTACCAGATACCCCAATCCCCCTAGTCTGGTGGGTTTTAGTAGTGCTCAGTCCCCACTGGGGTCAGGCGCTGAGGGTGTTGCATCCCTATCTGTGGGATGGATGGAAGAATCATAACATTAGGGCTAAAGAAAATAAGTAATTTTTCACATAATTATATTTTCACATTTTGAATAGGATTTGGGTAACCTAGGAGGTTCCTGACCCCACATTCACTGGATGCTCAGAATTAATGAAATTCAGGTTCTATTAATCATCTTCTGGGTCCAGCTCTGCCAGCACAGGGGCAGCACAGGGGCTTACAGAAGGGCTTACATGGTGGGGTCATGCCCCTACCTGCAGCCCAGTCCACATCCACCTGCAGCAGCTCTGAGGGGACGCTGTGCCTCAGGAACCTCAGGAGCTGTACCTTTGCACGGACACCTCCACAGGCCCCCAGTACCACTCTCCACTGGACCTGCTTCTCCTGCAGTGGCTCTCAGTTGCACTCAGACAGCACCTGGGTCTGTGGGAGGGTGTGGATAATCTCCAGGGGAGCACATCATTGTCTGCAGCCATGTCTGGGACGCTGCTGGGGTGCACCTCCACATTGTAGAGGTCTGTGCCCTGTCCTTGATGTTTCCAGCAAGCGTCCACGCTTTGGATCTGTTCCTGACAGCAGCTCCAGTGGGGATCCTGGTGAAAGACCATCCCTGGCTTCCTTGCTGTCCTCAGGCCAACCTTGCAGAACTGACATTGTTCCATGTAGTTGAGAATGGTCAGGTCAATGATGGCATGGGGCCAGAAGGAGGAGTCTGTGGAAATGGAGCTGTGACATGACACATTGGTCCTCAAGAACTCCTTTCTTGAAGCCTTCATATTCACCATCCAGAGAAGAGGGAAGATACTCTGGCCCCTGTGTCAGGACCTGTGGACAGCAGGCTCCTCAGCTATTGGACAGCAGTGCCCTGCATGGGCACAGACAGGGCATAGGGTGAGAGACTGGGGTTGGATCTGGTGTTCTCTCTCAGCATTCAATGCCTCTCTGAGGTCAGTGTGGGCTCCTGCACTTCTGCACCTGCCTGGAGAGATGCTGTCAAGAGACAACAGCCCCTGGCACAGTCTTGAGACGTTGCTGTCATGAGGTGTTGGCCATTTGTGGGGTGCTGGGTGCCAGGGCCACTCTCAACTCTGTTCCTGTTTAAAGGTTTTTGCTGTGCTTCTGCAGCACTTCTAGTGCTCTGCAAAACCCACAGGACATGGGTAAGAGGGGAGCAGCTTCTGGGCCCACCCTGCAGCCTCTCATGCCTCGCCACACCACATAATGCAATACCATTCCTTGTGAGCCCCAAACTGCCCAATCCCATGCCATGGTGCCATGCAGTTGCTACTGACCTATAAACACTTGGCCTGAACTGTGCACTGAGCCAGTGGATCTCCAGCATATGTACCAGGAATGCAAGCAGCCTTGGCGGAGATGTTGGAGCACTTCATGGCACCAGTCCTAGTGCAGCTCCAGTTCTCTGTATCACCAGCACAGGCTGATGATGGGGATCTCCACTGACACCTGGATTCCCCAGTGGTAGCTCTGTCCAAATGACTGGGGCAGCAGAGGTCAAGGCTGTGGCGTGTGAAAAGACACTGAATTGTATTGTCCAGTTGATACAAATTATGACACCTGTGCAATCTGTTTTTTTAGATCGTCTAAACGTTCAGAAAGAAGTTCAGTGTGAAAATTATTAGTGTTTGGCAGTGGAAAAAATTCCATTTTTTCAAATGATTAAAGTGGGGTATTCTACCACAGACAGAAACTGTATTGTGTGCTGTGTCCTGATCAAAGATCAAAGACACATTTGATGTTGCATAGCTTAAGATTCCCAGCATCTGAGACACTTGAGATTGCTCTTTCTGTGTAGTGTTATCTTTAATAAATGGTATTTGAATTGATACTTTGCAGAGTCTGATTGCCTTTCTTACTGAATTCATAACAAACCAGCAGATTCTGGTGCAAAACAGATGGTTGATGCTGTTCAAAGCTGATAAACTGCAAGCTGCAGTGTCTTTGGAGGAAAGACAGGCTGTAGTTGCAGCTAAGTTGCATCAGCAAGTTCCAGTAATGAAAAACAAATCAGTAGTCTAGAGGGAAAATTAAACTTGTAGAGAAATTCCTACTCTTCCAGACATGGGTATAAATATATGATGAATATGAATAGCAAATGAAAAGTGGAAGAATAAAAATGTAAATACTCTGTGTACCAATCTAAGCAGAAAGACTAAAGTTTTGGTGTTGCATAGAGATGACTGCAGTCTCTAATGCAGAGCTTTCCCTGCGTCTGACTCCTTTGAAGAGGGTGAATGCTATCCAGGTACTAGCAGGGAAAGAAACCTGCGATCCAATTTAATACAGCTGCGAACATCTGGGCCTGTTTGAATTAAGTGCAAATACTGCTATATATTAGTCAGAAATACTATAATAATGCCCCTGTAAGCTGGAAGCAAGAAATCCTAATAGTTTTATCACTTTGAATTAGAGTAACAAAAGTGTACTCCTTCTCTTCTGAAATAAGACAACTAAAAGCAGTATTCATATTCTGTATTGTTGATTTATGTCAAACTAAGTAATTGCTTTTTCTGTCTATTGCACCCTCATTATCCCTACAGGAGAGGCATCACCTTGGAGAGATTTATGGCAGGGGGTTGCCAAGAAAATTATTCCCTTTCTACTCTTTCACCCCAGGACGTTTCCCCTTCCATGAAGCAAAATGAAACTAAGCATATATGAAAAATTTCCTGTTGGGGGTTGTTCTCACTGAATGGCCTGAAGAAATCTTTCTGTATGTATTCTGCCCTTGTCAAAAAATGGACATGTTTGGTATGCAACGTTTTCCATAGAGCTTCAAAATGTATAGTGCCAGGCTGAATCTGGCCATAGTTAATTGTTAAGTGGCACATTACTGCAGAAGAACATCTGCCAGAGCAGATATTATTTAATATGCTTTGTTCAAAACATATAAATACCAAATAATAACTAAATCTTGATTATGAAGAATTTTGGCACTGCTTCTCTTGCTTGATTCTTGCTTGATTCTTGAAGGAATCTCCTGTTACCCATGATGTTCATGTGAATCTTAATTTTTAAGAACTTTTGAGAAAGATTGGATGAGAAGCAGGAAATGCTTAAAGACGGCAGAAATATCTAACCTAATTCCTCTCTTTCAGAAATATATTTTATTCCTTCTGGTGAGAGGGAGGTGACAATTTTCATTTTCTTGGACAGAGAGCCATAGCTTTCATTTTACACTCAGGTGCTTCAAAACTGAGTGAAGAAATAGAAAGAGTTTTTTGTTACTTTCTTGGACACTTTTTCCTAACCCCTTAAGTGCTAAAAGACTAAGATATGTAACGCTGTTGCTTGTTTAAGATGCATACATCAGTCAGATGTTTGAATTTTTTTTTTCACCCCTTAAGTAAGCAGGTATAGGGTATGAGCAAAAGTTTTAGGAAGCAAATAAAAATTTTAAAATTTATAAATAATAAATTTTTTACATTGCAAATATATGTACAGATTACAAATTAATGATTTCCTATCCTATGCAACTTAAAAATGGTAATTGAGACTATATTTTGTTTTTATTCAAGTGACAGCTTAATTTATATCTATATCTATCTATCTGTCTATCTAGATAGATAGATAGATAGATAGATAGGTAGATAGATAGATAGATAGTGAAATATGCAATCTTTCCAGGAAAAAGCTCCTGAAAACTAGAGATACAGGAGGAATTACTGAAAATCCCTTGAAAATACATCAGATTTTCAATGGAAGTGATTTTACATTACGTAAATTACCTTTCATGGCTCTTTTTTTTTATCCAGGTTTTTCTTTTTTTTGCTTCCAACTAAGATTTGTAGCAACAAAAATATTAAAATATTGTTTAATTTGTAATTTTGCATTTCCTTTTAGATATAATTGCCTACAATCACCCAAGATTATTCTCTGTGTATTAAGAACAGTTGATAAGTGACAAGTGATAAGAAGGGAAACTGCTGGCATTTAAATGGTGTTTAACACAATAGCACATCACACTCCTGGTCCAGAAAAGAATTTCCAATGATTTATGTAAGTCTTATAGTTTGTCTTTGAAATACCAAGCCTTTGTGACTCTTCAGTTAACCACCTAAACTGAACTCAATAACAACAATTAATTGAAACTGATAACCTAGTTTCAAAACTATGAATAAGGATGAACATGTTCTTTGGTTGTCCCTGTTTATAGGAATGCTCTCAGACTTAAAAAGACTGAGACAGACTTTGTGTTTCTGGCTCTTTCAGTTAAAATGTTTCCAGTGTTTAGATAAGTTTACCACCACTGCTTGACAACATAAAGGTCAAGAACTGATGAGATTGTTGAACTATGGATATATCAGGGTATAGACAGCAGCAATGGAAAAAATCTATACAAGTTCTGTATAAGATGATGGGTGGTTTTAGCACAGCTACAAATAGGTACAGCTGCCAATGAATCATGTTACTGAACATTAAGCAAAGCTTCTACAAAAGACTCCAAAGAAATGTTAAGAAATTAATAAATGTAGAAATATTTCTTCACTTGTTATGCTTTCTGTCACTCTCAGTAACAGTCTTAAAATGAAGAATTGGAGACATATTTTACTTTGGAGTAATTTCACTCTTTGTACAACAAATAATGAATTTTAGCTGCCTATTCTGTCCTGACCATTTAAGAAGAATTTACAAATATGTTTGTAGAAATATAAGATTTGGTTGAAATGGCTCTTGAATCAGATTGATTAATACTTAAGTACAGCATGGAAACTTACCATACTGTCATGGACAATGAATTTCTAATGTGCTCCAGTGCACAGTCTAGGCATTAGAAATGTATCAGTACTGTAAATTGTATGCTATAATATACCACAAAGCTTGGATGGTGCAGGATTTACTGTATTGCTAAAGAGGTAAAGTGCCTGACTAATATCTGTACTTTTCTTTTTATTATTAAAGAATTGCTCTCTATTTTGGGAACAAATGACAGTTTAGTATGCATGTTTGGTAAAAAGAAAAGAATACTTGAACTTCTAGATAATGGCATAGTTTAATGTTTCAGGAAACCATTGCATAATAAAATGTGAGAATATTGGATAAGCTACTTAAGCAAAAGTCCTAATCAGGAAAAAGACAATTTACTTATTTTTCTACTAAATAGTGGCTTATATTTCAGAAAATTTGATATCTATGTCAGTCATAAGTTTAAATTCTGTTTACTGCAATTTGGGATTAATCCAACTCTAGCCTTTAGTAGGCTTCTTCTGCCATGGGAGTAATTAGACTAAGTTCAATAGATTTCACAAGAAGTGAAATTGCAAAGACACCAGAATAAGGCACCACATGCAGCCTGACAGTGAACAAATAGCAGAACAGTGACACTGAAAAGAGCAAATTTATGAAGAGAAATTATGTGAACAGGACTAGATGGAATTAAGTTTATTTGCATCATCTTCCTTCACAATGTAGAATCCCTAAGACAAATACTTAACTGTGGGGTTCTCCTGTGCAGTACCAAGAACTGGTCTCTGTAATCCTTTGGTATTCCTTTAAATTCAGGATATTCTATGATTTTATGATGCTATAAAATAATCTGGAACATTACAAAATACATTACAACAATTCTTGGTTTGCTGAAAATTATTATACTTCTGTGTAAGTCCAAATGGTTTGACTTTCTACCAAATGGTTATGACTGTTAAAATTTAACCATTGTTAAATTAGGCAGCATAAATAAAAATACACAAAAGTATCTGATCCCTGGATAAGTGGTGCATTAACAGAAGAATAATCTGATGCAAATTAATGAATTGGTTATTTGTTCTTATTTTGCTTTGATTGTTTTATTGTTTTCATTTATCAAATTGACTGCATTTTTTTAAAACCTCTTAATAACCTCATAGTTACATTTATGGTACTTCTTGCTGCATAGTGCCTACCCTTCATGTAGACTATGTATAGGAACAGAAGGAAAAGAAAGAACATTAGTTAACGCCTTTGAGAATGTGGTATTTTTGGAAATTTCATTTTGCTGCCAGTGAATCAGCATTTTTCTAGCACTGAAGTACCATTTCTTAAGTTGCCACATATGCATGGTTTACACACAGTGGAGATTCTACAATGTGAGTGATAAGATAATGCTTCCCTAAGCATGCAATGAAGAGAATGCATTTCTACTAGCACTTTGAAGAAAATAATTATTACAGAAAACTTGGCAATCATGGTGTTTAGGTGTCACAGGTAACATGCATTGGAAAAAATTGGATTCAGAGTAAGTCCTAAAACCAGCATTTAGTGGGAGATTAATAAAATGTGGAAACCTGTCTATGAATTTGGTACAATTGACCTCCAAGAATTAAAATTATGTAGACTGTCTTTGCAGAGTCATTGTGCATTGATGCTTTTTAAACAGAAAGAATATTTTTTGTTACATTAAAAGTTGGTTATTGACTTTAACCAGGATAAAAAATGTTTTTGTCCTGGCAAAATTATGTAAATGTAACTTCATATACATCTGAACAGAAGTATCATTGGTAGCCATACCTAGTAGAAAACTAGCACATTCTTTTACAAGGTCAACTCCTCTTTCTTCCTCCTCAGAGCAAGCTGTCTTCTATGTTCAGAAGGTAATATTTTTTTAGGTTAATTATACTAAACTGGGACTTTAGGCTAAGATAAGCTCGATCATTACATAGCTGTAAAGCAGGGTCTTGGTAAAAGTAATTTAAATAAATTTTTTATAGTGTAGTTTTCTGTTTTCAGTTAAAAGGAGATGAGAGAGTTAACATACGTAGTAGAAATAAAGTACAAAAATTATACCTGTAGCAGTTCCTTAACTATTAACAAACCATAATATGTGCAGCAGCACCAGCTAGACTGAAATAGATCACTTCTGTGCCACCTGTAGTGCCATGTGACTTTTTCCACAAAAATTCTATATATCCATTTAAAAGTTATATTAGGAATAAACAATACCTGAGAGAGAATAATTATTTTTTTTAATAAGTACTTACATGCAAAATTAATTAAATACTCATCCTGCTTCATTGAAGGCAGAGTTGAAATTATAATATTTCACTTTTCAAGTTCAAAATAGATGGTCCTTTTCACAGTTATCAGACATTCCTAATTTTCCTGCACAGAACAATATGAGATGGAGGACACCATGAGGAACAAAGTCTCTCTACAAAGTCAACATATCTGTAAAGCAGGACAAATGTTTTTCAGGTCTGCACAATGGAAGTCATGGGACTTGGAAAGAAAAAAGTTGTACAAAATATGGGGATATTTATTGAATGCTTATGGTATACTTTGAAAAGGTTTTAGATCTTTTAATGTCTCCTGTAACAGCTACTTTCTAGAGTTCCTTCAATGTTCTTTTTAAATTTTGCTTTTACATTCAGAAGCCTATTTTCATAATCTAGAGAGGTGTCCATAAATATTGGTCTAAAGTATTATACATATTTGTTATTGTGAGTACAGCTTTTTTGTCAGGACATGCTCTCATAAAAACTCTGAAGGTTACTTGATGTGCTTTTTAATTTAAATAGCCAAGAGTTTATTCCATCAGGCAGCTGTTTAAGCTTTAAAGTTAAAACATTCGCTGCTTCTTTCACTGAATTTGATGGGTGAGAAACAGCAAAGTCATCCAGCAGTTACTAAGACAAATATTTTTGTAGTTTGACTGTTTTATGTACTTTTATAGATTCTATTTATTCTTAAAAATATTGACTCAATTTTACAGCCTGATTAGACTTAGACTTTTTCTTGTGTAAACCCAAGCCTAGATGACTGCTACATATGCGCCTTATTTATTACACGGAAATACTTTGTTCGTGTTCAGCTGAGATGTAAATTTTATACAATTGAAGAAAGCTCTTTCAGGGGTGTAATATCCTTGTCACTAATGAACTTTACTAGTTAATTAAAAAATTAAGTCCCCACAATATTATATGTTTTAAACTGTGTGTATATCCACTGTAAATAATAGAGTAGATCAATAGCTGGCATCACTACTGGAAACCCTCTTGACTTTGTTGCTAGTTACCATTATAGCAGTGTTATGTCCTCTGTATTTCAAAGGGCTGACAGTCTGCCCTTTTAAGGAGGGAAATAAATTAATTACAATTATTCTTTTTCTCTTTTATTATCATTTGTGCTAATGCAAAATGATTCGTGTAATTTATGTGCGAATATTTTGCATTTTGTTAATAATTTTTTACTTTTTTGTAAGTCTTCGTCTAAACTAATCTGTGGGAAGAATGGTTTCAGGGAACTGTCTGACTTTTCACTGTTATCTTTAGACAACCCTCCTCAGAAACTTCTCCTGAGGATACCTATATCATGACCTATTTCACCTCCACTGTGCATTTCACAGCACATCCACAGCAAAATAAACTTTCTTTCCACTTAATTTGATGGATTAACTTGGAAACTGATAATGCCATGGTCCATAAGGAAAAAATGTCATTTGGTAACCATCAGTAACTAGGAAAAATGGGACAAGATGTGCATCAACTGACATAGCTGGCTGTAAAGTGACACTGACTGTATGAAATTAGATAATACCTGGAAAAATTCAAATGGCTTGATGTTGTCTAAGCTGTTATTACACAACTCTAGCTTATGCTTGCTTTTAACAATCATTGATAATATCTGGCTCTTTTGAACAAATTATTGGTCTTTGGGTTTTGTTTAAATGTAAATAGTACATTTCAGTATATTTTATATAACTATCCTATTATTCTTCCTATAAATGTGGAAAACATAGTTTAACAGAAGGAAATAAAATGTAGTAATATGATCATGAATTGAAGTAGCATCTAGTAAATTTTTATTATTGTTTTTAAAGTCATTGAAATGTGAACTTATTTGAGATTAATGTTATCTTTCCTTCACAATTCTTTCCGTTTTTCTCATTAAACTCCATGTACCAATTAATCTGCTAGTTAACCTTCCTCTCCGGTGTCACACTGTGATCTCAGAATGCTACCGCATTTTCAAATTTTAGTTCAAGATGTCACTACTGATATAATTGTGTGATTTGTACTCCACAAGTTTATTTATATGTAATAAATTTAGTGGGGGTTATCAAATGCAGCAAAAATTATTTCTTAATCTCTTAAATATATATTAAGAAATATTAAGGACTGTGTAATGATTCTATATTTTTAGAGGTATCACATAAATGAAAATAAAAGTAAAAACAAAAAGTAAAAAGTTTTAAAAAGTAAAAACTCATCTTTAGCATTTTTGATCTATTTAAATTTTTGTGTGTTTGTTGTATTAAGAAATTAATGGACCATCAGTAATTAAAGGTGGAAAAGTACATTTAAATAAAATTTCATGTAACGAAATACATTTACAAGAAAAATGGGAAAGGATTTCAGAACCTATTTGGTTACCCTGTCCACTAATAACAGATTTGCTATCTGCAGATAATGAACTTTGTACCTCTTCTTTAAGATAATTTTAAAAAGGGTTTGATTTTTTTATATATGTTTTTCTTCTGGTTTTGCCCTTCAATGACAATAAAAATAATTTTAGGACAATTCAGGTTGAAAAGGACCTCAGGAACTTCTTTCCTTCTTCCAGAAGGATCAGTTATGATCTCACACTAGGTTGTTCAAGACTTCATCCAGTGGGGCTTGAAAACGTCTGGATATGGTGTCTAAATGGCCTCTATGGATCACCTACTTTTTATGCTTGACTGTCCTCAAGGAAAAAAAATCTTATATCCATTCTGAATATCTTATTTTGTTATAGATATTATAAAAGATAATATAGCTTACAAAATTCGGTTTCATACTTGACCCTGCACAACATAGCTGATGACAGAATATGCTATCCAATGTTTTTAAGAACTTCAATAGCAACTTTGAAGTGCCTGAATATTATTTTTGTGTTGTATTTTATCTACTGAAGTTCAAGTGAGAAGGGGTCTATATACCATATATCCTAATTCAAATTTAAATCATTCATTTACTGCAGAAAAATGTATTTCTTTCTTAATAGGTTTGAATTAATTTCAGCTGGCATAAACATTCTGAATTGCACAAATGCAGCTTCATATACCCAGTAGTGTCATGAGATATGGTTGCTCCTTCCATTGAGACTTCCTTGAATAAAGGTCTGGTAACTTTTTAGATTAAATTTAAAAATCAACAAAACAAAACAAACACCAAGCAATCAAACAAACAAACAGAACAAACCAAATAAAACCAAGTAAACAAACACAGCCAACAAAAAAAAAAACGGAAAATAAGGATGAAATATAGAAAACCAACACATAAATACGTCAGACTGGCTTTATATTCCAGAGGAAGCAGGGAAAACTGATGACTATTTGAAGATGGGAATAGGAATGCAATTACTAAGCAAGCGGGATCAAAGCAATAGGTTAGACATCTTTGTGAAGTTGCCTCTTAAAAGATCTCTTTTCTAGACATTGAGATACGCAAAAAGTTAAAAACCACCACTTGGTCTAATGTACTTGTGGTACAATCAATTTCAAAATTAGATAAATAATTGAAAGTTAAGGACGTTTACCTAAGTTCAAATGACTAGGTAATAAAATGATTTTTCCTTTTTTTCCCCAGAATCTGCTCAAATATGGAGTATTTCAAGATATTAGAAGAATGAATTGAAAACCAGGGTCTGTAAAATTTGAGTAAAAAATAGCAATACCTCTTATGATAAATGAACAACAGAAATAAATATACATTAAAAAATGCCATACATATAGCAATGCTTACATTCATTTCTGTATAGAAAATCTACAAACTGAATTACTTTCTTTTTCTTAAGCCCACAGGCAATTTTAGAAAGTAATTTTTAAGGTCTGCCTTAGCTTGTGCTATACTGCCCATTTCTTTGAGCGTTGGTTCAGTGCTGTACTTTCCCCATTGTCACAAAAGGCTAAGGGAAATTTAAAAAGTTCTTTCAGGGAAATAAGAGAGGCACTTTTGCCTTCGTACCTACCACTCATTTTTGATAAATATCCAAGTGATGGTAATTCTCTAGGTGCCCTAGCCATCTTTGGTGTGGAAATAGACTTAACATGTTTAAATAAATAGCAACAGTGTGAATATTTGAGTACATTACTTAGGGAATCTCCTAGTTTCTTTCCAAAATAGTCTCATACTTCATTTGAGACAAATGAAGGCATTGGTGTGAGCAGGCAAATATGGGATTGTACTGATACTTACAAACTAGTGCTGCATTTAGGATAGTTAATTTAGTGTTAAAGTCTTTAATGCTCTATAACAGTAAAACTTGTAGGCTGTTTCAAATTCATCATTAATACTCATAAGCATTTCTGAACAATTTGACATATCACAGAGTGGCGTTTCAAATTTCATACTCCCAAGTATGCAGTCTCCAAGTACTGCATTATTTCTCTGAATCCACATATTTTGCGACAGACTTCTGTACTTTCACAGGAAACCTGTATTAAATCCCCTTTTATTCCTTTGTAACTGATTGCTTTCTTTTACTTTTGCAACATTTTCTATCTAAAAACATGGAAACAAACACTGTGGGGAGGTGAGGGGAAAATTCTGAGCAGTGATCTCATGGATTGCTTTGTAACATTGGTTGAATAAACATAACTCTGAGAGATATTAATTAATAATAATAATTGACTGAGTAAAATCACTTTATGCACAAACAGCTCTGCTACTTTTGACCTTGAACATTAAATATATTTTTGGCTGTGTAAGTTTGTGTTGTAGATTTTGCTTTGCTCTGCACCTTTCTCAACTGATTACACCTAAAAGCCAGGTGGTAGTGCAAATAAATATGAAAATGTATTTTTACCAGTATCTGAACTCTTTGTATGAGAGAGTTTCTGAGATACCTGAATCTCATGAACTGAATTTTTATGTATACTCTTATTGTGAGAGATACTAATGAATATGGTGCTTAGTGAGTAACATCCTTCATTAGTGACTGAAATTGTTTATGTGAACCTGCTCACCATTCTTTAGCACGGAAGTATCTGTAAAAGGAGATACATTAAGTCTTTCTTGCCTTGATATGTCTTGGTGGAGGTTGCAGGTTCAACACCAACTCTTCCAAGCATCTGAAAATCTAGCAGAAATGTTTCCACTTTTGCCTTCTTACTCATTTTGAATTGTGATCACTTTAAAAGTAGCTCTGTAAAAATAAGGTCTCTACTTCCAGTGAATTGTATTTGACTAGGAAAGTAATAGGAGTAAAGGAGGGCCATTTGTAGAAGGATAATCTGCATTTTAAAGTAAAATAGAAATTTTAAATAAAATAACTAATAGTAAAAAATATTTGTTTATGATCATAACTAACCCTGAAACTGACATTTTAATTTTCTCAAAGCCTACAGTTAAAATATATTGAGTAAAAAAAAGGCATTTATTATTTGAAGTTCACAACTGTGATAGAAGAATGTCATTTTTATTAATCAAAGCATATATTTCATTAGTAAGATCCTCTTTTAGCAGTGCTATGTATGTTCTGAACTAAGTATTCATCTGACAATCATGGTCTATTAAAATTAGGAATTATGCTAATGGTGCAAATTTATGATTCTAAATTTGTGAAGGTTGGTATAATTAAGATAGGCATGCTGACAGAAGAAATGCTTCTATCAAACTTGTTCAAGGTGATCAGTGTCAACATTTTGATATTTAAAGCCAGGATTTTAAAATTGTGCAATATAAGTTAATTAATCAAAATGTGGAGGAAGTGTCTTTGCTTCCTCTTGCTTAAGAATGAATGATTATGGTATTTTATTTCTGCCATAAAATAATCTTGAAACTGAAGAAATTATACATGTGAAATTGCTTGAATTTGCTGACTTCAAATCTACCAAGTTTTGTTTCTTGAAATGTGAAGCCATACTAAAATGTTAAATCTATAAAGTATGGATTAATTTCAAAGACTCCAGTAGGCAACAAAAAGAAGACACAAAATTTTATGCCCCTTTGTCTGGGTTTCTCACTAGTATGATGAGAGTTACATGCTGGTCCAGCAAATTTCTTCTGTTCAGCGATTTCTGTGAGGCAGGAGACAAATCTTAGTCTATGGAATCTGTAAACATTGAAAATGGGCTAATTTTACATTGCATGGGGATTAATAATTTTACAGCTTCCAAGGCTCATTACAATGTTTAGCACACATCTTGATTAATCTCTCCCCCTTTGTTCTTCTGATTTGTCAGGAGAATGAATTGTCTTTGAATATTAACAGACTGAAATAGTTTATAGATTAAGGTGGCAGAATTGTGACCTCTTCAGAACTATGATCTCTTCAGGAGGTGGTCTGTCTATCACTTAGGATCCATAAAGTTAGTAAAGATTTATTATTTCTGTAGAGCTGTTCAATCTTCTATCCAAAGAAAAGCATATCTTAAAAATTAGTAGAGCAGAAACAACAGCAATGTTTGGTGACAGTGCCTGATTCAGCTCTTAAAAGTAAGTTGTGTCTGCTAGGTAGAGCTTATCCTAAGGAAGGATGTGTGGTCTAAAAGTAGGTCTCTGTGAATAACACATTTTCCAAGGTGTTGTGAAATTTAGGATCATAATAAATAATGGCAATCTCTCACATGATAGTCCACTTCTCAGGCAAAAAACAAAATTATTTTATTTATTATTATTATTATTATTAGTAGTAGTAGTAGTAGTAGTAGTAGTAGTAGTAGTAGTACATTATTTTCTTTTTTATTGTTTTTCTAAGCAATCCATATTAATTTTCTTTATAAGAAAGATTAGAGTAAAAGCTACCTGAGAATACCAAGTGGCCTTCCAGACACAGGAGTCTTTTTGCAAGAGAGGAACAAAACCTATAGGAAGGAAGATAAATAAGTAACATATTTATTGGAGAAATACATTAGCCACAGGAAAATTGCACAAAACAGAACAGGAACCAAAATTTTGTTAATGTAGTGATAGGAACTGCAGTTAAAACTTTTATCAAATTTATCTTAAATTCTTATGTGGGTCAGGAACAACTGAACTTGTGTTTTCCCACTGCCCGTTAAAGAAAATTATTAATTAAATTTCAATTACAGTCTTTCCAGAAGCAAACTACTTATTTGTACAAAAATTTTTTTCATACTTGCACCAAATTATTAAACTTTTCTGTAACAATATTAAAAAGCACAGTAGAATAGCACTGTACTGGCCCTCTCTTCACTCCTGCTGCAGTTTCTCTAGTAATAAACATTCTACCAAAAGGCAGAGTTATAAAGAAAACATAATTCAGTCTTGTAACCTCAGTTACCTGGATGACCTGATGAAACAGCAGATGATATAAATAATAAGATTTGCATAAAAATCACTATCTTTCAAATCACATCCGTTGTGGTTCCCCACCTCATCCTAGTTCTAATGGCACAATAAAAATGTAGGTCTAAGTTTGTGCCTGGGTGGAAAGTGAATTTAATGTATATTAGGGTAGTGAAATGTAGATTACTATAGATTTTAGATATAGCAGACAGGGATAGAAGACAGATGAGGCTTCTTCTCTCAGTAGCTGTCAAAACTTTATAATCTAGTCTGCTAATTGTCCATAAAAAATAGGAAACTATACTTCTTTCACATCACATTCCTATATCTCTAGATTCACACTCAGCCAATATCAAAATCATTGTGAGATATGTATAAATAAAGAATATATAAAAATTAAATTTGAGAAAGAGTGAAAACATTTACTGATCTAAAGACAATAGAGCTTTAGTTTAACTAGAATATATTTTTCCATAGCTGCAGCAAGAGCATAATTTCCATATTCTTAATCTATCAGATTTAATAGATAATCAACTAAACTATGGCAAAATTATAATAAAAATTGAATCCTAGAGCTTCATGATTTCATCATTAATAATAGGATTTGTGAGATTCAAGTTACTTATAACTTCTGAAAAGTAAATATTCTTATACTTATCTTCTAATAATATCATTAAAAGTCACAATACAAATCCCTTCATTCTTCACCCTCTACTAGCTACACCCAAATTGTTTTTTCCAGAATTCTTTTATGAGAAGCTTCTCAAAGAGGTTTATTTACTGTTTATACTACTGAATTTAGGTGATTCCCCCGATAGTTATGAGAAAAATGAAATGCCTTTTTTCTAGTTTTTTACATAAATTTTCAAATATCATATGACTCTAGGCAAATAATGTACAATTATTCCTTTCATCTATTCTCTTTAGATTTCTTAGAAAGAAATAAGTTTTGTTAGTGTTTAATACATGTTATTAGGGTTTCTAAGTCACATAGCATTGTGTAAACTTTTGCTTTCCAGGTGCTAAAAGCTTCCTTCTTGTATTTTGCATTTACATGGAAACTATAATGGCATTTTTGTCTGCTCCAAGGATTTAAAATTCAACACAAGGAGACTTAAGATAACCCTGAAAGAAACTGGAAGAAAGTATGAGTTTCCTGTTTGTGAAAGATCTCAAGAAGAACCACAGCTTTCCATCACCCATCACATGGGTCTTGATGTCATATAAATTCACATTTTAAGAAAAGGACTTGTGTTGCTAGTAGTAGTAGTTTGTCACTACTTTTGGAACACAACTTTACCTCATTGTTCACTTCTAATGAAATACTATGTATTGTGGCAGACAGTGAGGAAATTTGTCAAGTGCTTTGTAATGAAATTAAATCTGCTTATTAACAAATTTTCTATGTTTAATTATTTAAAAAACAAATCAAATACCAAACCCCTCATTAATTCCAATAAGTGTTCCTCAGAAAAGAATTAATTTTCTGAGTTTTCGTGTTGTAACATCAGTGAAATTATGGATTTCTTCAGCTATTTATAGTTTCATTTTCTTAGTTACAAAGTCTTGGGGTTTTTTTAATTACAAAAAAAATTTTGAAAAATTAAAAGAACTCTAATACCTCTTAGAATAATTTGCAATGTTTTATTTTGTGTTTTATTACATTTTGAAAATCAAAAGCCAGTCAGAGTTTTCTTATACTTGGAGACATGCACCATGAAAAGCTGTGTTGGCAGTTTATTAAATGTAGTAAAGGGATCTTGTTCCATACCTACTGTGAGAGCATGTGCGTAACAAATTGTCCACTCACACATTTGCACAGCAACTACAGCACAACTTGTAACTACAGAAATCAGGGCTACAGATGCAAAAAAAGTATGAGTTTGGAGGGAAAAGACCCAAAAATATTAATATTCAAGGTGTTTGACTAATAAGCATGTAGATGTATAAGAAAGTAAAAGGTATTTTCTTTGCCCTGTCCACAAACTGTTCATATGCAAAATTACTGTAAGTTTGCTGTCTTAGCTTTCATGGGGACTGTCAATTTTCCAATGAATCCACAAATTTAAAGAGCCACTCTGTGCCTTTCTATTTCCAAATGGGTTTAAGGGGCTCTATATTGTGACCTGTCTGTATGAGAGAATTTATTACTTAGCAGGCAGCAAGTTAAAATTATACCACTTTTAATATAACATCTGGCAAAATGATATCTATGAAGACACATCCGCTTCATAACTGATTACCCATTTTCCCATCTGCCATTTAAAAACTTGTGTGCTGTCCTCAGTGCTGTGGGGAAGAAAAGAAACAGTTAAGAAGGTGTATGTCTTGCATCTCACAGACAAAAAAAATCCCATGTTTTTTCTAAACTTATCATTAATCTCCTTTCTATGGTGAAGCTACAGGATTTGTGTTGTGGGTGTGGTTTGTGCAAGGAACTTATAAAGTCAAGCAAGATGTGTAATATAGTATCTCAATTACATAGATAGCTTTTGAAATTATACACTTGGAAAATGTTGATGCTTAATAAATACTATTACCTACATCTTTGCAAAAATAAACCCCAATAATTTTTTTGGAAATCAATGAGTATCCTGTGAAATACTAAAAATATTATATTCAGGTTGGTTCAATATTAAAGAGACTGATTCTCTTTGTTTTCTTTTACTCTAGATTGCTGGGATAAATGTTACCAACAATGACTAAAAGTCCTTGTTGGCTCTAGACAATGTGAATTGGGTTTATAGATTCATCTAGGTTTGGAGTGGTGTATGTTCAGCTGCTGCTTCCTTTAAGTACATTACCATATGAATTTTTTGTCAAAGAGTTTAATATAAGCAAAAATATAGTACTGTTTCAATGCAGGAATGTGACTCAAGTGGTGGGATGGGAAGTGACCACTCCATGAGGAAACTTGATCAAAAGAAAAAGGCCAAAAATGGCCTCTGAGATGAATTTTTTGTGGTGTGGCAAGACAAATTTACCAAGGTCATCTCAGAAATGAAATTGTAGGAAAAGAATTGGCATAATATATTTATGTATGCAGCCAGATAAGATGAGCCATTTTCACGTGACATTCTTCTGCAGAAAGGTATTAGAACATAGAGGGGTGAAGATCTAGAGAAAGAGCTGCATTAAATATTGTATTCAGATATTAGTAAAAGATGACAGACAAACCAATGGGGTAATCCATAGGAGAAAAATAAAGAAAAGGGAAAAAGGGAAAGAAACCCAACAAGAATCTAAAAGAGAGATTTCAAAATCCTTGAAGAAAGATGTTAAGATTTCCATTTTACCTATATAAAGTTAAGGTAATGGCTGGGATGTGAAGACTGTCTGTGTAGCATAATAAGCTCTGATTGTACTTTTACAGCACAACATACTGAAGTTTGACATATTGAGTGCATTGAATCATAGAATATCCAGATCCACAAGGATCATAATGTCCAAGTTCTGTCCCTGTGCAGGACAACCCCGGGAATCACACTATGTACCTGAGTGTCTTATCTAAACACTTTTTTACTTTCTCAGGCTTGATGCTGTGACCCTTTCCTGGGGACCCTGTTCCAGTCCCGAAACACGCTCTGGGTGAAGAACCTTTTTCTAATATCTGACCTAAATGTCCCCTGACACAATTTCAAGCCATTCCTTTGGGTCCTGTCACTGTCACCAGAGAAAAGAGACAAGTGCCTGCCCCTCCACTTCCCTTCCATGAGGAAGTTGTACCTGCAGTAAGTCTGTCCTCTGTCTCCTCCAGGGTGAACAGACCAAGTCATCTCAGCTGCTACTTTACCATTTCTGTTGTCCTCCTTCTGACACTCTAATAGCTTTATGTTCTTTGTATACTGAGGTGCCCAAAATCGTACACAGCACTCAAGATGAGGCTGTATCAATGCAGAACAGAGCAGGACAATTTCTCATTTATTAGGAATCTAGAGTGATACAATCACTATGGTTGGAAAAGCCCTCTAAGATCATGATGTCCAACTATGAACCCAGCCCTGCCACATTAATCACTAAATGACACTCAAAAATGCCAGCATCACCAGTTTTTTGAATACTTCCAGGGATGGTGATTCCATCACTTGTCTGGGCAACCAACTCCAATGCCTAACCACCCTTTTAGTGAAAAAGATATCCAATCTAACCCTCCCCTGGCACAACTTGAGAGTGTTTCTTCTTGCCCTATCACTTGTTATCTTGGACAAGAGGCTAATGCCCACCTCTCTGCAGCCTCCTTTCAGGCAGTTGTAGAGTGAAAGGTCAGATTCCTTTTTTCCAAGCTAAACAACTCCAGCTCCTTCAGCTGCCCCTCACAGATCTTGTGTTCCAGACCCTGCTCTAGCTCCATTGCCTTTCTCTGGACACAGAGTCCAGCACTTTAGTGGGTTTCCCATAGTGAGAGGCCCAAAAATGAGAACTCAGTTCATGGTGTGGCCTCAGCAGTGCCCAGTACACAGGGAAAATCACTGCCCTAGTCCTGCTGGTCACTCTACTGCTGATCTAGGACAGGATGCCATTGACTCTCTTGGCCACTTGGGCACAGCTGGCTTGTGTTCAGCCATTATCCATCCGCGTGTCCTTTTCCACCCAGCAGCTCTCCAGCCCAGAAAGCCTGTCCCAAGCCTGTAGCACTGCTTGGGGTTGTTGTGACTCAAGCACCTGGCTTTGTTAACCTCACACCGTTGGCTTCTGCCCATCATCCAGCCTGTCCAGATTGCTCTCTGCAGAGCCTTCCCACACTCCAGCAGATCAATGCTCCCACTCAGTTTGGTGCCATCTATAAGCTTACTAAGGGTGCACTTGATCTCTTAATCCAGATAATTAAGCAGGACTAGCTCCAATACCGAGCCCTAGGGAGCACCACTGGGCAGTAGCCACCAGTTAACTGGATTTAACTAAATTCACCACCTTTTCCTGTGCCTGATCATTCAGCCAGTTTTCTACTCAGTGAAGAGTGCACCCATCACACCATGTAAAGCCAGTTTCTTCAGAAGAATACAGTGTACCCACTGTATTATGGTGTTAAATGTTATATATGGTGTTAAAGGCTTTACCAAAGTCCATAGACAGCATCCACATCCTTTTGCTCATCTAATAAGCAGGTCAGCTTGTTGTGGAAGGAGGTTATTCAGGTTATTCAGGCTGGACCTGCCTTTCACAAACTCATTATGGCTGCCCTGATGCCCTGGTTGTCCTCTACACGGAACATGATTGCACTCAGAACCTTGTTCCGTGACCTTCCCTGGCAACAAGACCAGGCTAAGCGCCCTGTATTTTCCCAGATCCTCCTTCCTGCCCTTGTAGATGGGCCCTCACATTGAGTAATCAGGGACTAGCTGTACATCCCAGTGTTCTGGGACCTCCCTGTTTAACCAGGACTGGATAAGAACTTCACAATTTCAGACAAAGGACAAAGGTCTGAAATGATCATGAAGATGATGGAGGACACCTTTACATTTACTGAACTAATCAGAGTAGGAATTTGCTTTCACAAAACATAGGAACGGAAATATGAGTTGTGCGCAGCTCTAGATATAGGATGTTCTGGGAACAGATTTTAACTAACAAAAAAAAAATAAAGTTCAGAAGCCAGTCTTCCATCCTAATGCATCTTTAGATAAAATTACCAGCAGATAGCTTAGCATCTGTAGCATGAAGCTCCATTTGACTAATTGTTCCCATTTAAATGAGGACTACTTCTTTCAGCAGACTGTGAATTGCTTTTAAATCTAAGTATGGTCTAATACAACATGGAACAATATAGAAGGATTAAATTTTTCCTGTTTTCTTGAAGCACCTAGCATTATTTAATTTTTCTTTAAGCAAAGTAAATGTGTTATTTTTGTATTTTGCCTTCAACCGACTAGTGAAATTCATGAAAACTTTGCAAATTGACTCCAGGGCCTTGTTCTTCTTGACAAATACATTAGACTGTTAGAGTTAATAGGAGCTACATACAGTCATTAAGGTGAAATACACATCAGCTTATCTTCACCTTGACAGGGAGTTAGGGGAGTAAACACCCACGCTGAATTTTTGTATGTGACAGCTACTTTTCCTTTAAAAATCCCCAGCTTGTAATGCAATGTTCAAATATTTAAGAGTATGGCTTACTTTCTAGACATCTATTCTGAGAATCCGGAGTACATACAGGGCTTTTTACTTGCTGTTTTCTAAAGCATTTTCACTTAATTTTTGTGGTATGAATCTCCACAGCACAGATAATCCACAATTTATCTTGTATGAAAGAACTGAAGGTTGACAGCCTTTTTTTCTTAGAGAAAGTGTATAAATATATATAACACATAAATAGAAGATGTAATTAGGTGCTTAAAGAGAACTGGGTGGTCTTATTTTTTGTATACAGATTTTTTTTCTGTGATGTAAATTCATATTGCAATAGCAATACTTTAAAAAAAATAATTCCTCCTTTACTCAATCAAGATCTGATCTGGAAAACCAGTCTTTTAAAAATAATCAAAGATTCAACCTAAAATCCTCATAAAATACATACATGAATTAAAGATCATTCATTTTACACTGCCTTTTTACTTAGTTAGGTTAGTTTCAGCTGTGCTGTGTGCTTTTTAATAGTGACTGTTGCAAGGCAACCATGTCTGTGCTGCTGTTTAACTCACACCCAACTATAACTTACATTGCACGTTTATCAGTAGTTGCAATATACTTACTTATGCACAGCTACCCCTACCAGGAGATGTTTTTGCTTTTCTTCCTGTACACCTTCCAGAAATGCTGTAAATCTGTCAAGTATTGATTTGTGTTTGTGACTATAAAGCATCTTTGAGCATGCATATCTTCAAAATAAATACAGCAGCTGGGGTTTCAGAATTGTTTTGCCCTTCACCTTTGTTATGGATCTGGAGCGTATTGAGCAGGGTGGAAGAAATCCCTGGCTGTAGCTGAGGAGAGAGGGATATAAAGACATCTTTGTACTTGTGCTATTGCGAAGCTGTTCTGCATCCCGGCTGCTGGCACAAGTGTGCCGTGCTTGGCCCACGACTCCCCAGGCTGCCAACGCAGCCAAGGCTGGCTACGTGTCTGCACCCTCCAGGGGTGCTTTCTGCTTCCCTCTTTATTGTGCTCCTCATAGAAGCCCTGCCTCTGCTGCAAACACAGCTCAGACAAACTTTTACACATAAGGAAGCGTGTCACAGTTGCTGTGCGCAGTGTACACACAGTTATTATCAAACAGAAAAAATATCTGATGACTTTGTTTATTCATTTGATTATACACTGTGAAAAGCATTTTGGGGCAGCTGCAAATCTGTGTCCATGCAAGCTACTATCTATATATTCAGATGTTTTATTTTCTAATATCTAAAGCAAGTTCAGGCATGCTACTTGAGTTTTCTGAATGTTATTTACCTTGTTCTATGAAATGACCAATAGATACTGAACAAAGAGTAGAAATCACTACCATTCTACAAATGATACAACACATTTTTTGTGTTTTTATGGTTCAAAATGTAAGTTTTAGAACATTCTGAAAGAACATGTGAAAAAATGGATCAATATAGATTTTTTAAGTAATAAAATGAGGAATAATTTTTTTAGAAATTTCATTTTATCTCATGAATTCACAAGAAACTTAACTTGAAAATTTTCTGTGTGCTATATTAATGCTAGATGTAATTGCTGCTGGACAAATCAGGACAAGGTGATCCTTGCAGATATTTTGCCTATTGAAAAACAAAATTTCAACCTTCTATTTGCAATGTAAATATCTATTCCAGCACCAATCTTTAAATTCTATTTTTATCAATTTCAGAGAATGTTGCCTCATGAAACTCTACAGTAGAGTAATTCTGTACGTTCAAAAATATGAATAAGGGTATCACCATGTGATCATAGGTCAGAACCAGATGGCTGGATTTATCTTTTTCCTTTTACAAAAAAAAGAATTTGACCACATATTTAGAGTCCAAAATTATGCTCTGAACTTAAGATCTGTAACATATGTCTATTTCTCATTCAGTTTTTGAGCAGGAAAATGATGCATAAATAGATTTACAGAAACTGCTCTCATGTATTTTACGTCACAAATTTCAAGTGGTTATACCTGAGCATAGGTTTTGGACAAACTACTGCTAATTTTGCACAGGTTTGCCAATGGTGTATATATATATGCAGTCATAATGAAGATCTTTTGTGTTTTAGAAAAAAAATCCCTGTTTTACTTAATTTGTGCATCTGTTCTGAGCAGACAAATTAGAGAATCCTGATACTCTGGGACCTCTCTGAAGCAAAACAAGGACTATAACCATTCCCATTCAGTCTACCAAATATGTAGAACTGTTTTACACAGGTCTGTGAAGAATATATAGTAATTTTGCATCCTACTTCCACAGAATTTACCAATGGAGTAACCAGTTCAGGTGGCATTTCCTTCATGGCCAAACCTTATTAATATATGTTTTAATATTTAAATATTTTTGATATATATTCCATTAAAAAAATGATGTTTTATTAGCACCTAATCATCTTGATAGTGTATTTCCTTCTATCCATATACTTTGCCTTGTAATGACCCCACTAAACCATTTAAATGTTTCTCAGACTCTTAACAGGGCTTTAAGTATTCAAAAGGGTCTATAATTATCCTTTAAAGGACCTTCATTACTTTCATGGTGATGAATGTTTAGGTCTGAGAGATCTCTTTATCTCAGCAGGGTTTTTGTTTTCTTAAAATCACCTTAGATGTCTTTTTTGGTACACTATGTGTCTCTTGCCACCATAGTGGCTGCTTACCTCTGTATTTCATGGTTAGTTATATTTATGTCCTGTATTCTATATTGTATAAATTTCTGAAGCAGAGTAGAAACTGTATCTTATAATGGTAAATTCATTACCAAATCCAGCAGGGGCAGGATAGAGGACAAGGAGGTAGAAGAGATAAAGAGAAAGCTAGTAGTGAAGCAAGAATTTAAACAAGAAGAAAGGCAAAAGTCACAGAATATGAATAAAGGGAAAACTACAAGGAATGCTCTAGACTGTAACATCTGCTTTTAGATAAGTGAAAGGGGTTAGGAGATTTCTATACAATAAATTAGCTTATTCTTTGTAATCAGCATAAAGGTAACATTGCTACGTTACATGTTTTGTTTCGTGATTTTGGTTGGTGGCTTTTTGTTTGTCTTTGTTTTGCTTTCTGCATCCTGTTGTTTAACTTCTCTTTTCCAGACTCAGAGCCACAAGCTAGCAGTTTGTAAGAGTCTGTAAGTCTAAGAGACTGGAAAGTCAGAAAACAAAACCAAGCAAGCTATGGCTTTGGCCTCTGCAGGTTTTGATTGCTTCAGAACTTCAATCAAAATGCCTGGTTAATGTATTTTACAATTCCTCCTCTTCTGCTGCTCTTCCTGTTTTCACTCAGGAACAATTTATTAGAAGAACAACTTCTGTAAAGAAATGAATTGTCAATTTTGGCGGCCAATATGAGAAAACTGAGAATATAAGGGAAGGGTCTTTAAGTAAGTGCCCCTTACTGTTTCAGTTATGAAAACATACTTGCAGGAGACGTAGGAATTGCAGGAATATTGCCTGTATCTCAGACTCTTTTCCCAATAGGCACCCATGCAGCAGGTTATTATTCTGTGGGACAAAGTTGTATGGGAGATGAAGGCAATGGCTGAAACTCGAGGGTTAGACTCTAGATCATATCAAGTATGTGGAGCTCCTTAAAGATAAAAGCAAAGAAAATCAGCGTATGTAATAAAAAGCATTGTATCAGGAAGCATTTAAGGCCCAGAAACCAATTTCTTCTTTCCTTCCTCCAATTAATGTCTCATTTCTGTCATAGTCAAATGGACATATTTATGTATCATTTGGCTCTTTTGTATGTGACATTTCCACTGATGCAGGTTTGCAATTAGAAGCAGAGTAGGTTGCTTTCACTGTCTTCTTTTATTTTTTTTAAATCATAAATATAATATTAATTTTGATGTTAAACAGCATGAATTTGTGGTAGGACTAGAGGTCCTTCAAAAGTTACCTTTCAACTCAAACTATTCTGAGTTGAATATTCTATGTCAATAGCTTATGTTCACTATTTCTATTAAATATATGTACCAGTCACTGGTACAAGAAAACAGTGGAAGTCTAGCTAGAATGCATTTCTTCCTGTTGAATCATGCTGGATAGTGGATTTTGATATCTACTAATAATAACAGAACTTTACTCTTGATGTTAAATGAAATGATGTCAAGTCAGTGGTGTTTGTTTTTGTTTTGTTTCATTGCTTTATCCTGAAAATTCCAACTTCTGTTCCAAGTCTCAGAATTATTTTCACAAGACTTGGAAACTGGGTCAATTAATGATGTAGGTGCCAACAAAGGAGTACATTCTGTGCCTAATTTTAAGCATTTGTTTTCCAAATGGCCATACAGAACACATGAAGTCTGAAAAAACCAAAAAAGTGCAAACTGTAAACTAAAAAACATTAAACATGGCTTTTATTGTTTGTTTGTTTTAATTTGAAAGTCTGTATTTATATGCTGTAGGTGCACAAATCAAATTGTTTAAGAAAGACAATCTGTTTGTCAAACCTAGCTAGATCACAAAATCTGTTTAATTTTATCTCTTTCTTCCAGAGATTTTTGTCTTTATTAAAAAAATTAAAAATCCCATCTCTGGTATTTCTTCTGGTATGGTATGGTGCCATGGCCACCAATCTTTCATAGAACTATTGTTCTAGGGAACAAAAAACTTTTCCCTGTCATTTTTCACTGAACAGGGTACCAATTCTAACTGCAGAATACTATCTTCTAACATCATAGGATTATGCCTTAACTGTAATCTATCTCAAAGGCACAAAACTGAGCATACCTTCATTGACACCATCAAAAAAAAAGTTTCACAGCGTGAAAAAGAGGATAAACTGGAAGAAAACAAAGACTGCATAGGACTTTCAAAATCAAGGTATAAGATGTTTTGTTGTGGAGCCTGAATATCACATTAAGAACTCCTTTGTAAAGTTAGAAGCAGAAATCTCTGGGAAGATGAAGAATGTGTGAAACTGTAATTCCACAGTTCAAGCAAAGAGTTAAACACAGATCACTGGCCAGACAATTCTCTCATTGTTGGACAATCATACAAAAACAGATGCCTCACTTTTACAGCATCTGTTGTCTGAATCACTGCAGGTTGTATTCCAAAACTAGAAAAGTCCACACCTAAGCCGGAGTAGAAGGCATAAACATTGTACAGAACAGCCCAGGCACTGCCAGTGGTGGATGGCTCTTACTCAAAGATCTTTATCCTGCAGCATTTAAATGACCACTTCCAGCAGTGAGTGACCACTTGTTTATAAATTTATGCTCACAATTTCTCCATACAGTCAGGATATGCTTTTATGAATTTTATGTGTGTCATTTCCCGGGCATAATTTGCTGCTTTCACTTTGTGAATATTCTTCTGCAGAGGGCTATGCACATTTGAATTAATGATGACAGGATGATTCAGAAATATAAGAGGCTGTGCAAAACTTTCCTTATCTCTGAAAATGAGGCTTCTAAACACTTGGTTACAATTTTGTTCCACAAATTTTCATCCACCACAAAGCTGTTTTAGCTACCTTTTTTTCTGTACCTCAATTAGTACTAAGGGATAATGTCATTTAGATAGTTGCTGGAGATTAAACAAAGTCAGTCAGAAAATAAAAAAGATGTTATAGAGAAAACAGGTCCTTATAAAAGAAATAAGGTCTTTTTTGTTGTTTTGTTTTTTTTTATTTTTAATTTAAGACTAAGGAAGTGTAGATAGAATTCTTCAATACTGTTAATTTGTTTAATTTATTAGAATATTAGGCATTCTGAAAGTGTTAAACTGGGGAAACAATGTATTTTGTCACCTAAGGATTACTGTCACAATAATGTCACTCTTCTGTGGAAGGGATAATCACACTTTATACATTGTGATACTATTGTAAAATGGGTTTTTGCTCCAAGAGCACAACAACTGCTCTGGAATAAGAAATTAAGCTATTGAGAAATGTTTTTTAAGTTGATTGGGACATTCTCATTGTCACATTATTATATTCATGCATACATCTTAGCAGCAGTTAGAATAGCATTGCTAGTACTGAACCATAATCACAAAAATCCTGATGAAATCTCCAGAGTTGGGGCTCTCTTTAAATCCACTGTAGCCTGTGCTCCTGTGCTGAACAGATGTGCAGCAACTATTAACACCGGTACAAAACAAAGAGAAATTTTCACCTTTGAGTTTCATGAACTTCCACAGAGAAGCACTGACACATGGAAAACTTGCTTCCAAGCTTTGAGTTTTCCTACTAGGTATAAAATTTTCGGTTTCCTTTGGATGACTTCTACAAAAGGTGTTTCAGCTTCTGCTTGTTCCAGATGCCTTTCTCATACACCTCATTGTAGCTTTGTCTTTAACCTTTTGCAATTTATTGTGGACATTTATCCCTTCCCCACTTCTCATTATTTCCAGCCTGTGCTGGAGAACAGGTTTTGCATACACTAATCTCAGACATTGCTAGCTCTGAACTCATTGCACAGGGTAATCTCATCCATCAGGTCTCTCACAGCTTTTGGAAAATTAAAATTTCTAAAAGCCTTTAGAGACTCAAATTTGATACGGAGAATCAGCTAGAGCAAGAGAAGTTTCTTTGGCTGTGGATGTCTGTGGATAACAGAAATTGAACATAAAAGAAACTGTTTTATAAAACTGATAATACAAAACCCTTGCTCACAAATTTGACAATTCTCAAATCAGAGGAGTTATCCTAACAGATTTAAATTCAAGAAAGAGAGGGCAATGGTGCCATATAGTTCTTTCAGACATTTCTGTTGTGCATGTTTCTAACATGATTCTTACATTCTGGCAATGGCTGTTTCTAGAAAAAGACATGTCGTTTACTTTAGTATCGACTTGGATCATATTTAATTTGTGACATTTCATTTTTTAATTTTCCTTTTTTATTCATATCTCACATAATACCTGCATGTTTTATTCCAAGACACTTATAACAATTGTGCTTTCTATACAGATTGAATACACAGAAAATGCTAGTAAAAAAGTAAAACAGACCATGCGACAGAGGAGATAATTTTTTTAAAATGGTGCTAGTCTTGTTGCTCAGTAATCCCTCAACAAGGGGTTACTCAACAAAGGTAAGCAGCTCTTTTTCACACTGGTAACCTGTCCTGAGTGAATCTCACAAGGATCAAAACTGAGACCAAAGATTTTTAATAACTTAGTAGGAGATCTAGATCATGAGATCAAGTATGGGGACGAAATTTTGGGGCTGCTATAAAATTGAGTGGGTAAGTGAGTATTTCAGCACCTGGACAGGCTGAAAGAGGGGGCTAACAAGAACCTTATGAAGTGCAACAAGGACAAGTGTAGGGTCATGTAGCTGGGAAAATACAATCCCAATCCAGAAGCGCAGCACAGGCTGGGATCTATCCAGCTGGGCAGCAGCTCTGTGGAAAGGGACCTGAGTGACCTGGCCAACAACAAGCTCAGTACAAGTGAAGAGTGGGCTGCTGTGGCAAAGAAAGCCAGTGGGATCCTGGTCTGCATCAGCACCACAGATAAAGATATTGCCATGCTCTACTCAGTACTTGTCGCCATACCTGAAATCTTGTTTTCAATTTGGATCTCTGCTATACAAAAGAGATATGAACTGGCTGGAGAGATTCTAGGCAAAGGTCACAAAGCTGATTAAAAGACTGGGAAACCTGCCATGTGAGGAAAGACTGGATTTGTTCAGCTTTGAGAAAAGAAGATTCAGGGGAAACCTTATCACCATGTTCTATTATTTAAAAGGGTGGTTACTAAGAAGATAGAGAGTCCTTTTCTTACAAAAAATCACATGGAAAAACCAAAGTTAGTGAATATTTCAGCACATGCAGGGACACCTGGATACGCTGAAAGAGTGGCCTTACAAGAACCTTATTAAATTCAACAGGACAAGTATAGGGTCTTGCACCTCGGAAAATACAATCCAAGGTACAAGTTAAACCTGGAAAGATTCTGATTAGAAAGAAGAGAAAAACATTTTACAATGAGAACATCAATATTGGACACTTTTGAGATTTAGCTGGACAGGGTGCTGGGCCATGTAGTTTATATTGTGCTTTTTCCAGGAAAGGCTGGAGCAGATGATCCTCAAGCTCTCCTCCCAACCAGGTATTTTGGTATTCTATAAATCTAGAATACTATCTAGATTCCTTTTCCATCTCAATTACTTACCAGCCTTCCTTCCCCTAGAAGCTTGTACTCTGCTTCTACAGTAGAAAGTAAGAACAACATATTACAACCATTATTTTTCTGTGTCGCCAGCCAGCCTTTCCTTGAAGAATGGAGCCCCCTGTGAATCTGAATGACCAGCCCTGAAAGTTCACTGACACAAGATGGGTCATTGCAGATGTGTTTAAAATACTTGAAGAGATTCTAGGTGGGACTTAAATTAAAATGAGAGGCCATCATTACCACTTGCTAATTCCTTCCTTTACTTCTTAAGATACAATTGCTATAATAATTATTTTAACTAAAATCTACATAAGCTTTTCTGTACTTAGCTTTTGATTTTAATGATGTTTTAGCAGATTCAATTGCTTGATTCTTAAAGCAGAAATTCAATTTGTTGACTCTAATCACTATCAACTTGTTGCATTAATAACCTAGGGGAGGTCTTGGCAAAAACCACCATGAAAATGATGTCATTTCCTTCAGTCATATCATCTCAGTCTAGAGCAAGTCTACTTCTGGAAGTCAATTAATTACATGCACTTTTATATGTAAAAACAAATAGGGCTTGCTATGGTATCCTCAAAATTAAGAAAACTGAACACAAAATATCGTTTGTGGCTACCTAAGGTGTAAGTTTGCAAAGAGGTTGCTTCATGAGATACAAATTTTTTTCACAAATACTGTGTCCCATAAATATGAGGCAACCATAAAACAAAACCAAAACAATAAAAATCTAGTTTACCACATAAAAGAATAATTTTTTAAAATTATGCACTATTAAATTTAATTATATTTGACATTTAAATGGCTTCACTATTGCATTATCCATGTACTTCATAATTAACAATATTTTCTTTTTATATACATTGCAGCCATGAGAAAATATCAGTTATCTACATATTTTAAAAGGGGAGGGAGCTAGGAAAGCCGTAAGGCCCAATTCCACAGCTGACAGAAGAGGGAAACTAATTAACAAACCTGGAGCCTTACGCTGATGATTGTTTCTGCATTCTGCATACAGCAGGCACTTCCCAGAAGACAGACCAAATCCATGATGCTTGCTGGGAGTTCAGATGCATTCTCCTGATCCCTAGGCTGTAGTATCATGTTTCCTGGCTTGCTTTTTTTTTCATTTTTTACGGGCCAGGGAATCTTAAACTACCTTTTTTTAACAATAGAATAGCTTCAGAAAATGCAAAATACTGCCTCTACCATTGAAAATCTATCCTTTGAGAAGTGGAGAGACACGGCTTTCATTTCTTTTGAGGCTGCGTGGTGTTTGCCACTCCTGGGGCAATATTTAGGTCATTGTGAGAGAGGAAAGTTAGAATGCCTGGGTGGTTTTGCCAGTAATTATTTAATTAAATAATTAAACTCCTTGTATATTCACCAGACAGTGGCTATAAGTGCCCTGTGAAAGATGCAGCAGGGCGAATGTTGTAATTACGGAGGTCAGCCACGTTTCAGAAAAATGGCTTGCTGCTCAGCTCAGGAAGACAGATGTAGTTTGGTGATTAAAGGTGATATCAAGACTAGTAGGTGGCTCTGCAATTTGGGATGGAACACCTAGCTCATAAGTCTTTGCTACCTTTCTTTTGATCTTGCCTTAAATGGATCAGACTTATTCAGAAAAGCTGTGCCAACAAAGAATACTCAATAACCTGAATTAGATTAGCACCAAAAATATTGGCTTATTCTTCCTCTGTTATTAAAGCTGACTGAAATTTTCAAGTTAGCCAAATTCCAAAGGCTGAGAAATCACATATAAAGCAATGCCAAGATGAACTTAGTTATTTTCAGTTAGTCAAAACACCAAGAATGTATCAACTCCTTGATATCCTAGACCAATAATAATTAAATGTCATATGTGGTAACAGAAATAAAATCACAGGCACCTGTTCTGAAGATGTTAATCTAGATGTAAAAGGCTATTCTTTTTATTATTCCTCTGCTTTGAGTCTGTTTTCTACTTTAGTAAAACTCCCATTGATAGCTTTGTGACTGAGACTGGAACACGGGAAATATAGTCCTGCGCACAGACATAAGAGAAAGAGTTTTGTATTGTTTTTGTTGTTTGCAAGTATTCTAAAGTTCTGGAAAGTAAAATAAATGAAGTAAAAATGAATACATTCTTGAAATATATGATTTCATTGGAAATTTTGAAACCAGATCCATAAAAGGTGTTATTAGTCATCAACTAACTCTTTTCTACCTACATATTAAATGCAAAGAGTAAGCGTTATTCAGATGAAGTCATAAATCAGTTAAATCTCATTACTCGGTCCTCAATATAAAGTCCCAGGTTTTAACTATCCCTGTTTCCCATATAGGTTATATAAGAAATAAATAGCTTATTATCATTTGCATTCAGAATGTGCATGATGAAGTTACATTTTAAAAGACAGTGAAGCCAGTTGAATATGTAATTTGTTTCTTCCCTATTATTAAAACATGAAATAGCAAAAGAAGACAACAACTGTAAAACATATTGAACATGACATATATGAGATTAATGTCTGATCATGTACAACATACAAATGAATAAGCAGATTTGTCAGTATACAACATTGTGACTTTTTTAAACAAGGACTTTATAAAAGCAAAAAGCCCTATCCTTTTATAATCTCTATGTCAGATTTTCAACATAGTGACTTGTATTACAATGACTATGCATTTAAAGTTTTTAAAGATGTTTCAGAAGAAAGGAAAGAAGTTTTGAGGTGAAGAAAGTTCACAGCAGCAGTATAGATGACTTTCAGGGATACAGTGTTGCTCTTACTGGATATAAGAAAACGGGACTGGGAATTAAAGAGCGTATAGAACCTCTTTCTGTTAATTTTCATTAAAATTTGAGAGTTCCTGTGGAAGGCAGCAACGGATATGTTCTGTAGAAGCTCTAGTGATGTCCAATTAGAAGTAAATAGGAGTAAACCTAAAAGTCCTTATTTTTTTCCTGTGTCTCTTATATTTTTTAATCTCAGAAACACACGTCCAGTCTTCACCAATGTGTGCTTCTGAGATTATGACAAATAGAAACAAAACCGTACCTGATTGTTTGGCTGACTCTAAACAATTTTATAAGTACCCTTGAATTTCTCTCCAGCATGACATAATTAATGTTTATGCTTGTCCGTATGTCTGTTGCTTGCTTACTTTCTTCTACATTTCTGTAAAATCTGTGTGTTTCCTAACCCTGTTTAGTTTTTAACTGCACTAGCAGTATTACTGATATCAACAGGGGCACGCAAAGCTCAATCAAGGTTATATTACAGACAAATTGTTCCCTTCTATGGGAAAAGTGCAGAGAAAGATCAATATTAAACCTTGGTTTGTGGAAAACCCAGGGCATTAGCTACTGTTTCAGGAGGGATAAATGGAAGAATGGAAGGCCTAAAGAACATAAGCTTCCCTGTAATTGCATCAAGTGTGAGGATCTGAAGAGAATCTTGATTCCTAATGCAAAGATACAGATGCTTAGCCTCTGCAGAACCCCTTTCAAGGCATTCCTCTTCTTTGCATGGGATACGGTTTAGTGGATGCTCTGCTGCTTTCAGGTTGAGTATTAGTTCTTGCTTCAAAACACACCAGTCTGGACTCAGGGTTGTTTTAAGCAAACTGCAGTGGCGGTACGGCAAGAGCAATTCATACATAAAGACAGGTGCTGCCTTCAGAATGAGTGTGCAGAGGCTAAGTATTGAGCACAAGAGCAAATACGGCAATACTACATGATAATACAATTGTGTATTAAAACTACTGGACACTTGCTTTTCTTGTTTGTTTGTTTTTGTTTCTTTTCCAATCTTGTGTGAAAAGTCTTGCTGGCAGTAAGGATGCAGTAAAGTCTGGGAAAATCAGAGGTGCCTCTGATTCATTTACATCTTGTTTGTCATGCCAGGACTTTGAGATGTTGTATCTCATGAGATTTCCCTAGAGATCAAACACAAAAAACATAATTCCCAAGGATTTCTCCTTCCCAGACAAGAGCTGGTCTGGGTTCTTAATGCATTATTCAGCAAAAAAGGCAATGTAAACAAGTGAGTGAATTTGTCCAGTCAAGTCTGTAATAATAAAAAGAAGCACAAAAATACGTTTTTTTTTTTCCTTTTTGGTTATATAAAAGAGCATCAGAGAAGACAATTGCTCATTTTACATTCAGAATGAAACTGCATTTGCAAGAGCTTGATTGCTTGCTGATACGGATGGGGAGAACAACTCATGTGGTTGCTAATCTTTCTGTCACTGCTCATATCCCAAATGTCTCTCCCTCTCAGTGTCTGTTTCATAATGAAATAAAGGAAGACTACTTACCTGAAGCACACCTCCAAAGCAATCTTACACCTTGAAGAGATAATGATCATATTTAACAGTGAGGCACTGGTACTAAGAGTTGCTCATGGTATCATGTGATGTTTATATTCCTAATATATATACATACATGCAAAATATTCAGGCCGGATACTTTGCATATAATCCCAATAGGAATATAAAAAAGGAAAGGGAAATAAGAACATATAAAATGATTTTCCCTTTTCTGATGTCTGCAAAATAATATCTAAAACAGGGAGAAAAAAAGGAATTAAATAATTTCCCTTCAGAGAACTGTGTGTATGTTTCAATGCATTGAACAATGTCAACAACTGTTAACCTACAGTATGTAGAGTCTGACCCTGGTTTGTAAAATACAGCCCAGATCAATGAAACATTGGCTATTTGCAGCTTACTCTCAGTGCTGACAATGCAGGTGAGACCTACCCATTCAATTAAGAGATAGTCACATTTTTGAAAGAGCTGAGTCCCATATTTTTTGATCTTATTCAACTTGCAGAAACCTGTTTACTAATTTTCTTCTTTTGTATTATCTCTGTGTTACACATTGCTTCAACAAAGCACCAGATTAGTATCCTAATTCTGCTGTCAAATGAACAATTTCACACAAATTAAGATAGAGGAGACATATTATATGCCTTTTTTTCCTAACATAGTGGAAATAAGATGCATAAGTTACATCTTCTGTTCCACGACAACTGAACACTTGACTGCTTTCCACAAAATTGATGGATTTTAAACATGAAATAATTACATATAACTAAAGCCTTGTAGTGCTGATTTTGGTACAGTCAAAAAAAAATTACATAAACAACTTCTTCATGTTTACCTTCCTAATATCCTTCTTCAAGGAGAGTATATCCCTACCTCAAGGAGACTTGTAATTTGCATAGAGAAATAAACCCAGGCGAATTACAGAATCATAGTTTCATGAGTCTTGCTTTGTTGGCACTGAAATCCAGGCTTGATACAGGAAGAAATACAGGAAATATCTCAAACACAGAAATACAGAGCTGAGCTTCACTTTTCATACGTCGGGTAGACAGACATATTGGAGCTCCAGGCTGGATGCTTTGTAGTCTCATTTACACCTGTGTTTGTAGCTGTATTCTTAGGCATGAAGATAGCAAACAATTTCACAGCAAGCAGCTTCACCTGACTTTCAGGCGCCTGAAATCTCCAGATTTCAGCCAGGCAACTAAGCTCCCTATGTGATGCCCAGGGTATGCTAGTTGTGAATGAGAATTATACCAAGACAAACACTCACTGAGGAATGAGGTAAGTTAGTCTTCATAAAGCACTAAAGAAAATAATCTTAATTCCCTGTTTCTGTTGAAGGAAACTATATAAAATAGAAGTCACAGCACAGAGTCTTCTTCAAGATTTACTTGACTCCTTTGGCAAAGGAAGCAAATGATATACCGATATTTGAAAAGATTTTCAGAACATCTGGGAGTTTGCATCCCAATCCAAGGCATGGATCTTGAGTTCTTGACGATTTTTAAATTCATATTTCGTAACACTGATACACAGCATGGGACAGGGAATCTCTGGGTACCTTGTTCTTTTCTGCTCAGACCCCTTTGGCTCTCACTCCATTCCCAGCTTCCCAGCTCAGAAACTTTCCTTTTGCAAGTTACAATTGATCCCTTTTTTTTTTTTTTTTTCTGTGGCTCAAGCTAAACTTATATTCATCTCAGAGTTGGCTGATTCACCTAGGATCTTCTGCTTCCAACTAAAGAACTAACTTACAGCTGGTGTCATCAATATTAGCCTCGGATAATGCACATTCTTGCATATTTTACCATTGCATAGCCTCTGACTTTTCTTTGGGAAGGTCATCTGTGGGACACCTTTCCTACACTGAGTGCATTTTCCTAAAAATCTCCCAAACTGTACGCCCCACAAGCCTGTTCCTGCTTTTTTCACTGTAGCCATATGAATGAATAAGGCTTATACCTAAATGACACATTTTTTCACCTTTCTTTATTGCCTTTCCTTCTGATTCATTGCACACATGCTTTGCTATCCTCCATCTTTTTTACATTATCAAAGAAACATCATAACAGTATCATATTCATATGCATCCAGTGTCAAAAATTTATACTCTTCCTTTAGGAAGGAATCAGATATCAAAGAGAACTATGAGCTTTGTATACTATGATCTGCCTCTGATAAATCCATATTATATTTTATGCCTTCACTGTGCCTTTCTAAACTCCATGCCTTTAAATATTCTATCCTTCAAGACATAGTTTAATTAGGTAAAAAAATCACCAAAGTACCTTAGCATCAAGTCCTCAATACTGTTTACTTGCTTCCTTTTGTTATTCACACATTTATTTCTACAAATGACTGTGAATAACATCCTTTTAAAAAATATCCATGCCACATGCGAGATGTTAAAAATACTTACTAAACACTGGTGCTTTTTATTATTGTTGTTGTTGCTATTGTTACTACTGTTGCTACTAAAACTCTTTTTATTGTCACTATTAAATATTTAGAAAAATATTTGAGGCCAATGTTGTTTAATACCTTCATCAATGACCTCGACAGGGGAAAGGAATGCATCCTTTGTAAGTTCGCAGGTGATAGCAAGTTGAACAGGAGTCTTGATCTGCTGGAGTGTGGGCATGCCCTGCAGAGGATGCAGGCAGGCTGGATCAATGGAATGAAGACAACAGCATGAGGTTCAGCAAGGTGAAGTGATGTGTCTTGCACTTGGATCACAACAAACCCAGGCATTGCTGCTGGCTGAGGCAGAGTGGCTGGAGAGCTGCCTGGCAGAAAAGGGCCTGGGGGTGCTGGTCAGCAGTGACTGAACGTGAGCCAGCAGTGCCCAGGTGGCCAAAAAGGCCAATGGCATCCTGGCCTGTGGCAGCAATAGTGTGGCCAGCAGGGCCAGGGCAGTGATTGTCCCTCTGTACTCAGCACTGGTGAGGCCACACCTCGAATTCGGTGCTCAGTTCTGGACCCCTCGATTCAACAAGACATTGAGGGGCTGGAGCACATTCAGAGAAGGGCAGTGCAGCTGGTGAAGGGTCTGGAGCATCCTGTGAAAAGCTGCTGAGGGAGCTGGGTTTGTTTAGCGTGGAGAAAAGGAGGCTCAGGGGAGACCTTACCACGCTCTACAGCTGCCTGAAAGGAGGGTGCAGCCAGGTAGGGGTGAGCCTCTTTCCCAGGCAACCAGCGACAGGAAAGAAGGAAATGGCCTCAAATTGTGTCAGGGGAATTTAGATTGGATATTAGGAATAATTTTTTGACTGAAAGAATAGTCAGTGTAACAGACTTTGTAGCAAATGATGGAGTGACCATACCTGAAAGAATTTAGGGGACATGTGGATGTGGCACTTGTAAACATAATTTAATAGCACAGATGTCAGTACCAAGGTAATGGTTGGACACGATCATCTTAGAGGTCTTTTTGTACCTTAAAGATTCTATGATTGTGTGTATAAGTTCATTTTCCGGTACCCTGTATTTATTTCCCGTGTTGGGAGGCACAATACACAGGGTGTTTATGACAGAAATAATAAAATTCTTGACTGTGAAATGAGAAGGGCTAAGAAGAAGCATTTTCACAATCTCGGAAAAAAAGCTGTCCCCAGGATTTTCATAGCACTCTTTCAGGTGAAAAACCTGAATAGTCAGACAGTAGCAGCAAAAGAACTGGCTGCGTAGCCACGTATCTTGTTACAACCTTCAAACACAGATTCACAACAGTGCTAAAGACATGAATCCTTCTGAAGGTGCATGGAGCCATGTCTGCTCTGGTTTGTGTTCTGTGTCTCATCTGAGGAAAAAGAAAAGGTTTTAAATCCTTAATGAAGTCATTAGTGTAGGTGCAATAAGTGTAGCTGCAGTAGGCAGTAAAATGAGCCATACACAGACGGCTTCCATCCCCTCCCCTTTTAACAGATACAGCCTAAAAGGAAATTTGTAGCTTTGCAATAAGACAAAATGTGCTATGCTGGCGCTACTGGAAAATAACAAACCAAACAAAAACCAAAAAACCAAAACATTGTTAAGACTAGTAGTTATGCTACCCTGATTTCTGAAAATCAATTTTTACTCTATGTCATACCTACTATATAGAGATCTATCATAAAATAATACATGTAGCAATATAAGGTGGATATGAAAATTATTTTTTTTCAAAATGGCTTAAAAACATTGCAAATATCACTTACAGTGTACCTGGCATTATGTGGTTCTGTTCATTTATTTTTGATTTATATTTGTCTTTGAGCATTTCTGCTCTCTGCAGTCTCTGCAGACAATTACAGCAGGGTTTTTTTCTGCAGGGTTAGGAATAGTACTGAGAAGATTTTACGTGATCATGAAAGAATTCTATTGCATTAAAAAGACACATTCTCCAGCTGCATGATACGACTGGGTGCTGTGAAGAGAAACCTGCAATGCCAACGCAACTGCAGCAGGTGGCACCAGAAGGAGGGTTAACCAAGGCCATGACGCAGACGAGGGCACCGAGGAAACTAAATAGGAAAAGATGAACATAAACGTTTAAAATTTTAATCCTTATTTCTGGCCTCCTGAAATAAAGTTGCAGTGTCACTGTTAGTTGGATAGTAAATGTGAGCTTGATGGAGCTGAATTAGTGAAGGGTGAGGTGAAGAAGGTAGTAAGTGAATAGCTAATTTCTGATTTGGTTGATGTCTTTGAATGAGGAATTTACTAGGAAGGAATAAAACAAGTATTCTCAGTTAGCCAGTATAGACGCTGCTGAATTTTCATACTTTTATTATTGTGCTTTGCAAGCAAATTATTATTTTTTTGTTATTAAATAATGTGTATTGAATAACTGTGATACACTTAAAACAATTGTCCTGTTGTGAAGTGGATTTCGTACCAGAAACAGAAGAAAGTGCTTATAACCGTCCTTTTTTAAATTGATTTACAATTAATAAGCAGATCACAATAATACCAGGACAATGGTTAACATGAATTTAAAAGTGTTTTTTCTTTATAGACAAAAAGTCACAGTGTAAATAATTTAAAGAGGAATTATTTCTGTTAGTTTTTGGCTGCTAGAAAAAGGACTTCACTACAAGGTCCTTCATTTGTAAACGAAGGCTGGCAATATCCAGGTCAACTAATTAAAGTTTTGAACAACTAAACTTCGCAGATGCTTTATCTGCAAGGATTAATTTGTAACAAGACACAGTTCTTCTGGGGAACTTGCAGTCTTTCTAAAGAATACATGTATGAAAATCAACTGGAAAGATTCTCTATCAAATCAAGTGGTCATAATGCTGCATTTCAAAGGCAAATAAAATAAGTAAGGTTTTTGGTGTTTGGGGGAAATTTCAAAAGTAAGTTATGAGAAGAAAAACAAAACATTGGAAGAGCGGGGGAAGTTTTAAAATACAATAGGAAAAGAGGCTTGTAAGAAACAGAAAGACTTGTCTGAATTCCACAAGGAGGATCTCAGAAGTTAGTGAAAAATCTGGACACTGTATGGAAGAGAAATGGCAAACGAGATGCTGGCATACAGAGATAAGATTATGTGAGCAGAAATATTTCACGGATGCAGGAGAAAGATACGATGCAGAAGCAAAGAGGAGGTTGCGATATTCTGTGTGAGTCACGCTATGCTATTTTATGCACTTTACCAGCACCAGATACCATAGATTCATCCATGGATAAAGAGATGATTATCTTGATATTCCAGATACATATTGTATAGACTTCTGTAATTCTATCTGTCAAAACAGAAACATATGTACATGTTTTGGCATACCATTTTATTCTAAGACTGCTTTTTCCATAATTATAAAAGTATATTACATCAATTTGTATATATGCATTCAATTCAGTCAAAAAAAAATATAAAAGTGGAAAATTCTATGACCTTTGTCTGTTAGATGTTCCATTTTGGTGACTGTAAGCTATTTTATAAGACAAATATTTACCCACAATGGCATTGGCCTTTTTACTGAATTTGCATTACATTACCAGAATAATAATTCTTTCTGATTCAAAGCCCTGGGTAACTTAAAGCTAATCCTAAAGAACATCATTACATTGAAAGTCCTTGCCAAGATTTTATGTGATATTTGTCCTATTTTTAAGCATGAAATTTTGTCTAGCTGCAGAGTCAAGGACCATCTCATGGGATATTTTTTAGAGATGGGATGCTGCACATGGAACATTTTTATGCTCATATTAATTTAGTTAGAAGGTCAATATTAACTCAAGGAACTATATAGCAAAGAAATCCAGCTTCTGGACAGTGACTCTATGGTTGTAGTAAACTCTGGAAACAGAATGTAGAATTTAAAGGTTGATTTAGGAGAGCTGGAAGGCAGCTTATGATTCACATAATCTTTAATACAGTTTCTTCATGCATTTTTGTTCAAATATTTGTTCAAGTTGACATGGAGAAATGGAAGGCCAGCTGCGTAATAGATTATTAACTTCTAGATTATTAACTTGAAACTTTCTACCCAATTTAGAAATAGGCCTCTTTGTCTCAATCATGCTGTTTTTTAAAAGGATATAAAAAAACCTGCCTCTCAAGTTTTTTATTGTAGTTGTTTTGGCTGAGCTGAAATACAATTTTGTAACACCCAACACAGGTTGGCTTTGGTAGCATGAAACCAGAACCCATTTTACTCTTACTTCTGTAGATGAATAAGAGTATCCTTCAAGGAGTGAGGAAACTGATTTGAATAATGAACAAAAATTCAGAAGCTATGGGAGCTGAATTCACCTTTTGTTTCTATCCCACAGTTATTCTTGACACCGAACAGTTCTACATAGAAATTTGCTGAAAATTCTCTGCAACATGGAAGAGAGAGCAGTCAGCAACATTGTACCTAGTGTCTAACCCACACACAGCAGTATCACTTAGGATGAAAAATCCCGTTGGTATATATGAACTGCTAGATAGCTCACATGAAGTAGGAAGACGAAGTTTAGACCACTGGGCTGAATATACAAATGCTAAGTCTGCTGTTTATATACCTCAGAGTCACAAGGCATGCAGTTTCGTATTGTCATAGTAATTTCTGCAAAAACATGGACAGTTCATACAGCTTAATCACTGCAGAAGCAGCGGGGATGGGGCCATTGATGTGGTCCTTTAATGCAGCTTTTACCCTCACTAATGTCATGAGTTTGCTAATACGCAGTTATTACGCAGTTAGTACAGTTTATCATACTTGAGAAAAAGCGTCGCTAGAGTTAGCATATACAGTAACTCAGCCTGTTTTGCAAAAAACCCACAAACAGAAAACCAAACAAAACCACAAACCAAAATCATACACTTTTAAAACACAGTTTGAATACAATTACTTAAAATTTCTCTGAAGCTCTTTCTCAAATGAAGCTATTTCCCAAACACAAGCAATAGGAGGGTTTAAAGACAGCTTTGTGAAAGGATAGGAAGCAAAATGCTCTATGTACTATGTGGGGCCCAAAGTATTTTGGGAAAGATATGTTTAGGAGTTTACTCTTAGGAGTTGAGAATGTAATTCTTTAATGCCAGCATTAATAGCGATAAAGCCCTCCAGGGACAGTGGTGGTGCCTTTTCCTGAGGGACAGTCAATCACTCACTCCTCAAAATAAAGGCAGGCTGCTCATTTTACTCGCAGGCTTAGGCTCTATCTTACAGGCAAATCGCTTTCCTTTAAGAGAGCAAAACTAGCAACGCTTTTGCAGCTGAAAGTGTAAAAAAAAAAAAGAAAAAAATTACAAAAAAAAAAAAAAAAAAAAAAAAAAAAAAAAAAAAAAAAAGACAGATTGCTAGGCCGGGAGAGGCTGAGCGGCGGGCAGAGCGGCGCTGCCCAGGCGCAGGGCAGGGCGGGCTCCAGCGGGCCGCCCAGCGCCGCCCCCGGGGCCGCTCGGTGCCGCCGCCGCCGCCGCCGCCAGGGGTGCCCAGCGCCGCCCCCGCGGGCTGCCGGCTGCAGCGGCGTGCCGAGCCGGCCGGTGCGCCCCGGTGCCGCTGTGCCGCCGGGGGGAGATTCTCGCTGCTGCGCCTCTGGGCTCGCTGCTGCCAGACTGGGAAGCTGATCCGGAGGTGTGCGTGCGTGCGCCAGGAGATGCGGAGCGCGTTTGGCTGAGGTGCCTGGCCCCTGGGAAGCTGCTCTGCGAGGAGAGGCGGGGAGAAGGAGGCAGGAGCAGAACTGAAGTACAGCACAGCTGTTTCCGAATACTCTGGTTCTTTTGCGTGCCTCAGTGATTGTGAACATGGATTCTGTCACTGAAATCTTCTTGAAGCTGCTCGTTTTCCTGTGTGTTCACCGCCAGCACATGGCAGTGACAGGGGATAAATGTAAGTATTGCATATGATTTAAAACTCAATCCAGAGTATGTTGAAAACTTCTGTGATTTTTTTTTTTTTTGCATTTGGAGTAAATATAATTTTTGAGATAAACATTTATGCTTTGAAATAACGACATCAAGCTTCTAGCCTGAAAATTTTCTAAAACTCTTCTTTAGATTTTTGTCATGAGTCTATGTACAGAATGTTGTTTATAAAGCTTACTGTATAAGAGTATTTGAAAGCAGCATTTTGCTAAGGGATGCATGTTCAGCTGTATTTTCATTTTTGTTTTCTCTTTTGAAGTGCAGTATTTTCCAAGAAATTTTGTCTTACATGGAATTACTGGCAGACTTCTATTGTGCAATGTTTCTATTGTGTAGTGGATTTTAGCATTTGAAAATTTTGAAAGCTAGTATCTGCATATCCTGGATTAAGCTGGCACTCAACTTGAATGGCAATCACAGTGCGGTTCAAAAGCAGTAGAAATGTAACAAGGAAAAATGTGGCTAGCAAGACTTTAGAGTCTCTGCATTGATTGCTTAGGGAGTATTGTTCATGCATGACTACAGAAGAGAATGCTAACAGTAACAATAGAAAGTTTGGGTTTTGTTTTTTTTTTTTTTTTAATGAGTTAGCCAGCAGGGTGGTATCCCAAAATAAAGACCGTGATTACAGTTTTAAGGACAATCTACTCTCTAGGAGGCAAATCATATATATAGAGATATATAGCTAGATAAATACACACACACACATACATATATATATATATATAAAAATATATATGTATCTGAAAAATCTGTTTCCAGTATTGAATTAGGTTAATTACCTTTAAATTAAAAAAGAAAAACCTTATTAAGTAATTAATTTTCAGGGCTTTTATAATTCAGTTATAGAAATGAGTTGTTCTTGTTCCATTTGATTCAGCTTCAACAAGCTGAAGGATTTCATTTTGTGTTCTGTGGTAGTGCAGTAGCCTAAATGCCAGATGCTCATAACCTGAACTGAACATATTTTCTCCCCTTCCTGTTAAGGCACTGCTTGTGCATCACAGGAATGGGAAGGGCTGAAGTAATGATTCCATGGGAAGAAGGTGCATGTCAAAGCACTGAGGAATGTTCAGGAATAACCTTACACAGCCCAGTGGCAGGGGACAGCTCCCTGGAAACATTTGAGCAATGGCAGAGAAGTTTGAAGTGCTCAATGGATCTATAGCCTAGGGTTTTGCATATGGATGGTTTGTAAACTAAACATGCTCCCATGAGCCAGACATTCACACTGCAGCACCAAAATGATCTTGTGCTGTCATTCAGAAATGATATCTCATTTGATACTCAAGTGCATAGTGTAGCCCTAAACATGAATACTAAGTTCCTCATGTTAAACACCCTGCTGCAATCCAGTCACAGCTTTAATTCTCTTCATCATTCTGCATTGTACAGTTTATGAATACATCCATTTTCACAAGACCATGATAATTGAATTGCACATTAATAGCATTTGGCACTATGCACGAAAGTAAATCAGTTGCTTACAGGAAGGCATATTAAAGCCATTGCAAAAAAAGACTCGCATCACACTGCGAAGCAGTAAAGCACTAGAGGTCACTCTTACAATTTAGGAAGCAAGGTTGGAGGAAGAGGCTCAAGCTTCTTTCCAATACAGAATTCTGAAGGATGAAACAAATCAAGTATAAAATATGTTCACTACTGGCTTTCTCACATACATCTCAAAAACAGGGAAAAATCATGTGTCAAATGGTTGAAGTGAATGAACAGATTTTTTTCATGTAAATGCTGTTATTTATAAATGCAAAGTATTTTTATTTAGGAATAAATCCTAACAACTGAGTCAAAACACTCATCCGAATGGAAAATACAAGAACTCTGCCCATGCTACAGAGAAGATATCATTATTATGGAAAAAATAAATTACTTAAATTGAACAATGAACAATAATGTATTGTTGAGAACTTGGTCACCCTAATGCACATTGTTAATTTTCAATATCTAATCTGGAAAAAAAATCCTTGTACATATATATATGTTGTTTTGGAAGTGAAAATTTCTGTAGGAGAGGTAGTTTGTTTTAGAAGTGACAGCTTACGTCTGAAGTATTATGGTATAAATTTTGTTAGCGTGTTACAATTCAAAAAAATTACCTTAGGAGAAAAGGTTTTTTGTAATTACTGATTATGGTACATCCATGCAGGAGCCATTATCTACCTACTTGAACTTATTTTACTCCTTTCTTCTTGTGTTGTTAACCAGGAATTGAAATCCTTTTAAGTAGGTGCTTCTACTATTGGCATTAAAGTTATTAAACCCATTTACAAAATCAGGTGAAGTTTGAATGTCTTGAATGAATTTTGATGGCTAGATTTTCCAGTAGGCTGCCAATCATCAAAGATGATAGGATGGGGTTTTAATTTTTCCTCTGTATAAATGTATTCTTCTTGTTTTAATTTTATGGTTCTTTCCGCAGTAATGGATCCTGAATACTTAAGTTTTCCTTTGCCTTTAAGGCCAGCGGCCAGTAAGAGAAGACAAAAGTAAAGACCTTTAAATGCCATCTTGAAGTGGCATTGGTAATATTACTAAGTCAGTTGTCCAAAGAGAATTTCCTAGATCAAAAATTGATGTGTTTAAAATTATTTCTGTCTCAAAGAAATCGCAATATTACTCTTTTGAGTAAAATGATTTTTAAGTTCTTAGGTTGTCAGGAGATAACAGACATATTTTTAATATTTTAAATATTATAAGTTTCATTTAAATATGAAATTTTCTTTCTAGGGTCTTATCTTTTTGTTTCCCCTGAAAATTAACTCTGACACTTCCAACCAAGAGGAGTAATAATTGGTGCTGAAATTCCAAATATTTTAAAAGTTCTGTAATAGTGCTGCTTAGAGCTTTCCTCTACTTTCTTCCTCCCAAAGAAATGAAGTTCCAGTGTAGTTGAAAGAAGTTTGAAGTGCAGAGCTTTAGTAAGTAATTGTATAAGGTCAAGTGTGAGTTTTAAATGAAAGATTAAGGCAAGTACTGCTCTAAGTTTTTTTCCACTGGAGCTATGAGACATTTTTATTTTATTGGTAACTGTCTCTAGTGTTGTAAATCAGCAAGTTACTAAATCATCACTGCCAGAAATTGGTACTCTAGTAGGTGCAGGGGCTTTTTTTTTAAACTCTCTAAAACTGAAGTGTTGCAGAAAATATAATTAAACCCTCTATACAGATCAAGTCAGCTGTGACTAAAAATTATTAAGGGAAATTGTTGCAGTGAATGGAAATAAAGACGAATTGGGGAGTTTCCATGCAAATTCTCACTTCTGCATACCTACTTCTCCGTGTTAAAACTCCCCAGTTTTGCAGAAGCTTTTATGACTTCAGATTTTCACATGTGTACTATGATGATCACAAGTTCTGTAAGCACATAAACATTTATTATTATTATTACTACTACTACTACTATTATTATGACTGCTGTTGATTTTATTTTACATAAAAGGAATTTCTTATTAATGCTAGATTAGAGGACCTCTCTAAAGATGACAGAGAATGACTATTAATGAAACTGAAGTTTTCAAAGAGAGGACTGAGTGAATACATACCTTGATTATACCATCAGATGCAAGTCATCGTACAAGTATTACCTGTTGGGAAGGGATTACTTTCTACAAGGAAAACAGTGTATATCAGTTTTGAAATTATTACCATTCTGATGTTAATAATTGGTACCAAACAACTCTGTAGAATAACTGACAATTTTATGGAACCGCATTGAAATGATACTGAAGTGCTGTTAATCAAAAGCAATTTAATTTAAATTGTAATTCTTTTACTGTTAGTTTGTCGTTGATACGAACTGGAGGGGAGGAGAAAGCAGTCCCTTCCTTAATTTTCTTTTAGCCTAATTAATATTTATTTTCTGTTTATTATCATCTATCTTTGCTATGAGAGGGCAATGGAGAACTCATCAGAGATCAGGCCATCTCTGGGCAATTACTTACGTGAATAAAACATTACAGACATCTCTGGTATATTTCATATGTTGTTTCTACAGTAACATCAAAAACTTGCATCAACATCGAATCTAAACTAACACCAGAAGAAAAAAATTTTTTTTTTTAAACTTTAAAGGCTTAGAATTCACAGAAAAGCCTTGGATTGATCACACTGAGTATAATCAGCAATTCACATCCCATTACTTCAGGCTTTAGAATTCCCATGAATACACTTGTCCCTGAGCCCAATCAGCAGGATGGATGGAGCAAACTTGGTCATGACTGGAGGAGTCATGACTGGAGAAAAGTGAGAGACAATTAATGATGTTCTCAAAGTATGATAGTATCAACCACAAGCAGAAAATGCAGTAGGATATATGTTAATTATTTATTACATTTGCTGTATAAGTTAGGGCATCCTATATTTTGATTAAATGCCATTCAGAAATTCTATAGGAAGCACTAACTTCATGTTCTCATAAATACTCAGTCTTGGCCATTCTGCTTTCCTTGTTATTACATTAGAGTGTGTAAGCCTACATCTGTGTTCATCCATGAGAAAGACAACTTTTGGCTAAGATGATTTGCCATAGTCTCACAAAATAATGTGCACTTCTGTCATATTTTTGTGTATGAGGAACAAAGCTCAGGTTTAATATTCTTTCCAGGCATTTCTCTGTTGCATTAGAAAAAAATCCACAAACAGGTAATTTGTACTATATTTATAGGTCTGTGTTGTTTTCACCCCAACCATCGACCAAGCCCAACATAGCTGCTCAGTGTTTTCCCCACCAGCAGGTAAAGATGAGGAAGGGTGATAGGTAAAAAACTTGTGGATGGAGAAAAATTGAACTTGATGGTCCTCATAGGTCATTTCCAACTCAGAAATTTTCTAATTCTTTGCATAGAAAAGGCAGAAGTCACACGCACAAGCAAAGTAAAACAAGGAGTGTTTCTTCCACTTCCATGGGCAGGCAGGTGTTCAGCCATCTCCAGGATAGCAGTGCCTTGGGAAAACGAATGCCGTCTCTCCAAATATCACTGCCCCACCCCTTCCTCCCCCTTCCCCCAGTTTTATACGCTGAGCATGATGCCATGTAGTCTGGGGTATCCCTTTGGGTCATCTCTCTTGGCAGTGTCTTGTCCCAGCCTTCCATGCATTCTTAACTTCTTTCCATTGAGACAGTGCAAAAAGCAGAAAAGATTTTGCCCCTGTGTGAGCCCAAAAGAAAAAAAAACCCACCTCTCTATATTACCAACCTTGTGTTCTGCACAAACCCAAAACACAGACCCATACCAGTCACTGTGAAGGAAATTAACTCTACCCCAGCCAAAACCGGCACAATATCTCATATGATGTACTTGCTAGTACTCTGTCTACTGATTCATCTTTTGAAAAAAACTCTAACAATCTCACCTTCGAACAAGTTTAGCTGAGAAAAAATAGGCCACATATCCCCCCATCCCTTCTCAATCCTACTACCTCCCCACTCCAAACAAGCATATCAAAGAACAATTGGACAGTCAAGATGCATTAAATCTTTCAAATATTTCTTTTCTTTCCCCCCCAGATAAACCCGTGCCTTTGTGCTTCTTGTAGATCTGAGAGTTCAGTGTGCTGTATCACACAGGATTGTGGGAAAGTTAGAACTGCTTCTCAGTACTTTTAATGTTTAATGTTAGCTGCTCTCAACTAACAAGGTGATAACAGAGGTGGGAGCTGTGAGAGCCATCACTAATTCAAAGGGCTTTCCTTCCTAGAACACTCCAGGCAATTTTTTAAAAACAGTGAAGAAATAACAAGTACTAAAATTAATCATGTCTGTGTCTGTCACTGACCCCAGAAGTATACATTATTTTTAAGATGTTTCTGAAGTAAAAAGTTAAAATTTGTTTTTCCCTCTGAATTTTCAGTTGTTTTATGAAAAGGAATTGAAAAGTGAAAACAATAGTGAAAGCATTGATTGTGATGAGTTTCTGTAGAATTGCTTGTATTTTGCACTGTTAACTGTTTTGTTAAATTGATCTGGTAGTTCTTAAGTACAAAATTTCTTTGTAATTTGTAATTTTGGCAGTCAGGGCCTACATGTGACTTGTAGATTAAAAATTGAAGAAGAGGTGTCTTTCTCAGTATACCGATATATATTAGATAAATATCATTATAACAAAGGCTGTCCTTCTAAATTTGAGAAATAACATAAAACATATAGGAGAAACAGCATGCTGTCAAGACCAAAATGTGTTGCTCTATTTGTTTGTAAAAAATGATGCATCTTTACTGCTAGAATTTAGCCAACTGTGGTTTGCTGAAATTTTACCTCTGCAATGTTTTGTATCTCTGTATTTTATCATTCTTACTTATTTGTCATGTGTTTGTGTTTTATATATGTGTGAGTATCCCATTACAGACTAATGTTATTCTCTGTGGAATATACAATACTCTGTAGGTCATCTATTACCACTTGAAATTGAGGCCAGTAACCTTGAGTTAAATCTGTGAAACACAGTGGAGGATTGATGTTCAATTATTTTGCTTTTCAGAAGAAGGTTTTAAAGTGTTTACTACAGATTGGTGTGCTATTTTTAGGAACCAAAATACTGTGCAGACCTGAGGTAATATCTATACTGTAATCTACTTAATGAGCATTTTTTTTGTGCAATAATTTGAAAAGTGATTGAAATCTTGGAAGCTTCATTTTAAGTAAATTAAAATTAAGAACAACAGAATTATTATTTAAATATCGTACTCACTTAATAAGCAAGTAAAGAAAAGTGCCTCTAGGGCCTTAAGTCTCAAAGGATAGAGAAAAAGTATGGTCAGAAAATATGTCCAGCTGGGTAGTGGGTCTAATAATTTTTCATTAAGTAGATCTTGTTATTTCGTTGTGCTCAAGAATAAGTTATTTCTTGTTCCTTGCTGTTAGAATCCTTGTTTGTTTCTAAGATATTATTTGAGCAATTAAAATATTTGCATATGGGGTCTTGAGGGAGAAGTAGATTAGAAGCAGTATGTTAGAATATTTGAATTTATTTTTATTACTTAATATAATTTTTTCAGCCAACAGCTGAAGAAAATCTTTCACTTTTTCAGGTCTTCCTCAGTCCTCTTCTAAATCTAAGTAGAAAGTGTTTTCAAAACCTTAGTTGTTTCTAAAAATAAGATTTTCTATTTTTTTTGATTATGTTTAATATTTGCTGCAAGAAGTCCCCATCTGTATTTGCTTGATCTGTTCAGAGTTATTGTGAAATAATACCTTTATAGAAAATTCTAAAGAACAAAACAAAATTCCCATAAAATACGTGGTTAAACAGAGTATGAAAAATATTGTTACTCTCATGCCACATAACCTGATAAACCTCACCAGGAGAGAAAAACAGAATATCTTGTTATTAAAGAAGCCCTGGGGCAGAGGTTTTCAACAAGACAGCAAGAGTAAAACCTTTTGAGGGGAAAATGCACTAAAAAAGTGTTGTTTCAAACAAACCGAGTTGCATACAGGGAGCCTGTAACACTGGTTTAGTTCACTGGCAGCATTTTGCCACATCCTGAGTTACATTAGACTGGATGTGCTCAATATGGATGTTCTGTAATTATCTGAAAAATTTAAGGGGACAGGCAAAGTTGATTTCTTCACTATTACTGATTATGGTAAAGTTAGATGATGTATATGGAATACTAATAAGAAAATACCAATTTGAACCTCAAAGACTTTTGGAATTAGAAATAAAACTATAGATTTTAGCAGGAGAAGGGAGAATTTCCTTGTTCCATTTATTTGCAAATATTACTTACTTTTGAGGCATATGATTAACTTCTGTCTTCCTCTGAGACAGGAAAAATGAGATTTATCTCTATGAAATTAAAAATCTGAAATTTAGATATTTGCATCTGAGCTAGCTAAGTCCCTTATTAGTCATATGAAAGAAAAAAAAGTATATCTTACGTGAAGAAGTCGTGACAAAGATGGAAGGAAGAAATCGCATTCACAGGGAATTTGCAGTATAAAAGTGCCATTTGGCTGTCATTACTGATTTTGACCAAGTAACTAGGTAATCTGTATGCTTTGTAGACATCTACGCTAGATGAGATGGGTTCCAGTTCTGTCAAAATATCATACTGTAAGTAAGTGTTAGAAAAAAGTACACCAATCTGTATTGATTATCTTGTACAGAAATCACCAGCTATACCTGGCAACTCATTCATCTTTGCTGTTAAGACTCCCTGAGTCTCCCTGTTCAGTGTTTGGTAACAAAGGTGCTCCTTGATTTCCCAGGGGTTAAGGCCGCTGCCATTGCTAGACCTAGACAAAACATAGGGACTAAGTAAGAAGCTGGAAATGTCCTACCAGTGAGACTCTCTTTCATTCCTGAAAGTGTGAAACAGGTATTTTGACCATGCACAATGTTCTGGTAAAGTGCAATCTCATTAAATTAAATAAGCTGAAACTGACTGTTCTATCCACCTGAGACAGCCTGATCTTTCCACCCCTTTGATAAACCATGATTACAGCTCCATTTTAACCCAGACTTGTCAAAACTGTAGGGTTGTTTTTTTCTTCCAAAGAAAGCATACAGTGAAATAGACTCAATTATGAAAAAAAAAAACAAAACCAGAACCCTACAGCATTTCTTTTCGTAAAACAATAAACGAAATAAAAATATCCTGGTACTTTTGTGGTTACTTTAAAGCTTTTCTACCATCTAGACTGACTGTTATTTAGATTAAGAAGCTTCAAGGCAGTAAACTGTGGCTCTCACTATAATTTTCATTTTCATTCAATGACAGGAAGCCTATCTGCAGTAGTCTAGTTTGCAATAGCTTTTAATCATAGTGAGATTTACTTACCCCTCTTTTTTAAGATGCACAAGCAATCTTTAGGAACTGGTGGGGTTTTATTTTTTTGGTTGTTGGTTTTTTTGTTTGTTTGTTTGTTTTTTTGTTGGGGGAGAGTTGTTTTTGTTTCAGTCAAAAATAGCACTGAATTTCATCCTTATTCTTTATACCTCCTAGGGAAATCAATGGAAGCTTTGCGTAAATAAATATTGAATAAAAGCTTTAGAAAGAATGAGCTGAATATTCATTCAACAGTGATATGCTGCATAGTTTGAATATGACTAGTCTCTTTATTTCCTTTCGCTATGCCTTGTTTGGAGGGCTCAGATACACAACTGTACAACAAACAAGAATTACTCATTTGTCCTGCTTGACAGAATATAAATATGAGAAGAGAAAGACATTTAGAATTTTAGCTACTTACTGTGGTTTGGGAATTTCTATGCCTATAGTGAAAAACTACTGCTGTTTTCTGAGTCAATGGTAACTTTTTAAAAAAAACTATCAAGATGATTGATTTTAATTTTCAAGGGTGAAATAGCCCTTAAAACTAAATTCTTTCAGGACTATCTGGATGCAATGGAGCACACTGACGATTGCTGAGCTCTGCCCTGAAATTGATAAAGTATGTTGCAGTGAACTCTTAGTTTTATCAGCCTGAGTGTGGAAGTTTTAGGGCTGTTTTCCAGTTTCACCATGCCAGCAGGCTCTGGAGCTCCACCATACTTGTCAGAGATTACATTTCTGTTTTCAAGCAAGGTCTGTTTCAGAGGCTACTTCTCCAAAGACTAGACATGTCCTCCAGTAATTAACACTGAGAACAGACCAAGCTCCTGGAGACAGGAGGGATTAATATAAAACTTGTTTGCAAATACTAACCCATAACTTTACTCCTAACATACTTGCTCTTCCATAAAACATATTTGTAAACAACTGCGTATGCCACTGAATATGTTTTTCTCCCTGCAAAACAGAACAAACAGTACCATGGTGCTTTGTAATCTTATTTCCTGATGTACTTTTGGAAGATCTGGATAGCAGTGTTCAGCCTGGCACAAGAGAACACTATGATAGGGTTTTTCTCAGGGCACAGTTCTGTAAAAATGTTATTTGGATGTCAAGTAAAATAAAATACAGAGGGAATTCAGTGATAGATCAATCAGCTGCCAAACCTTTGTTAGGTTTTGATCTACTGTTACCCAAAGAGACTATCAATATGCTTTTATATCTGGGTAAAATTTGCAGTGCATATAACAATAATTAAGTGTAAAACTCTCACCTAGACACAGATGACAGGTTAAATGTAGCTATAGCATTCTCCTGAAGAATCCTTTCAGTTATGATAGGCAGTGTGTAAGATTTTTTTATGGAATATCACTTTCGCATCTACTCCTTGTATATTTTTAATGTGTTTGGGATATGATGACTTTTTAATTTTTTTTGTTTTTCTTTCTCAAGGGCTCAAAAACCTCCATCTCTACTCAACTTGTTTTGACTTTTGTGAGCAGTCATTACCTCATGGATCATACTTATGCTGTATATCTGTGCTTTACTGTGTTCTGATTAATTCTCTTTGGGCAGGAAAATAAAGAATTTAAGAGGTAGAGACTGGGAAAAAGGAAGACTGATGTGCAAGTACCTGTATGTACATTTCTGTACTGTCTGCAATGAAGTGTTGTTATTTTCAAACCCTTTACGAATTGTCTACATCTCTTTACCAGTTTGCTCTGTAGCCCAGCAGTGGTAGATACACAGTCAGACTGCCCCAAATTTAGAGTGATGGGTGAGTGATGGATTCACAGTTTTCTGAACTTCATCTCTGTTATACTTAGGAAACTGCAGTAGAAAACAAGTTTTTTTTTCCCCATATTGTGTCATGTTGGGGCAGGGTGGGAGGGTGGGTGGAGGTGGGGAATCTACCATGGCAAATAAGTCTTTTCTTCTTGCATCTCTACAGTGACTACATAGAAATTTGACCACATTTTCCTTCTTGGGAAGGATGGTAGTATATTCTCTGTGGATATTCTACACAAGGACAGACTGAGAAACTCTAACAGATAGAATTCTCTGATCTAGCTCTCAGCTCTAGTAAAGTCTATATGTGTGATGGAGGTACCGAAGAGAGTAGTCTCTGTTTTGATGTTTCTAATACATTTTTTTAATGTCTCAGTGGAAGTGTTTCTAAGGTAATACCGCAGGTGTTGAAAACATATATTGTGTAGAATCAAATTATGTCAAGTTTCAGTGCATGGTTGTGCATACTTGAATATTACAGATTTAAAGATGTTCATATTCACATGTTAGCTTTTATAGTTACATGTATCCTTATCTTGCTGAATGCTTTAATGCTGTCTCAATAGATTTTTTTAATGAGAGATTCATTCATCTTTCACATCTGAATTTTTGTTCATGTGTTACCATTTACTATTGGCATAGATATTTAATAAGTTATATAATTTTTGTGACTTTAACTAATGTAGAAGAACGTTTGGGAAACATCCCAGACTGGACATATGTCATTTTCTCAGTAATTCACAATGGTTAAATGTAATAAATTTACTCTTAAACCAGGAAGCCCAGGAAGAATTTTTAAATGTTTCTGTCATCCTTCCTACCCTGTCTGTTGCCAGTAAAAAGCTATGTGTAGGAGAAAGTTGTGATGAAGACAGTGTTCTGCTGACTTTGGAACCCCACTGCTAAAAATATGTTAGAACCACTTTTGTGGTAGTGGACAATTTTAGTCACAAAATCAGGTATTGTTTGGTACAATTTTTTTTTTCCAGACTAGAATATTCTAAAATATTGGATGTTTCTTAAACTGTAATTTTTCATAAAACATAACCAGGTAAATAGGTGGCAAATAGCAGTGAGTGGTAATCACTCAGTGTGTTAACTTCTTGGAGTATAAACAGTGGTCTATTTTATAGGATATTTTAATATCTGCCTAAAAATATTTGACAGATAGTATCTTGATTGCTTAAATTTATTCCAAGCAAATAACTCATTGTCACTTTTACAGCAATTAATCTATCATCACTGAGAGAAGAAATACTATGCCAGATCAGTATTATCAATATTAGAATATGGAATTTTTATGAAAGAAGAATTGTGTTATTCCTTCAGATTAAACAGAAACTTTATTTTCAAAACCTAAATGTACGACTCAGAAGAAAGTAAAAATTTTTTTAAAATAATAAATAGTAAGTGATATTCTGCTTAAACTAGTGTTGGGGAATTTTTATTTTATCTGTCAAGGCATATAAAACACATGTTCATGCTTAAAAATATCTATCTATCTCTATCTCTATCTCTATCTCTATCTCTATCTCTATATCTATCTATCTATCTATCTATCTATCTATCTATATGTAATTAATGAATAACACAGTGAGCAGAATCTCACTTTAATAAGTTGTTTTAAAACAAGTCTGCATAGAAGCCTCTTGACAGATGTTTTCTACCCTCTAGCCCCAGAACCAGCCCTGTGAGTGGTCACACCTTGGTCCACCCTTTGGTCTAGGCCTTCTCCCTGTTCTGCTGCCCAAATTTGGACCCAATCACCTTGCTGGTATTCCTGGATTGCTGTAAGACAATAGGGAGTCATCTGTTTGGCAATCTTCCTCCTAGACCCTTTAATCCCTTCTGAGGCATTCTTACCTCTGTACCAAATTATTTCTCAATTACAGATTTACTACTGATGACCAGTTAGAATTTGACTTTCCCCTTTCCACTTTTCTACTTATGTAGCTTTGCAGGTAACTGTTTTTTTATTGTAGTTGAGAAGTCTGATTTTGTGGTTCCAATGTTAAAATACAGTTTGTACCCAACTTACACACAATACTATGTTTGAAGTTGAAGACTATGGGCAGGGGCAAAACACAGGTGCCCATGTCTTAGTCTGTTATGTTTTCAAACAATATTAAAATTGAGGAGTGATGCCTTGCCCAGATTTTTTAGGACTTGAAAATTCATTCATTTACTATAGAAATAATTACACTTCTGTGCAGGATTTTTTTTCTTTTTTTTTTTTTGTTTTTTTTTTTTACAGGGGTGGAGTTTGCTGTAGTATGAAATAATGTTACATGGTCAGTCAAAACAAAGGTTTGTGGAACTAGACTGTAAGGGATACTCTGTAGATCTTAAACTCCCTCAATTCCCTTTTGCAGGTATCAGAAATTCAGATGCTTGATTGTTTCATTCACCATGGCCTCATTTGTTTCCCTGGCAAATTTTCCAAGATTTGGGATTATCTCTATTTCTCACACTTGATTTGGTTTCTATGATAGGCGTTGGCCACTCTGCTCATTACTGTTTCTTACTATGAGAGTGAGAAATGTGCAATTTTCTTTCATAGGGATATGAGCAGATAGGTCCTTTGAACTTGGAAGTCGTGTATATATTTGAATATTAGAAGCAACAACTCATAAAATAAAGAGGCGCCTGATAGACACTAAACCTGTGTACTGCTGACATTCCATCTGTAACACATCATCTCTTGTGTTAGCAAATGGGTTTACTCACAACCATTAGTTGTGCATGTCAGCGCTGCATGCAGAGTGTTGCTACCTTGTGTGGTTTTAATGCTGGGTTTTGATATTGTACACCCCCTGTGTAACTCCAGTATTCAAACGGTTTCACAAAATGAAGTCTTTCCAATGATTTTTTAAGAATTAATCTTTCTAATTGTGGAAGAGAATAAAACAACTTCATGAGTTGCCTCAGCTAAGGCATGAAATACCTGTGTGTGGCTCTAAAGGATTTTAAGTCCGGGTCCCACTCTGGGCTCCCAGTCTGTCCTTGTTCAAGAAAAGATTTCAGCAGGAACCTAGCTAGCATGAGCACCTTTAAAAGAGCAAGAATATATTCCCTGATTTTTCCATTGTTTTGCATCTTAGTATTTTTTGGTTTTAAGAATTGGTTTTATTGCTGGGAAACTCAAGGTAGCATTGATTGTATTCCCAGGTAACTCAAAATCGGGGGAAAAGAAAATTACAAAAACAGCAAAGCACTATAAAAGAACTTTTCATCGTTTAATTGTCAGGAGCTAAACTTCTTAAAATTTTTATACATAATATCAATGTATTCTGTAGGGTGGCAAGATAGCACTTGTAACTGTACTCACAAATCTATATGTAAAGAATTATTTCACAAACCAGTGGAGCTTCTTGTTATTATTTTTACAATTATGATTTAAAATTTCTTTTAATGAAATATCTAACATACATTAGGGTTTTTTTAATGTGCCTTAGACTGTGGAGCTCTCTTAGACCTTTCTTTTTGCTCAGTTTTAACATGGTTTTCCAATTGATGTTTATATTCACATTTGGGAATTTAACACAGGACACAAGCAATCAAATTGCAAATACCAATGCAGACCCTGCCTGAGGGTGATCAGGAAGATATCTATCATTACTCTTCAGTGTAAATTTCAGAGTTAGTTCTGATATGCATTCACAGTAAAAAAACAAATGCCAAACATCCTGCACAAATATTTCTGTGTTTTTTTAGGTATGCCATTCACAGCTGCTGTGTGTTGAGCTCACATCTGTAAGAAGGGATGCCTTTCCAAGTAACAGAATGCTTCACTTAGTATGTCTTTTTCTGTCACTAGTAGAAGTTCTAACTATTTTGTGCAACAGCATTGAACAAAGTGAAAACAGCAGTTTATGTCAAAGGAGGAGGAGAACAGCCATGACCTCCTCTAGATGTGTATGTCTCTGATAGTGCTGTCTTCAGTCAAGCCCCCCAGAACAGCTGCTTCCCTCACCTCTGCCCCCACCATAAGTTCAAATTATTGATCTAACAGTAAGAAATACTTGGTTTGATATTATAATTAGGCACTATCTTGAGGAGAAAATGGGTAGATAATACTTCAATAATTAGAGCAGGAGCATTCTATGCAATGACAAGATGAGTTTTATTTTAATTGTACGTAAATTCATTACGCAATAATGAAATGCAGTGTTTTTCTATGTGCTCTGCTATACTATTAGATGGGTCAATTTGTTTTCTCTAAAGGTGAATCACATTTCTTTAAGCAGACCAGCAAGATAAGAGAGGCTCAGCATAGTCTTTTTGTCTCCACAGCGATTTTTACAGCTGTGTATAGAAATGTGAGAAGGCAGTACTAAATAGAAAAGTCTAGCAAGGGATTTCCTTTCCATGGAAAGACTGCCTTCATTGAAAAGAGTGAAGAAAAACTTGATGAACTAGGGCCAAGAGAAAAAAATAATTAATTCCATCAAACAATGCATACTGTTCAGAAAAAAAAGAACCCAAGTTATTTCATCTATTGTATTTTTGAGATTTCAGTATTTGCCAAGAGATTAAGATACCATCTTCAGCCTAAAATTATAATTTTTTTATGATTTGAGTAAGCACAACAGTAGCTATCTCATACAAATTTTTCATACTAAAAAACTAACATAATGATAAGAAATGTGATAATTAAGCTAACAAAGTAGGCTGGTCTTATAACCAGGAAGGTGAAATTTTTTAAAAATAATCTTTCTTCTTGAAAAAAGAGTTATTGGATTGCAAGATTTATGTAGCAAATAAATTGAAAATTAAATTATACCTCAAAGGCCTTACTAATTCTTCAAAACCGATTACTAAACTGGTTTTAATGTGTTATTTTTGCACTGTTACTTTAACACAGTATTTCAGTTCTACTAAAATGAGAGAGTGCAAAAAAGATCTTTTTCCTTTCTTACATTTCTGTTTTTTCTTGAAAGATTTCATAATAATTTTGCAATATTCTACTCTATTCTATTCTACTCGACGAACAGGTTGAAAGGGAGTGTCCTTGTGAATTACTTTTGTTTTCTTTATTTCACATAGGCAGCTTGAATAGCTTTACTTATATTATACTCACATGAATATGATAGTGTTAGCAATCAAAATAAGGCAGGAACTCCTAAGGTTGACTGTCTAAATGTTTCTAATTGGCCCTCAATTATAGTGCACTTGGAAACTTTAAATAGACAGTAGGTACAAGATGTTGGTTTTCACTAAAAGGTCAATATTTAAAAATTGGTTTATCTGTTTTAATAGTTGTTTTGGGGCTTTTTTTGAGGCTTGGTTTCATCAGTATTTTGTACTGCTTTATAGTGAGTGTGTCATTACGTCAGTAGAGCTCTATCATTCATCTGAGAGCAAGCAATCAGTAACACTGGATTTTGTTTTCTGTCCTAGTACTGTATTCTTCCTTGTGAATGTGTAAGGAAAGATGTGAAAAATGACCCTTGAAAAAGGAATTTTTTACCTTTCTCTAAGTCTCATAGTCCAGAATGAACAAAACCTTGATTTTTTTCTGTCTTGCTTTGAAATACAGGTGTCTCCTAAGGAAGACAGGAGGCTCCCTTGGAATGGAAAATGTAAACCCGTTCCCTCCGAATTATTAGAATTTTAAAATTAAGGGGGTCTCAGGCAAAGAGATGAGGACAGGAATAGTATTTCTTTACTGGTGTGTAAGATAAAGCAAACAAGCACCCACGGCTGCGGCACCGACACCAAACAGGCCCCGGGCCCAGTCCCGGCCTGCTCGGCCGCGGGCCCTTCCCCTGCGCTGCAGTTCCGGGCACGGCCGGCAGGGGCGCTGCTGCTCCCGGGGCGGGGCGGGGATTCCCCGCGCCTGCAGGGGGCGCTGTGGCGCGGGCTGGGCAGCGCGCGGTGATGGCGGCTCGGCCCGGCCGGGAGGGGAGGGAGGAGAGGCTTCGCCTCAGAGGCCTGGGGCAGCCGGTCCCAGTGCGCCAGCAGGGCTCTGAGGAGCACCAAGCCGGGACGGCAGGGTCTCGGCAGGCAGGCAGGGAGGGAGAGAGGAGCGGCTTCGCCTCACAGCCCTGGGGTAGCCGATCCCGGTGCCCCAGCAGGGCTCTGAGGAGCACCAAGCCGGGACGGCGGGGTCTCGGCAGGCAGGGGGAGCAGGGCTGCAGAGCAGTGAAAAAACTCGGAGCGGTGCTGAGGAAGCGGCAGGGGCAGGACAGGGGCGGCCCGGCTCCCAGCAGGACAGGGAGAGGCGAGCTCAGGATCCCAGGCACCCCAACAGTCGGGAATGGGTTCCTCTTTTAGTGAGGGAGGTCTTAAAAAGGTCTCCGTTCAGTGGCTGCTCTCACGAGCAGAGGCTCACCCCATGACTGAAGAAGGAGCTCCGGGCTGGGCTCTGGTGGCAGCAGCGAACTCGCTTCCTCAAGCAGCAGCTCCGACCGTCCTCCTCCAAAGCCAAGAGAGAGAGAGAGCAGCTGTTCCAGCCCCGTCCTTTACCTGCCCAATTCTCGAAAACTCCCAGATAAGAGAAGTGCAACCAGACGCCCTCCTCCCCTGAGCTTGGCCACTCCTTTTGTTTTTCTTAGGTACCCAGTTGTTAATGTTTCTTAGCAACTTACGGAGAAAATTCTATAAGTAAAAAGGAACAAAAGAAAATAAACCAAACCCCCTACAATTTTCTGCTCTGTTTTTCTTTCTTGTCCGTCCAGATGATTGAGGGTTGTAGATGAGATGTTATCCACTAGGACTGGCCTACAGTAAATTGTATATATCCATATCTTTGGGGCTGGGACATGGATTTGTAATTCTTCATGTTGAGACAGCAATTTAATGTGATAAATTTTAAGCATCCACTTGCTTTTTTACACGTGTAAATAATTTTATGTCATTTTATGACTGACTAGTATGCTTCAGTCATGTCTGTTTAATAGGCTTCTTACTTGAGCTGAAATTCTTGTTATTTTCAGTCAGGTACATGACCTTGTATTTTCTGATGCCAGACTTCATTCTCTGTTACACTGCCATCACCTAGCTCTGTCTTTTGATATCTTGATTCTGCTCTGTATTGATGACACCTAATTGTACAGGGAAGTGAATTCATTAATATATCTATAGTTTTTGTTTCATGATCTTATTAAAATTAAGGAATTCCTTGATTCTGTAATTACTAAGTCATGGGTGGTTTGCTTCTTCCCTTCTCCGTATCTCATATTGCCATTTTCCTGTTTTTATGCAGTATGTAGTTCCTTTTCTCATGTACTCATGAATGACTAGCAGTTTCCTATATAACAATAGATAAAATCAGCCACTGCTTTTCTAAAAATTGCCTGTCTCAGAAAACCACAGATTACTTTAACTTGATCTACATGAGATAAAGTTTGTTCCATTTGATCTAGTTTTTGATTTACCTTCATTTTCTTAAATATTCTTTCAGAATTTTCCTAAATTCTTTTGTATTATTGAAGTCAGATTTACACTTTTTTTTTTCTATCAGTTTTTTTTCTGTATACAGGATTTTGTCCACTTACTCTGTTCTAATTCACCCAGTTAGATTAGTTTATTTGCATCTGTAGTGACATGTATCAAGTTTTCAGAATTCAGAGACAGACACTTGTGAACAGAGCTGGGGTGCAATAATACACTGGTCTTGACTTTTTTTTGTTTTTCATTTGTTCACATTATGCATTGTACTTCAATATCTTTGGTCATCAGTCACATTTATAAGATCGTTTGAGAGAATTTTTTATATAATTTAGTACATAACATTATATTTGTGGGAGCAAGGAAATTTCACATTTAAGCCTGTATGTTTTCATGCTTCAAGAGGAAATGAGATGTGTGTAGTGGAAAGTTGAATGTCTCATCAATAAACATAGGCACTCCGTACTTGTTGGACATAATGATATGCAGAAGCATGGATATTAAAAGATACATGTGTACTCAGAATTAATTCTTAAATTTCATCATAAAATAAGATGGTAACAGCCAATAAATGTGTAAGTAATATGAATATTGGAATTCTTTCTGGGATTATTGTTTCTAAAAATACTTTGCATGTACTTTATATTTGCTTTTTATTACATTATGAGGGAACAGTCTGATTTAATTCTGTACTCCTGGCTTTTCTTTTGCTTTTCTTAATCTGGTTAGATCAAGTAATGTATTTGAGCTGTTACAAGTGAATAAATGTTTTTCATTTAATAAAAATACCTAGTAAAATTTAGATCTTCACCAAACAAAAGCAGATCTAATAGCAGTAAGTTCTGTTTAATTGCCTAAATGTGTTGTGCCCAGTAGAAGTGTTTTGTGTATTATGATTTTTTTTAATGCTTAAAAATATATCTGTCTTTCAAGTTCCTGCACAGAAATTTTTGGCGCCCCTTGATTTTGTGGTGAGAGTTATTAATTTATGTCATTTAGCTAATCAAGTCTTTTCAAAATCTGGTATAGATCTGAAAAGTGTGAAACTTGATTTTAAGTATCTACATTTGTATACCTTGAAATAACATACATTAATAACTTTAAATATTTAAATTGTAGTACACAGACATTTTTCTAGATGAAGCAGGGAAAAGTACTTTGTTTGCCATTTGTCTGAAGTTACCAAGTTTTTGACTTCTCTCCATTTGTATAAATTTAAAAGAAAATTATTAAATTGTGCTGCATTATAACTGTAATGGCCCGTCATTTTGAATAAATACAAGCAGTTAAATGTAATGATGGTTTTATGAAAATTACTTTGGCTCAATCCCAATTTTAGGGTACTTTTTACCATGTAACAACTTTTAGATAACTGTAACATTAAACAACAATATGAGTATTATAATAGTATCTCATGGACTTCAGGTAGGAAAGAACTGCCAGTGGCTTATATTAAAATGTGTCTTTATATGACACTTAGTCCATTGTATAAGATATAAGATTATGTAAGATATGCTTTTTTCACTATTTATAATCTGTTGTTTTGATATTACCATCAGATTGTGTATTTATCTGCTTGATTTAAGGTTTTATTTGCTTTGTCTAAAGAAAAAGATTAGTATTCTGCAGTAACATTGTGCCTTCTCAACCCTGAATAAAAATACAGGAAGGAAGTAAACTTGATGAAATTGCGTGATTGACTTGAGCTTTTATAAGCTTTCAGATTGTAAATATTTATGAGTTTTATAAGGAGAAAACATAGTATTTTACTTCAGCCTTAAAATGCTAAAACACCCCAAAACCAATTTTGACCTGCTTTAGAGTAAGTTTCAGCAGAGTGCACTACGTATTGACACCAATAAAAAATACTGGGGAATAAGGTTTGATTATCCCTCTCCCATGGGTATCTTTGTTTTGTTTGAGTTTTATGGGTTTTTTCTTGTTGTTTTGTTTGGTTGGTTGGTTGTTTTGGGTTTTGTTTGGTTATGTTTCTAAAATTTCTTTGCAGGCTCACCATGAACTTTCCTGCTAAAGATCAGTGTTCTTAGGACTCTTTAAAATGATGAGTGTCAACTTTATTCATAGGCAGTCGAAACCTTTGAAAACTCTCAATTTTGATAGAGCTTTTTTCAAATTTGCTTTTCCTCACCAGTATTTAAGACATCATCAGCACATTTCTTCAGTTGCCACAAACACTGATTTTACATGACTGTGTGCACATATACTGTTCTGTATGTAGAGAAGAACCTGTTTCATTTCTACTCTCTCAGGTTTTATTTCTCCCTCATATTAAAACCTGAAATTTTTAAGAATGGCAAACAAATGAAAAACTTAACAGATCTGATATTGTAATAATAAAACCATCACATTTCTACAAATATCAATTTCTGTAAGGGGGAGAAGTTGGCAGGAGCTGATTAAAGATTTTAACACTTTAGCAAAAGCTGCAAATGTGTGCATGCAGGTATGTCCTGAATATGGTTGTGCACCATCTTCATATAAGAGCATTTAGGTTTGCTGTGGCAAAAGTATTAAGCACCTTTTTGCTTTAAATAGGTCATTCTTGAATATGATCAAAAACTTATATCTTTTAACCTTCCAAGAAATTATTTATGTGATTGCAAATTTGTTATTGTTTAAAATATATACTACTTTAAGTCAATGAAACTTGACTCAGATTCTCTTCGATGATGGGCAGAAATATTTTAATCACATGGCTCAAAGATAATTTTCCTTATTCTCAACCCTTTTAAAATCTCTTTGTGCTCTTAATTAGAGCTTTGTTTTGGAGTGAAAGTGTATAGTTTTGTTAAGCACTGAATCCAGAGGTTCATGCTGAGCATCTCAGAAAAATAATCTAATGAGAAAATCTGACAGAAAAAAATGTGGGTGCGTATACTACTGCTCCTTGTTTGTTTGTTGTTTTTTTTAATTTAAAACAGAATATAAATTAATTATTCTAGGTTCCAGTTTCAGAGATTGTGAATTACAGATCTTTTAATTTCATATGTACTTTCCACCCACGGTCAGAGGGGGAAAAAAGTCAATTGGCCAGAGAGAGAGGAATATTCCCATTTGTTTCTTCAGCCATTTTATTAACCACATAAATTCTTCTTGATGTGTAGAGCAAGACAGTTCATTTGAATAACATTGGGTGAACACTTGTGTTGTGATTCAATATCTTATGGTCACTTTAAGAATCGCCTGCAAAGGTATCAGTGAATATGAGCAAATAATGTAAAAGCTAAATCACGACGGAATTCATTGGCAAGGTTCACTCTACTTGCTGGATGCTTGAGACACACTAAGAAAAGCAAACTAAATTCTAAAATCAAACTAAAACCAGAATCAACCCCAAAAGTGTCTGTCTCAAAGAGAGGGAAAAAGAGCAAGAGTAGGAAAAGGTAAGGATAATAAGGAATGTTATTTAAGGAGACTTGAGATAAGACACCCCGTGCTAAACTGATTTATTTTTAGCACTGTGAATAGAAGAATTTTGTTGTAGGATATATTCTGCATTACACATATCAGAAGTGCAATTGATTTATTCTTTATTGCAGTGAATCTAAATTTTATCATGCAAATAATTTCTTTACAATGGGTGATATCTACTTTTGGAGTATTATCTCTCTGAGAGTCATGTGTGTCCAAAAGAGAATGTTTCCAAGAATACTATGAATTTTAGGTGTGATTTCAATTCAACTCAGTATTCAAGTTAAAAAAAAAAAAAAGGAAAAAGAAAACCAAACTAAAACTTGAGTGTTTTCCTCAGAGTTCCTGACCAATAAAATGGTCCTGAAGCAGTTCCATAAGAAAAGGAAGGGCAATTTCATGCTCTGTTCACTTTCTTCATGCTGAGATCCAGCCCTTCTAGTGCTAAGACCTTTTTAAATTAAAACCAGATTTACCAAGAATCTATAGAAATGATAAATGAATGATAAGTTAATCTTTTCAGTTTTTACAAACCTATAAATGGTGGGATTTTGCCTGTGGGAATAATTGTTAAGTTATCACAAACTCTTCTAAAGTATGATCAACACAGCCTTCTTTCTGAAACTAACTTAATGCCCTTTCTGCAGAATTAAACACCTGACAAGTATCTCATGCTATCAGTTAAAAAGAAATCTTCAGTGAATACCTAATTCCACTGAGTTTGTGTGTGGTTGAATAAGTGAATCTTTCTGTAAATCATAATTAAAATTAGTAATAATAAAAATTAAAATTAATAATTAGTAATAATAAAAACAAAATAATTAGTAATAATAATAAAAATTAGTAATAATAAAATTCAGTTTTTACCATGAGTTGCTATGAAGTTTATTATAATGCAAATATTGGAATTGTCTTCTATGGAAAAGAAAAAAATACATTTTTTTAATTAATTTTTTTCTTTTTTTTTAATTAAAAAGTAAGGCAATTACATATCAGAATAAATACAAACACACTTTGCTTCCGAAAGCAACATCAATATTTGAGTGTTAGTCTTCTAATACTTTAATATATTTGAAGTTATAATCCATAGAATCAAGTATATTTTGAATTTGTGTTTAGCTAAAGGAAGATAAACATGACGAAAACTATAAATCTATTTAAAAATTCCTGATATTTTTACATCAGTCAATGCTAATGCTGTAGAGGAAATTGTGGGTTAAACAAAGTTTTTTCCTTCTTTTCAATGCTGGATGACAGTATACAATTTCCACTGTCAATCATGCATCTCTTGTTTGAGTTTTCCACTTTTATTTGGTAGATTACCAAATTCCAAGTTGTTCTGAAAACTTCTCAGTGCATTTGTTTGCATAGAGAGGCTTGTAGGATTGTTATTGTTGTTATTTATAAGACAGAAAAGCGTAACTATTCTCTTTCATTTAGACATACTCTTTGATATAAAATGGAAGGGAGGTAAACTTGGGGTGTTACTTTTGTTTTTCGGGTGTTATGTTCAGGTCAAGCTGAAGACAGTTCAGTAGGAAAGACAAAAGCCATGCACGCAAGCAAAGCAAAACAGGAACTTCATTCAGATCTTCCCCTTGGCCGTCAGGTGTTCTGTCTTCTCCAGGAAGGCAGGGTTCTACTCTGTGTAATAGTGACTTGTAAAGATGAAAGAGAATTGCGCAAAAGGCAATTCCTCCTTCTCATTTCTTCCCCCAGTTTTCTACACTGAGCATTACGCTGTATGGTATGGTAGCGAAGAGGTTTTTCAGCATCAGCTAACTGTGTGATTTGCAGTTCCTGAAGACACCAGATTAGTACAGATTAATATTTTGGTGACTGATACTAGTTTATTTTAGAAAGTACCTACTCTTCTAGGATTTCTTCACCAACTACTGGACTTAATTTTTGCCTTGTGACTTGATTTTTACTCTACCCACATTTTTATGCAAGAAGAAAAAAGTAAAATGAAGGTTTTCCTATGTGCTATATTAATAGATATTTTTTGTTGCCATTAATTGTAGAATTAGCTGTTTTTCAGAGTACTTTACTGTGGATCTAATTAATTGATAAATGAAATAATTTCTTTCAGTTAATTTAAAAACCTCTAAAAGTCTGCTTTCATTTACTTCCTACCATTGCAACCCTTTGGTTTTTTTTTTTCCTTTTTTTCAGTAAATTTTATTATTCATAATCAATGTAGTGCTTCAGTTTTGAGTAGTTTCTTGTAAAGATTTATAATCTGTCTTTATTGAAGTGTTTGCAGCTTTACTCCTTACTTACTGTCTATGTAGCGTTTCATAACTACTGGAATCTTTTCTTTTGTAAATGCATTTTTCCATAGCAACTAAATAATAAGAGGCCTCAAAATGATATTAAAGTGTGATACGATGTACGTAGACTAGATAAGATAAGCCATGTGTTAACATCAAATTGATTTTGTAACTGAAAACTGTATAATTCCTCAAAATCAAGCATAAAATTCTTTACTTTGAGAAACTGTAGATGTTCGTAATATAAGGATTTTTATTTTCAACTTTCTGAAAAAGGGAAAATTATTCACAAAGTTTAAAAAAAAAAAAGAAAAATAAACAAATTTAAACCAAATACTGTAGCTAGGAGTGAAAATCAGTTTCTTAGCTGAGTATCTCCACTATTGCTTGGCTTTCTACTATGAGTTTTACATGCGTAATATGGGACTTGGATTTTCCGTGTGATAAACTGTGTCATGTATTAAATCCAAGCAAATGCGATATGTCCCATATTTAGTTAGGTATACTAGAAGGAGCGAAGCTCACTATGCAGCAAAGAAATTCAGCTGTAATGATTTAAAGAAATAATATTGCCTCCTTCAGTGGGATTTTGTGAGCACATACTGTGTTTTCATACTTAAAAGAAACTACTCCTATGTTTTGGAAGTCCTGTATTGATCCCACAGTTAATGTAAGTGTAATCTTAGGGAAGAAAAATTGCTGTGAGATCAATAAAGTCAGTCTTCCCCCCATATACATGTACATAACTTAGTTTTGCGTCCAAAATGCTTTAATCTTCTATGCTAACGTAATTGTGACGGGAGGCTTGATAACTTTAAGCACTACAAAGTCTCGCCTTAAATTTCTGAAATCAAAGGACTACTCCTTTGTTTTGAGTTTTAATGCTGAGTGTTTTTTTTTTTTTTTAACACTAATGTTGTGAATAATCTAGCTACACAGCTAGATTATTCACAATGACTGCAAGGCATCTGTGGAAAATAACATTCAGAGATATGGCTGCAGAGGCTGGTGATGATTGAAGGGAAGATATGATTTACTCAAAAGTCAGGTCATAATGACTTCTGGTTTTTTCTCATGGTTTCTCTCTCTGCTGAGGGAAAACACAAATGCTTTAGACCAGATAACTATTCTTGCTTTCATAATTTAAAACAGTTGTGAAGCTGGTGAATTGATGACTTGAAAATCATCCTCTTTAGGGGGATCTGCATGACTTTGAGCTGTTATAGAAGGCCCTAATTCATGTCAGTTCTAGCCTTGCACTCCTGGTATGAATGTTAAATAAGAGCCTACATGATTTTTGATACTGAAGGTTTTTGCAGGCAGAGTAAATTAACAAAAATTGTCAATGCTATTGCATTATTTTGCTTTCCTTTAATCAACACAGATGTAGCTATGTAACTGTATTATCTGAGGCAGTAGTTTCTGGTGATTTCATTGTAAGATTGGGTGAGAATTACCTTATTTTGAAAATTATAGGTTACAGGAGATATAAATCTGCAAATGCCATAATGTGACCAAGAAAAAGCAGTAAATAATTTACTATGAGAAAATAAACATCTAAGATGTTACTTTTCAGTGTTAATAATTTAAAATTCTCAGAATATAATGACATATAATTTTAGAGGTTTCATTTAAATTTTCCTACAATTAGTGGTGACTCAGCTGATCTGGAATCCCACTATGCCACTGTGCTTCCTAGTCTGCAGTTTAAATGAAGTTCCAGATACACAGTTAGCTTCCAATGAACTTGTGCAACAAAACCAAACCAACCAACCAACCAACCAACCAACCAACCAACCTATCAACCAAAAGTTCCTTATTGTAAGGCAGTTCTTTCCCAAATCACCGTAGAAGTCATTGTGAAAAGACACCATAATTTAAAATGGGCTGCCATCCGCTGCTTTTCTGCCCTGTGTGGCATTGTGTGGCTTCTATTTGAATTTGAACAGTAAAACTTCATTGTAGTCAGAACCCTGTGTTCATCCCTTCCTGAGACAAAAAAGTTGGTATCTAGAGTACGTTTTCTTCAAGTCTTGTCAAGAAATGATGAATAAAATGTTGACAAAACAGAATCTTGGAATTCAATCTCTTTGCCATCCATTCACAGAAATGCAGTTAACAATAAACAAAAAAACCAAAACCAAGCAAGCAGACAAAACCACAAGGAAGACAGGCTTGTTTTGTACAATGTAGATTTTTTTCTTTCATTGTGAGTTGTCCATTATTTGACATCTTTAAGTCACTTTAGTTAAATTGGGTGGAAATGAAGTTTCAAAAAATCTCTGAATGATTTGCTTAATAATTTAATTACGGAACTGTTTATTAGGGAAAAAAAAGAAAATAAAGGAAGAAGAAATTGTTTCCCTATTTTGTACAAGTATGCTGTTGGAAAATGTGGAATTGACTGTGTACAACACTGATGGTACTCTTCCTTTCACTCTGTGCCATATTGCACTAATGTTATCGTCATAAACTTAGGTACTAATTTAAATGAATGCCTACACATCATAAAACAAGCATTAGTGTGAGATGCACTGTTCAATGATTTGGACATGTATCAGGGAGTTCCCGTATTCAATTTCATTTACAGTGCTAAAACAGTGGAAAAATCTGTATGGCATAAAGTGGTTAAAGTCCTTTCTCTGGGCTAGACTGACTTGGCAAAGCATGGTGCCACAGTTTTGCTTAGGCTGTGTTTCAGTGCAGTGCCAGATACACAGACAGCTTAAACTAAACTTGTAAAGAAATGAAAGTCCCTTTTGTAAGACCTCCTTATGATGAGTATGCTGCTGCTGATGATGATGATGATTATTTCTACCCAAATCACTGTTAAAGTCATAAGGCTAAGATATCATAACTTAAAATTGTGTACAGTCCCCTGTTTTATTTAGATGTATGGTGTAGTTCCCTCCACTTTGTTTCATTACAAGCAATAATGCAACCAGTTTTAGAAGAGATTTTGCAGTTATGGTTGCTATACAAAGACTTACCCAAAAGTGTTACAAATAATTTTGTTTCCATATTTCTTTCATGTTTTTATTATTAGCAGTAATAGCAATTGCAGTAGTATCTGGTTATTCAAGATAGAGTTGTGCCAAAATTCAATTTAACAGAGAAAATTATTTGGGAGGATTTTCAGGGAAATGTCCCAAAAAATATGGCATGAAGTGAAACTCTCACTGCTTAGCATTTAGCCAGGTGGTGTAAATTTGTAAAACTAGCAGGTTATGGAAAGGAACATATCTTCCTTTGTCTCTCTTCCTCAGACAGAGTTGAGCATTGAACCAGGAGTGGAAATTTGCCCACTGATAGTTTTGGTCTTCCTTCTGTTCTTTACTCAGATATAATCAATGTCTATTGGGTTCCACATGAAATATTGATTTGTTTTACTTTAGAGAGGAAATAATTATTGAGGTATTTAAGAGAAACTTCTGTGTAACTCGTAGAGAAATGTTGTATCCATTCTGGATCTCCAGTCACAGAAGAAATTGCTAGATTTTGTCGCTGTGAAGCCTGCATTTTAAGGAGTTTAATTAGTGGAATCCACCCTGATATTTTAACATTTGTTATATTATTGTAGAATATTTTCTCTTGGGAAACATGGAGAAGACATAAATTATGAAAACATTTTTTTATCTCAACAAAGAACTTGATCTTCTCTGTTTACTGGACTGCAGCCAAGACCTGCAGGACATTTTAAAGTGTGCTTGTGATGTAGCATAATGTAGGTCACCTCAAATTCTCTCCCACCCCAAACAGATTAAATGGATAGTCACACACAGGTGTTTTTAATCTTCCCCAGTGAACCGATAAATACTAAATAACTCATCCAGTGCAAAAGACCTGTGTGGTAGCACGCTCCAGTCCAAGAGCTTGGAAGGGGTATTATCCCTTTGGAGCAAGAAGCTGTTCATTGCCTAGCAAAGTAGATACGTCAGCCAGCCTAGATAAGATACAACTGTGTATTTAAGAAGGTGGAACAAAGATTATTTTAATTATGAAGTGTGGTCATCTCAAAAAGGGAATAGAAGGAGATATGGGAGGAAAAATTAAATCTTTCTGAATCCCTAGGAGACTTGGAAGATGAGTTTGCCTGTAAGAATTAGGGAAGCAGTCAAAAGGGGGCAGCACAGCATGTTGATGAATGGAAGAGCTCTCCCCAGCTGGTATTTTCTGTGACAAACAGTCCTGAACAGGCAACTACGGTTTATAAGGACTGAACGGCAAAGTAATTGAGCAAAAAATTGACAGGCAAAGAGAAATAGGAAAAATATGGCTGTTGTCTAATGTTATGGGCTTTCACTTTTTATAAGAAGAAATTTTCCAAATTCTTTCTTATCTTCTTTCTTAATTGAAAGTGAATTTAATGAGATTGAAAGTACCTGGGTAAGAACTAGGCATTATCTGTCTATGCAGGTAGTTTGGAATGTTAGCTCTCAGAATAATTCTTCCAAAGCATGCAAAAAGTAATAGTGTGTGTATTCACTCTAGCTGAAGGGGCAAGTGGAAAAATGTCACCAAAAATGAAAGAGAAGTTTGTTCCAGCGAAACATAATAATTGAGAATGCACTGTAGCATGCAGTGACATGCAATGAGGTGTGCATGCCTAAGCTTCAGGATTTGTGAGGAGTGTGTAACATTTCTGCTGTAAGTATTTGTACTGGTTTTTTATTGTATCCTTATACAATATGATAGATTAATAAGAAATTTATATGGAGATATTACCTCTGCTTAAAACAATTTCCAACTTTAAAAATACTGCTTATTTTTATTAGCAAAATCAGTACAGTAAGTTTGCATGGGCATTCCTGGGAAATCGAAAATATTTCCAAATTTAATATGCTTTTCTTGTTGATGTTCCTAGTTTTTTTTCTTTAGGGTTTCATTGTGTCTTTAATTATACCAGATTTAATCATACATGCTGGTGAAGCTGACAGCCTTTTACATTGTTTGTTATACATGATGATACCAGGTGTCAGTTGTTCCCAAATATTGCAAAAAAATAAGATGATACTCCTTGTTATCCATTCATGTCCACGCATTCTAAAAGGGTCTTAATACCCCTATTCCTTATTGGCATTTGCAAGTTATAAAGTGGTTAAAAAACTTGTGAAAGGAGGTGAAAAGGAATTGTATTTGGACTTTGATGAAGTTGTAATGAAAGTTTTTAGTGGCAGAAATCACTTTCATGAAGGTCTGGATATGATTTAAGAAGACAAACTTATGTAACATCCTGTAAGTTTGATCTACTGTGGGACATGATTTAAGGCTGTAGGATTCAAATAAATTCTTAAACTTAAAAATTCAGTAATAATCAGAAGGAGTAAATGACATATTAATTAAAAACCAATGATAAAAGCACTTCTAGTATATATTTCAATAATTCAGTCATGTGAGGGATTTCTGGGTAAAACTTTGATTTAAGAATTGCCTTCTGTGTTATTAATATAGAAAATCTTAAATTCCAATAAACTGGCTCAGTGCCAATCTTGAAGCATACAGGTGTACCTAAGGTGAGATCACTGGATTGAGTATTGTTTAGAAGGATGCCTGAGAGACAGGTACTTAATCGAATCCTGTTTTGTCAGTAACATATGCTGGGATACAAATTACATGCTGCTAATAATGAAATTACTTGGATGAAGAAATAGACTCCCTCCTCAGCAAGTTTGCTGATGATCAAAAGTGGAACAAGGACCTGTACAGGCTAGGAACTGACCTGCTGGAAAGCACCTCTGTGGAGAAGCACCTGGGAGTCCTGTGGGACAACAAATTGTCCGTGAGCCAGCAGTGTGCCCTTTGAGGCCAGGAAAGCCAGTGGTATCCTGGGGTCCATTAGGAAGAGGATTGCTAGTAGTTCATGGCAAGTGATCTTATTACTCAGCCCTGGTGAGGCACAATTGGAGTGCTTTGTCCAGTTCAGGCTTCCCCAGAACAAGAGACATATGGAGCTTCTGTAATAAATCCAGCAGAGAGCTATTAAACTGACTAGGGACATCTCTATTATGAGGTGTCCTGGTTCTAGCCAGGACAGAATGAATTTTTGTCGGGAGTGGGCATGGCCAGGACCCAGAGGTTATTCAGTACCACCTCACATCATCTTCTGGGGATGGGGGAAGGGCTCCTTTTCATGTTAGGTAGCCTGGAAGAGAGAGATTTTGGGTGTTAGGGGTTTCCACAGAGGGTGAGCAATGTGAATCCTTCCTCTCTTTTTTTTTGTGCACTTTATCATTAGTATTGTTACTTTTATTGTTCTTTATTTTATTTTGTTTCTGTTTCCAGAGAACATTGGAAACAAATTTGATCTAATAATTTGTCGGTTTAGATCCAGAGTCACTGGTCACAATTTGTTTGGTTTCTTCATGTGATTGTGGTACCTAATCTGTATATATTCCTATATATGCACTATGTGCTCCTTTTAATGTTCTTTTTCAGAGCAGGGAGAGGGATCACAATTTTTTTTTTTTTTTTTTTTTTTTTTGCTGTACTGTGTGATACCACCTTGTGACATCAGAACATTAAGGGCAATGAAGACAACTTGGAATGTGTATTCAGTGTTGTTGTGCTATCCTTACCTTGGTTGTTACCTTTGGGAATCTGTTAATAACTGTACCCACTGGAAAGAACAGGGGAGCATGAATTCCTGCAGCCTTTCACCCCCCACCTTTTCTTCCTTCAAGCCTGTTACAACAGCTTTTGAGAATTTTGAATTTCCCTTTGATGTTAAGGAAAACATGTTCTTGTTGGTAGGTCTGCAGGGTTTCTTGAGTGTGGTTCACACCTGTGTTTGTGACAACAAAAGAGTGACAAAAAAGATTTTTAGGAGGGTCTTTCAGACATCTGCCCTCGAGGGTGGATGAATGGCATGGGAGGTGGAAGAAAGTGGGTCAGCTTTTGAAGGACTCTTCTGCTCCAGTGGTTCTAAGTCCACCCCTGAAAAACTACAGGACCCTGATTAGGTGGCAGAATATCTGGCAGATAAACTGTGTGACAGCTCCAGAGAGGCATGACGTTTTGCAACATGCTGGGCTGTGGCTGCTACTTACCAGGCACTGCTTGTTACTATACAGCACTCGGGGAGGAGAGAAAAGCCGAGCAACAGGCAGCAAGGCCATTCAGACTGCAGCTGAACCAGAGGAACAACCCATGCCAGCAGCAGCTGCCCCTATACAAAAATAAGATCCAAGAACAAATCCATTAGCTTAGTGAGGAATGAAGAGGAAGCAGGGCTGTCAGAACTGGAGGAAGTGACAAAGCAAGAGGTAATCATCCAGTCTCTATTCTTGGGTGAGCTCAGAGATACATAAATAAATTTCAGCTGCCAGCAGTTGAATGGGCCCCATGTAACACACCCACTCTGAGGCTGGGATATCATGGCCCATGGTATGAAACTAGATGGTAGTGAAGCCAAGCAACTGGGATCCCTGTTCTGGGATGTAGGTGTTGACAAGGGGATTATGAAGACGACAGAAACTCTCAGCCTTTGGAGGTCTTCTGTGAATGAGATAAAGGTATTCTCTCAAGGATGATCTAATAATGCACCCAAGCCTTTGGAGCACAATGGAGAAAAGTACCCAGTACCTGAGAGAATGAGCTGTGCTGGAGGTAATCTATAAGGATTCAAATAACAAGTTGTAGACCTCTTTGTAGATCCATGTGAGGACCAGTGTACACAATCCATGTGGCAGAAGTTTGTACAGAGTATGCCACTGTTGTAGGCCATCCCATCAGCATTGATACCAATGAAAGAAGGAGAGGAAACAATGCTTCAAGTGACTACCTGACTCTGTGAATGTGAAGATCATATTTTCTCCTCCCTGCCAAAATGTAACTTGTCTGTGGAATCTGTCCAGGACTGCAGACAGACTCAAAAGACTCAAATAAATTAGAAAGAAGATGTCCCATGCCCTGCCAGAATGGACCAGAGTCTCTTCTACGGGGAGCAAGCATCCCATGCTTGTGAGAGAGAGGATCCATGCCATCAGGTGACATGGGGTTTTACCCACATGACCACAGAGAGGACATGAAGAAGTGGGATGGAAAGCCCACTTCTGCACTAACAGCAGGGGTACATAAGCTGAAAGGAAAAACAAGTAGCACAGGAAGTTCTTCAGGGATAAATGCCACTCCAGTTTCCAATGGCCAAATCCTTCCTCAGACAGAATAGGAAGGCTGGTGTTACTTGTGGACCCCTTGAAGGGACCTCAGTTTATATTTAAAAGAAGTGAGCAGTGAGAGCCATGACCAGGACTAGAGGGGCCCTGACTCCAGCCAGCTAGTGGAAAGGGACAGTCAGATCTGTTGGACTGTGAGGATCCCATTCCCTGGCACATCAGACACACAAGGGTATAAAGCTTTAGTTGACACCAGAGCACAATGTACCCTCATGCCATCGAGATGTGTAGGGGTAGCATCCATCTCTTGTTTCTGGGGTGACAAGGGAGTCCCAATACCTGACTGCACTGGAAGCTGGAGTGAGCCTGGCTGGGAATGAATGGCAAAACACCCCATTGTGACTAGCCCAGAACCTGCACGGATCCTTGGCATAGATTACCTCAGGAGATGGTTTTTCAAGGACCCAAAAGTTCATGGGAGACAGAGGGAATTAGACAGCTGAATACCTTGCCTGGTCTCTCAGAGGACCCTTCTGCTGTGGGGCTGTTGAGGGTCAAAGATCAACAGGTACTGATCGCTACCACATCACTGCACTGCCAGCAAAACTGCACAGCTGGGACTCTGTGTTCTCAGCCATGAGGTGATTTGTGAGATGGAGACCAGGGGAGTGGCCAGCCAGCCTTGCTCACCCTTTAACAGCCCTGTATGGCCAGTGTGTAGGTCCAGTGGAGAATGGAAACTGACAGTGGACTGTCAGGGCCTGAATGAAGTCTGCTTTCACCTGGAGGGGCATGGAATTCACCTGGAACTGACTGCCCCAGAACTGGAAACACAGCCCCACCATTTGCCATGGATTGATCCAGACTGCACTGAAAAAGGGCGAAGCTCCAGAACAATTTCAGGACAGTGATGACATCATGATGTGTGGCAACACAGCAGAGGAAGTTTTGAGGAAGAGCTGAAGACAATTCAAATAATCCTGAAGGCTGGTTTTGCCATAAAAGAAAGTAGGGTGAAGGGGCCTCCCCAGTAAATTCAGTTTTTAGGAATAAACTGATGTCATGGTTTAGGAATAGTATTCCCCAATTTAGTGTTCCTACTGGGACTCTCCACACCACACTTCTGCTCACTTGCTTCTTTCTGCCTTCCCTCACCACCTTGCAGCAGGCTGGAGAGGAGAATTTCAGGCACAAAAAGTAAAGATCACAGTTGAGATAAGAACAATTTATGAGAAACAGCAATGAGATAAGGAAATAAATGATAACAGCAATAACACTAACAACAGAGTGTGCAAAAAATAAATCTTACTGCTCGCCAAGGAAACCCCTGGAAACAGACAATACTCAATTGCCCCTTCTGCAGTTGAGAACTGAACCCCCAACACTCCCTCTGGCACAGAACCAGTGCACCCAAACCGCTCCAACCAGCATGAAACCAGAGTTACCCCACCTCTCAGTCCACTACACTTGCTCGATGGGAAGGAAGCCCCTCTCCCCTTCCCCTGCACCCTGTCAGGTTATTCTGTACCACCTCAGGTCATCCTCAGTGACATGAGGTGGTACAAAATAACCTGACTGTCCTGGTCTTTTACTGGTTACTGCATAAATTAACCCTGGGGTGAACCTGGATGAATGGTAAGACGGATGTCGTTGGGATTCCAGTGGATGTGGTCAAAATAGCAGCTACGTCCCCCACAACGGGCAGAAATGAAATTCAGCCTTTCATGGGTGTTGTGGGGTTTTGGAGGATGCGTATTCCAGATCATAGTCAGATTGTAAACCCTCTCTCTCATGTGACCTGGAAGAACAATTTTAATTGAGGTCCTGAGCACCAACAAGATTTTGAACAAATTAAATAGGGGATTGTTCATACAGTAGCCCTTGAGCCAGTCAGAACACGTCAGGATACAAAAAATGCACCCTACACTGCAGTTGGAGAGAATTATCCTTTCTGGAGACTGGCAAAAAGTATCCAGGGAGACTCAAGGATGACTCATGAGGTTCTGGAGTTGTGAATACAAAAGATCCGAGGCCTGTTACACCCCAAATGAAAAAAGGCAGCTTATGAAGTGATTTGAACTGCTTCAGAAGTGATTGGCACTGAAGCACAGCTCCTCCTGGCAGCCTGAGTGCTGGTCCTGGGGTGGATGTTCAAAGTGCCTTCTGCATGTCATGACACTGATGTGATGTGAAGTAAATGGGTTTTGCTGTTCACACAGCGAGCGAAATACGAAACCCCAATATTCCAGGGATCTCAGAAGTCATCACTAACTGGCCTGAAGTCAAAAATTTGGGACCATCATCATCATAGGATGAGGGGAAGATGATATGTGCTGAGGAGACCACACAATATAATCACCTACCTGAAAATGAAAAGTGATATATGCTCTGAAATGATGGATCTTGCCATCTGCAGGGGTGCATCAAAAATGGATGCCCTATGTGATGAGTCACAGAAGTTGTTGAGGGACAAGGTGGATCAAGTCAGAGCTGAAAGTCTGGCTTTAGATATTGCTGAAAGGGAAGTGGCCAGCACTCTTTCTCTGCACTGACTTATGAATGGTATCAGATGCTCTGTGGAGGTGGCTGGAAGGATGGAAAAAGACCAATTGGGAGTGCAGAGACAAACCCACCTGAGCTGCTGAACTGTGCCTGGATAGAGAAATTGGCTGTAGAAGTTCATAATGAGATTGTACATGAGATGCACAACTCATGTGCCCAAGAGTTGGGCTGCTGAAGAACATCACAACAATGGACAGGTGGATTGAGCTGCCAAGATTAAAATGTCTCAGGAGGAGCTGGACTGGCACCATAAGGGTGAATTATTTCTGACTTGGTGGGCCCATGATGCCTCATCAGGGAAGAGGTGCAACACCCAGATGGGCTTGTGATGAAGGGATGGGCTCTTTATCCCAGGTTGTCCATAACTGTGGAAGGTGCTGGGATCAAGCAGGCCAAGTAAAGCCTCTGTGGTATGCTAGACAGTGGTCACAGAATCACTGAATATTCAGAGTTGGAAGGGACCCATAAGGATCCCTGAGTCCAACTCTTAAAGGAATGATCCACATAGAGATCAAATCCTCCAACCTTGGCATTGTTAGCACCATGCTCTAATCAACTGACTCAGATCAAAATGCAAATAAGGAAAGGTTTGATTGCGTCGCGCTCCTGCAGATATACCAAGGCAAGAGCTACATGCTCTCAATGGTGGAGACAACCACAGGATAGCTGGAGGCATATCCTGTGTTTCATGGAACAGCATCTTGGGCCTTGAGAAGCAAATTTGACAAATATGGTATATGAAAGTAATCGGTGAAAATTTGCTTTCAGCCCAGAGGAATGACCCCTGCTACCAGTATTTCTGCTTGTACCTTTAGTTCAAGAAGAAGCTGCAAATGCTGACTGTTCTAAGTATGCCTACAGAGTGATGCAGGGTGTGGAAAATAGGGCTTGCTGGATAAGACTGAAATAATTTGTTTTATTTAAGAATTCTTGAGGTAATTGCATCACCATTGGCATAAACTTTCACTTGAAGTACTACAACTGATAGTGAAGAAAGGAGATTATTTCTATATGAAAGATACCTTTGGATCTTGCTGTACTGCAAAATTTGAGGTAATTAAATCACAGTCGAAGCTTTCATCAAACCAAACAAACAGTTCTTTCCCGCTTTCCTGTGAAGTCTCTCTGCATCTGCTGGTTTAGGAAAGAGCAAAAAGATTTCTGTGTACTTCTGGTAACAAGACATGTAAAATATCCTCTCTTGTGTTAAAGAAGCTTTTATTGATCTCGAGAAACATGGATATATTATCTGATTATGTTATTCTGGATGAAAAGAATTTATTTCTAATAAAATATTCCAAATTTAAAAAACACTAGGACATAGCACTAAGATGGTGAAAATTTAATCAACCAGCAAGAAAGTTAAGGAAATACCTCATGAGAGGACCATACCTCATGGTGCTACAGAATTACTTTTGATATATTGCACAATGACATGGGAAAAAATGAATGCTAATGGTAAAGTTTATGTGCTTTTGATCTATATGAAATATTTTAATTATAAACTGTTAGTATTTTTTCAGTTCCATGTATTCATTTTCATTCTCTCTAAAAACCTTGTCTTTTCTACCACACGTGCTTGAGAAACTTGCAACTGACATTATAAAGTGCATTAGTCTTTCATAACTTTTCCCAGAAAAAACTCTATTAGACTTGCTGAATAATTTGGTCTGATCTTATTTACCCACAAGATCATACTTACTAACATTTAATTTATTACTGTCTTTTTATACTAAACTTTTTTTCACCCTGTAGTCCAAGTTGCTAAGATCCCCACCAAAACTCAATGAAAATGCATGATATTTCAGAAATAGAAGTATTAATTAAATATTATTTTGAGTTTATACAACCAAATAACCACAAAACTCTGATTCTGTGATGTTTTGGAAAGTATCCTAATTTTGCCATTCTGACTCGTTTTGAGAAGAATAGGCCTTTAAATCAAAAGACACAAAACTTGCCCATCTAGTAGAAGCCCTTCTACTTGATTTACTGTAGGATACATCCTGAAGAAGTTAATCTAAAAGTGTTATTGAAGCATATTTGCTTAATTAATAAATTTGTCTTATTCTTTCAAAGTGAATAAGAAGATCTTAACTGGAAGTCATCCATTTCCCCCATCACCTCTCAAGTCTCATTTGTCCTATTCTAATGTTTTTTTGGATCATATGCTTTTTCACTACTAAATTCACAAATAAAAAATGTAAATGGAATCTATGAAAAAATACAGCCTTTATATAATCATCTTTGGACTTACTATAAGAACTTTTCAAATGGTAGTAGGAATTCAGTGTTAAGTTTTAGTGACACTACTTGCCTTGCATTGAATCATTGTCTGAAGGTTTCTGGAAAAGACCAAGAGAATCCAGAGTGAGTTAATTCAGTTGTCTTTTGTGTCACTTAGTAGAAGTAGAGTTTGTGACTTGGGGCTGGTTTCTAAGTACTAAGAACAAGGAGGTCCTTTATTTCACTTGCTCACAGATTTTTAGAACTCTTTGTGATTTTCTGGCTCCCTTTCCCTAATATATATAACAAAAGTACCGTGTCAGCAGATAAAAGCAAAATAAAAATAAACAAATAAAGACCTAAGGAAAGCATAATTTCCAGCTATATAGCAACCATGCCAGCAATTGAATATCTCTTACAAGGTGTGAATCTTCGCAAGTGTCTGTAGGGAAACATTTTTTGTGTCCCTTCCATTCCTGTATAATTAAACTCTGATCTATATTTCTGCAGTGTTTATCCTATTCCTTCTGGTTTATCATTTTACGTTCGCTGTGTTTAGTCACAAAAAGTCTTTCATGTCCCTGGAGAGCAACAAGGCTGTCTGTGAACACAGAGGAAATTTGGCTTTTTGTACTCACTAGCTGTTCTTGATTTCTTGTTGGCGTGAAATAGCTGCAGTTGTGGAAAGGGATGGCTCCATGAAAGGAAGAAAATATAGCATTTCATGTATTTTGTTAAAGTCACATGCCTGATGTGAATACAAAAGGAAGAATTGACTGCTAAGTGTTAGAATTCTGTGCTGAATTTGTGTTAGCTGCTGTGTGGAAAAGATGATCAGAAAACTGGAAGACTTTTTTCAAGTTCAAGAAAATCATCAGCCCTGCCATGTGGGTTATATCCCTGATAAAGTCTTTACATTTGCAGAAAAAACTATTTCAAAATCCTAAAACCTTCTTTTCTTATCCTGATCGGTCAGCTCCCTGCCTTCTCTTTCCACCGTCTTCAAGAAATAAGTGAAATCTATTAATGTAAAGTGGTCTTTAAATAATAAATACATTAAGAAAACCAGCCTGAGCTACTCACAAGTAAAATTTCAAAATTTCAAAGGTTAACATCTTTCAAATAAGCAACAGCAGAAATCTTAGTGAAGTAAGGCATTATGAACTCATTTGGCTACTACATGCAGTTGAAATGTAATTATGTGGAAATGCCTAATATGTTCCATAAACTGAGCTGAAGAATGGAAAACACTGGTGGCTATCAAAAGGCATGAGTGAAACAGTGCAACTTTCCTAGTGAGTTGTTTTTAAGCTTCTAGCTACAAATAGCCAGGAGCAGACCTGAGATAAAGAAGTTCTTCGGTCTCTGAAAAAGGATAATTTATCCCTGTCCAGGAGGCAAATGCAAGCATAAGCATATAGAAGCAGCAGTAATGACAGGCTGGGTCATCTTAAGTGACATTGCATCTTGTGTTGCTAGGCAGCCTGAGACTGTGAAGGTCTAATGGTGTGTGAATCTGTTGACTTCTCCTCATTTCTCTTATTGATGAAGATTTCACTGAGATTGGGACCAGCATAATGGTCAATGCCTCTCAGGAAAACAAGGAGAGGGGAAACCTCTTTTCACATATGTCATAGAAATCTCATTAAATTCAATGAATCTTTTGGAACTGGTTACAAGCTTGCACACTGACCAAAGACTAAATTACCACAATTAGTGTACTTAAAAATTCTATTATTAGAATAGAATAACCTATTAAACCTATTAAAATGACATAGGTGCTCACTCCTGGGGAAACTGAAGTTTCTTTTGTTGAAAAGAGTGGACAGGCTAGAGAATATGTGGTCTTCTCACAGTGCTGGGAGAAGAAACTTCGAAGTGCACGTAACAGAACCAAAGATTTAATAAATATCTGTTGGAGGGCAAATTTTGTGGCACCTTTTTTAAGGTTTTAGCAAGCACTAGTCTTGTTGCTACAGTATGACACGTGCTTTATTGTTACGAGTCTTGTTGCTTTTCATGGGGTTTTTCATCATAGACATCAATTTATTAAAAGTTGATAGCAAAGTTGATCCTTCTTAGGGCTTACTTGCATGGGAAAGATGAATTCTATTACACTTTTGAGACACTTCCAGAGCTGTTGCCTCTTCTATTCTGTTCCACTATGATTGCATTTCTAGTTGTTTTTAGCCATTCTATTTGTCTGATGATTAGGTATTTAGCTTTCCCTACTTGAAAAAAAGTTGCAAAACCTTCTTTGATTTGTTTTTTTTTTACTCTTGTCTTGTTTTCATGTGGTTTACTGGAACATTTTTTTTCCTTCATAAAGCTGAAGAACTTGATAGGCTTCTTGGGAAGTCAAACATCATAATTTTTTTTCCTTCTATGCTACTTCTGTCCTGCCTTATGAGAAGTTTAATAGTTAGTTAAGGAGTTGGTAGTTCTTGTTGGTTGAGGGAGCTTGGAGTAAATTGAATTTTAAGAAAAAGTGCATGAAACAATATAATAGCTGAAAATAATTTCATTTAAATGTAAAATAGGTGAAATTGCAATATGTTAATTTGTGTATGCACTTAAGTTGGGGTGTTTTAGTTTGAGTTGAGATATGTCATGAGGAAAGTTGATGTGATGATGAAATGCATGTATGTTTTTGATAGTTATGAACAGAATATAATTTTTCTCATCAACTTATGGTAGCTGTATGTTGACATTTGCTTATTTAGAGTAAATTTGCATTCAAATTGAAAAGCATTAAAATCTGTTAGGCATTATTGTGGACCAAGCTGATAATTCAGACAAATAAATTGTTCCATTCAAAGTAAAATCAGTGCCATGTATTTTTTAAGTTTTCACAGAAAAGAAAAGGTTTATGCCTATAAATGAATTTAGGTTTTTTTCACTACATGGAAATTAAAATATACACACATGCATTCTGAATGAATAAATCTCAGATTGTCCCAGTATTCTGCTATTTTTATTACAATTTTTATTTCAACAAGCAGCTCCTTTGGTAGAAGAAACAAAATTTATTTGTTCAACCATAATGTTGTAAACATAGTGATGATAACTGCAAATATTGTTATTGTAACTGTTATTATTATAGGATGATATCCTATTTGAACTCGTTAGTTGTAGTTCATATGGCATGATCTATGTAATTTATAGTACTTGTGTATTAAAAATTTCTTGGCTTATTCAGTGTATGCATAATGGGATATTGTTTGGAGCTGGAAGAGAAACGACAGGCATACTTCATTCATGCATCACTTCAGAGTTTTATTCCTTTAAAATGTCTCAGTTGCTTTATAAATTTGATTAAACTCACACTGAAATTACGGTATATGGAAAGGCATGCCTTACATAGCTTGAATAACTTTTCTTGAATAACAGATAATATGTATTTGTTTATATATTTTTTCTTTCACAAAACCTTTTTTGTTACCAGATTTTTGTGCATATTGAAGAAACCCAGGGGTTCTTTATGCTTTTTGTATTCTTGTGTATTGTGTAGAAAATATATATTTATCACAAAAAATGTAATAAATGCTATATGATGGACAACTTTTAACTAAAATGCCTTGTTTTAAATCTTGTGGTAGAATGGTCCATTTAAGTGTTCCTTTAGCCTAGAAGAAGCTGTGTGAAATATCATCAGAAAGCCCTACATTGCCTTCAGCAGTGAGATGTGTTCTGTTGAACAGTGGAAGGCTGTCCAAGAGAAATGAAAAGTCATTGTTATCATGTGAGAAAGCACTGAATTCATAGAGTGTTTCTGTCGTGTAGAATATTTTCCAGTGTAAATGAAAGCATACAGAATTGTCAGCCTGTAGAGAGTATTCTTTCATTTATGTTTATTTACATTAAGAAGCAAGTTCATACTGGCCATCTGGTTCTTGACAATTTTTACAAAGTGTTTTGATTTCACTCTGGAATTCATACTAAATTTTGAATTAAATTGCACAATGGAAGTGCCACAAGAATATGTTTTAAGCTACATGTGCTAAGCAATAAAGCAGAAGTTTATATGAAGTCATTTTCATGAAATAAAGCATAGTCGCTGTTGTAAAATAAATGTATAATTATTCAGTGTATATCTATTTGTGACAAATTGCTCATTTCTCATATTGTGCAAAAGGCAGAAAGCCATATCATGGACTGTTGGATTTTGGATAATACCTCTTTTAATATTCAAAATTTTATGTGCCTTTCTGTTATAAATCAAGTTTGACATAAACTGTTATATGATAAATGCTAAGTGCTCATAGAATTCTTCTGGGAATATCTCAAAGCAATATGTGTGTTTCACAAATACACATGTATTAGACCATCTGGGTAGAATAATTCAGTACCATTGATTCCTTTCCAACATGTACATTAAAAAGAAAAAAGGTGAAAAATGTATTTGGCAGAAGCTAACATTACAAAGGCAGATGTATTATCCATCCAGCGGAATGTAGCTTTTTTTGGTTTATTTTGAATTGAAATTTGTGAAGTTATACCCAGGGGTGATTTAAAAGTAGTGTGCCTGCTGTTGTTATCTACTAGTGCTTCTATGTATTAATGGCATGCTCTCATTCCTGATGATTCATTTCATAACACATGCCACCTCTCACCAGAAGATCAATATTTAAAATATGAGACATTTGAGAGAGATGAGACATTCTGCTGCAAGTAGCTCTGCAATTCTGAGCACAGGGAGGACATGGACCTGTGGAGCAGGTCCAGATGAGGGCTGAAAAAATGTTCAGAGGGATGGAGCAGAAGCTTGCCTCGAAGGAGAGGCAGAGAGAGTTGAGTTCTCTTCTCATCTGGAGAAGAGAAGCTGCCACGGAGACCTCGTTGTGGCCCTTGCAGTACTTAATAAGAAAGTCTGTAGCAACAGAACAAGGGGAAATGGTTTTGAAACAAAGGAGGGTAGATTTAGATGAGTTACAAGGAAGAAAATTTTTATGATGGGAGTGGTGAAACACTAGAGCTGTTTACTAGAGCTGTGTATGCTGCACACTCAGAAACATTAGATCAGGTTGGATGGGCAGTCTGGTCAAGTGCAGGTGTCCCAGCTTATAGTAGGGTGTTGGACTCTATGACCTTTAAAGGTCCTTTCCAACTCAAGCTGTTCTGGGATTCTGTGGGTCCTTGACTGTATATCAGGCAGATAGATTTGAGTAAAAATGGCTTTTATTTTCTCCTCTTAATATGCATCTGGGTATCTAGGCTTTATTTTCTCCTCTTAATATGCATCCGGTATCTAGTGTAGGCTTTGGCTGTAGAAGAAGGATCAGTGACAGTTGAAGTGTTCCCTTGAATCAGCAGTGTAAGTAGCTCTCTGTGTGAAGCACAGCGTCATGACATTCTCTTTCTAATGCAATTTATGACTAATAAGTTCTTTCTGTTTTCTGTGCTGTAAAGAAATTTCACTAATGAGATCCTTTTCTAAGATGTGCCAGTGCAATGCATTTACTCATAAGATATTCAGGTTTTTTTTTCTTTTTTGTGCTTACAACTTGGACAATTTGTTCCAAGTAGAATTCTTTCACCATTGTAAATCTAATCTGTGGATAATGAAGTGAAAAAATGAGTTTGTAGTTGGACACTAAAGAGTAGTATAATTTGCTTTCCTTTTTTATTGTGTAAACCTGGAACAGGAAATAAAGTTTTGAAAGTAAGAATAATTTTATTTCCTTTTTTGTTTTTATTTTTTTTTAATGAGAGAAGTACTCTGATCTTGATAGAATATGGCATATGTGACTTTATCAAGAGCAATGATTTAAACCTGTTGCTTGTTGTGAATGGATATTATTTATAGAATTTAGGAGAGAATTCTGTAACTGTAACAGTCAAGGCCACTACTAGGCCTTTCCTTTAGAAAGAGTTTTCCTCAAAGAACTAAATTAAACAACTTCAAAACCAAAATTTTTGAATGTGATCAAAAATCCCCTTGAGACATTCACATTAAAGTCTGCGGTTAATTAGAAATATCTATAATTACTTAGCAGAAACACTTAATTATTAATTAAGGTAAGGAAAAAAGATTTTGTACTCATTAATATTTATGGATTTTGATTGTGAATCCTAGTAGACAAATAGAAGCATTGGAAGAAGAATTCACCTATGACTTGTCAGTTACTAGTTGCATCCAAAGAATGTAATTGTCCTGAAAAGAAACACTTCACAAAGACTAAAATTTGACATAATTTCCTCTTTTTCTAAAGAACTGATTCCAGCCCCAGTAGAGTTAGGGAAGGACTTGCTGTACTTGAGTTTTTTAAAGTTAATTTTCTTTCAGCTGAACTAGATCAGATATTGATTCTCAATTGATACATTTCAAATTTAAATGGAGAATGAACACATACAGTCTGTAGTAATTCAGCTGGAGAGGCATTTAAAGCTAGAGTATTGATTACCATTTGCTTGTTTCTTCACAATTGATTGTGAACTGCACTTAAGTCTTCTTTTTCTGAAATGCTCAGGTTTTATTCTGTATGACGTTAGGACTCGCATACTAATAATTGTGAGATGATTATTTTGTTGTGTCTGTGTCAAATGCATATACCATTTGAAAAGCAAAAATTTTTCCATTTTGTCATGTTTACTGTACTATAAAGGGGTGAGATTACTTTTTTATTTAATTTCATTCAGTTTGCTTGGCTTTATGATTTTTTTGTAGAAACAGCTGTATTAAATGTGATTGCACATTAAAAGTGATTGCAAAGACCTGTGCTGGCATCAGGTCAAAAGTAAATAAAAACCATGTGGTGAGGTTGTAGGTTGGTGTTGCAACAGAGAATTGAATGGGTCACTTGCTATTCATGTAAATCATAGTGAGTGGACAGTGAACCATTCCATGGTATGATCTCAGAAGTTAAGTCAGAAGTGGGTAAAACCAGCTGGTTAAAGAACATGGTAAATTATTGTCTGGTTGTCTCATGAAATATTGGGTAAAAAAGCCCAAAACCTGTGCCTCAGTACTGATACTTCTACACATGCTACAGCTAGAGGAAATGTTTAGAGATATGCTGCTCTCAGTTGCAGAGCTTATTATGTTGCAGTTCCAGTACATGGTTCTGTGGGATTAACCTGAATATGATATTTTTCATTGACAGATAATTGTGATGATCAGCTGGTGTCTGCCTTGCCTCAGTCATCATTCAGTAGCTCATCAGAGCTGTCTAGCAGTCACAGCCCTGGATTTGCAAGGCTTAATCGAAGAGAGGGTGAGTGATTTTTACTGGCCAGTTGTTAATTCTGGGTTGGAACGAAAACAGTTTAGATACTCAAGAGCATGTGTTATCTTTGAAATAATTTTTGTCTGGTGTTTGTATACCAGCAATGGATGACAGTTTAGTCTCAGCTCAAGGAAGTTATGAATCTCGACTTCTCACCCTGTGGTAAGCTGTCTGACAACATGAGCCCTCAGTGGCTGGAGCTGCTCTGTGAACTTATTGAAGAGGCGGCATATATGGATACTGATTTCTATTTAATTATTACCATTGAGGAATCTGATGAATTAACTGTTTCAAAGGCACTGTCCTGGGAAAGTTCACTGAAATATTGCGTCTTACGTCACAATCTAGTTCTTCATAATTCAGCCACAATATTAGTGATGGTTACTTAGAGAATTCATACACTTATGTAATGTTCCTCATGTAGTCCGTTGTTGTATTTTGCATTATTTAATTGAGAGGTATATAAAATCTTAATAATATTTTGTCCTGCCAAAGTAATTTCTGTCATTGAACCTCTATGATTTACTGGAATATTTGCTATGTCTGATAGATAGAAATACTATTGTGAAGAAGAAATATCCCTATCTGTTTTACTGACATGGTATGCAGTATAAGCATGAGCTTCTGTTTCGGATGAAGTTGCGATATCAGTGGAAATTATATATCCTGGAAAGAATTCCCTTAGTGTGAAGTAATATATGCTCTTAGAATTTTAAATAATGCCTGTATTATCACCAAAGTTAGCACTTTCATATTGGTCTTCCCTAAAATTGTATGTTTGAAAGCTTTTTCCATTTGGCTCTTTTCATCTGTATGAAGTTGTTTATGCCATGTTAAAATGCATTTTTTAGATTTATAATTCCCTTTGCTTTGCCCTGTACCGTATGCACGCATTAGAAATGCTTATAACCTTACATCTGGTCTCATTTGAACTCATGTAGATACAAAACAGCAGGTAGCTTAATTAGAAGATTGTGGCTGTCTGCCTTCTCATTCTGTGTACCTCAGGTTCATGCAGCTGAATAGAGTACAGGTTTAAATGTCTTATTCATTTGTAATTTTTTAATAATATGACCAGATTGTTTGGCTAGATATATTTGCATCATTCGGACATAATTTTATGGAATGCTGTAGATGTGGTGAGATGAAAATTTCTTCAGTCTTCTATAAATTAGTCCTAATTAAACTAGTTTTAACTTATATTTATTTTTTGTTTATTTTTCGGTGAGAATAGAGACTCTACTTGCTGTGGAACCAGGAATACATTTTCTACATTGAATTTGTGTTTTACTTTTTTGTGAATTTCCTGTGCAAAAGCTGATTATATTTATAGATGTATATACAGGAAAGTTTTATTTGGATGGAACAAAGCTTGTTATTATATATATGTGGTTTTAAACAAAAACATTTAGGCACACAAGAAATGTTTGCTAAACCACACAGACTGGAAAAAGCATCTGTTAGGAAAATATGATGTAGGCTGTCAGTGATTTTAAGAAAGCAACAAACACATCATTAGAGATTCAATGTGTGATAATTGAAAGTGGGCTTGCATTTAATAGAGATCATTCTCTAGTTTGAACAAAAGCGTCTCTTTTTTCCAGCCAAAGTTAGATTGTGACCTCCTAACATTCATTTAAGACAAGCAGATTGTGGTTTTAATACAATAATATGCTCAGTTCTTAAAATGCCAAAGTTAGGGAAAATCGAATGCTTTTTTGACAGAAAAAAGTTGAGTATTTTTACACAGATTACATGGAAGTCAAAATGTTGTCCTTCGTCAATAAAGAAATAAACTAAATGTCTATCTACACCTCCACTGTTTCAGTTGGCAGTGGAAAGTTAAAAAATAGCAGGAAATTTATCAGAAACGTGGGAAGTTGCACTGAAATGGTTCTTTAATTGTGTAGATTTGTGTTTACTAAATGTAGAAAATCAATAGGAAAAATAAGGGGATTGAGGAAAGAAAACTTAAGCCTAAAAAAAATAAGTACAATATGTACTTTATGTGAAGGCATAGCAAAAATGATAACAGCAGTGAATGATTAGTAAAACAGCTTACTGAGAATATGTTTCAGCTTTCTCTCTGTAAAGCAGAAAGATAATGTGGCTGAATTCCTTAATAACAAAAAAAAATTCCAATCCATTAGCAGTTAAGGAAAGTGATAACATCCAGGAATAACTCATTAAATGTTCTTCAGAGTTTTAATTATTACTAGTTCATTGATTCCCTGAAGTTTTTCTCAATACTCAAGCACAGCTAATGAATACTTCTGCTAACTGCTTAAGTAGTTACTCTGACATCAGCTTTGCTTGCAATAATGGAAAATTAGATAGAAAAATTAAGTAAAAAGATTTAAGTCAAAAAACTCCAATCACTAATAGCAGTTGAATATTTTTAATGGAAAAATAAAATTTTTAAAGCCACAATTTAATTGTTTGAGGCTAGCAGATATACAATGCAGGAATTTAATATAAGCAGAGTTTGGCTTTTGGCCTAATTTTGTATGAATTTTAAATTTTAAGTAGTATCACCATATCATTGCTGTTCAAATTAAATGTATTGAGATCTAGCTGGTGGACCTCATAATGCATTTATCATTTTTATGTAAAGGTGTTTTCAGAGAAGTTCAAAGGAAACTCTAAGGCCAGCTGTGTTCAATACTTTTGTTGATTATAAGGAAGTAAGCCCAAATGATTTATGATGAAATACATTATGAAATGAAGATTGGTGAAATAGTGAATAAGCATGGAAAAGCAATTATGAAGAAATATGTAATCAATATACTTAAATATACAATGTAAGTATACCTAAATGTATAATATAAATAAACACTTTAACAGGGTGAGTTATAAAGTATTTAGAGGAAAGAGCAGAGGTCATACCTATTAAAGAGGAACTCTATTCTGCAAAGCTGTGGCTCAGATTAATCTGGGGATTTAATAAATTAGCAATCCCTCTTAGCTTCTTGTCTAGCAAAAAAAATACCCAAACCAAAGCAAACAAAAACCAAAACCAAACAAACAAACTTACGTGCAAGCAAACAGAAAAAAAGATGTTCTTATTTTCTATATAGCTTTATACTTTACCACTGAGCTGTGTACTAAAATTCTGGATGCTGAAAGTTGAAATTCTAGACTGTTTTGCTCTGCCAGTGGGAATAGGTGACACGAAAAATGTTCAGGGGAGGCGCTCTCTTCTTACTATCTGTCCACAAGAGAGTAAATGAAACAAAAAGGAAAAAAGAACAAAGGTAAAGTGCACCTCTTTATAGGGTGAACTGAGGCATCCCAGAAGAAGAGAAAAAGCAGACAGTATTCAGAACATGTCAGCCTGGGAAAATGATAGGAGTTTAAATGCCAATACCTAACCAGGACCATCAAGGATGTGTTTCTGTCCACTCATTGCCAATAATTTACATGGTGAGTACTCAGTTGAAGTCTGGTGCTACAGAGGGCTTGCTTTGTTTGCAAATTCTTGATGTACTGTCCCCCAACCATGATCTGTGAAAGAGCCCTTTACCACATGGAGAGAAGGTTGTGTCATTGTTGAGCTCAGCATTTTCTGGTTTTGTCTGCAGTGGGCTGTCAAGCTGGTTGTACAAACTCTCTAATTCACCATTCCAATACCCTTGGAAAAGATACATTAATTGCACTATGAATCACCACACCATGAGCCTTTTTATCCAAGAACACAGGCCTTCTATTGAGTTAATGAACTTCTGAAACCTTGCAAGAAAAAAAATTCAGAAGACTGTTGTTCTACAAGAGTGAACATACCATTGGAATAGCCTTAATATTTGGACAGCTAAATAAGCTGCATAAGGATTTGGCTGTGATTATCTTGCCCCATATTCACACACAATTAATTGATCAAAATATGACAGAGTAAAATTGAATATAGAAGTTGTTAAGTAGCCAAAAAAAACTGGCTTACAGCTTTCTCTTTCCCTGAAGTAGGAAGAAACCCATGTATTTTAATTATGCTGTCAGCTTACCCTGCCAGTTTTTCAAAAGCAGCCTGAAATTTTGAATGCCTTAACAGCAGGTCTATTTTTTTCCCCCTCTGGTGTATATATGGAACTTCTTTGTCTTTTTCATTACCTTTACCTTACCATTACACTGAATATCCTACGCTTTATCACATTCTTTTTGTTACAATGAATATTTAAAGGATCGTTTATTCAGTAAACTCCATACTTATTTTTTTTTTTTTATAAAACAGTATGCTTTAATCACTTTTTGAGAACTGACACTAAGTAGGTCAAAATGGATAGATGAATTCTAGCAATCAGTAGTTAAAGAAAACATCAAGACAACAGTTAAAGAAAAAAAAAATTGTTACACAATAAGAAAGTCAGTTTTCATCAATTTTTATAAGAAGCAGTTTAGCCTTCATAATGTAATGCTAACAAATAAAAAAAATGGGAGACAAATTAAAAAAAAACTTAATTGCAGCTAGGATTGTATGACACCAAAGGATAATTAGGAAAAGCTTACCCTCTCCATTTCAGCAGTATGCAAATAAAATTTATTAAAGCTGACATTTTACTTTAATACAAGGAACAACAAAAGGAAACTGGAACAAAAAAAGGTCAAGTCTGATGTTAATCATTATGTTTTTATAAACAAACAGCAAATCTAAGTTGAAGCATCTAATATTGTGACACATTTTTATGACATACCTGTTAATGCACATATATATGTTAGGAAAAAGGCAAAAGTAACAATCTCAGTCTTTTGCTTTTAAACAAAAAACATTAAAAATTTTTATAGCGATTTCTTCATAAAGGACCAAATGATGTGCTGTTGTCCAGTAAAACCCCAGGACCATGCAGGTTCTGAAGAAGAAATCAAACTGATTTTCTTTGGTTGGTTTCTTTCCTGTAGCTAGCTATTACAATAATTATATCTTTTAGTAAGAGCCTTACCATGGATCTCTCAGCATATTAATTAGAAAATTGTTTTTAATGCCATTTTACTTTCACTTCTTCTGCAGAAAATGTTTTTAATAAGGGTATTAGATACCTTAAAAAATTATGCCTGTAGGCACATAGAAAAGCTGTTTATGGTGTTGCACGTGCATATGTTGCATGTACACAATTTTAAAAAATTCTCAGGGGTATATCAGCCTTATAAGGGTAGAATTTGAAGCAGTATTATTGCATTAATGTCAAATTTTGAATTTATGCTGCTTTTGTTTTGCTATATCTTCTGTTTATATGTGTATATGGTGTGATTCTAATATTGCCAAAGCATGTAGGGGTGAGAAACAAATTGAGAAAAAAAGGAAGAGAAAGATAGAAAGAAAGAAGGAACTAAATTGCACTTAAGCAGAGTGAGTAAATAGCATCAAAGACTCAATAATATTTTAAATATTTGCAGCCCACTGTACTTTCATGAACATTTATGAGTTGGAATATTTGTACAGTTGCTTCAAGAAACTTAATTTCAGACTTGTCATCAAAATTCATTTAAGCATAATAAAGCATAAAAGAGGTTTCAGCTAGCTATTTAATGTTTCATCATTGGAATAGCAAAATCCATGGTGAAATGCACAGAAGAGGTAAAAAATGTTAATAAGGGTACTTCATTCTTGAAATTGTTTGGGACTCTTTTTCTACCTGAAATATAGCTATGGGAATAGAAAAATTTTTGAGAACTGACACTAAGTAGGTCAAAATGGATAAATGAATTCTAGCAATCAGTAGTTACAGAAAACATCAAGTCAACAGTTAAAGAAAAAAGCAGTTTTCTAAAAACTTGTGTTGAACTACTCTTACAAGCAACCTTGAACAGGCTTGAGAATAAGATTAAATAAAAATTGACTTCAAAAATTTTGAAGCAGAAAAAAAAGTTTGCTACAATCTATGTCTACTGTCCCTTTTGTTAAAGTTAATAGAATTAAAAAATAGAAATTTGGATATAGCCATTTATATTTATATAAGCTGTTGGATTTAAGATATTTCTAAATAATAAACTTCTAAAATCTTAGATAAAGGCTGACCTTTATGCAAAATTTGAATCATTAATATATCCTTTAGAGAGTCAAAATAAATTTGACTCCCAGGATTGCTTTGCAGTAACAAAGAATTTAAGATCATGCCACCTTTAATTTTTTGAGGGATGGAAAAATAGATCAGAAGTGATCTTTCTTCTTTTTTTGTCTTGTATGTTTGGGCCAAGGGTAAAGGAGCTTAAATATTTTTTCAAAAAAACAAAAAAAACCACCAATTGCTAGATGGGATAAAACCAGATTTTGGAAAAATTCCTCACTTAAAATAGTATAAGATTTTCTATGTCATGTAATAATGACCAATTTCAGCTGTAGTGCAAAATAAAGCTGAGTGCCATAAATTCCAGTTTCTAGAGAATTATGACATTTTTATTTTTAAAGGGGAATGCTATAAAAATAGAAAACATTCTTCTTGCCACACCCCTACAAAAAGTTCTGAGACTTTACTTGTACAAGGGATCCATCTTTTGACAACTCATTTATTATAGACTTCCTTAGCTTCTTAAGGACCAGCTTCCTTGCATTAGGAGATATGGGTTTTTCCCCTTTCATCATCCTGCTAGTACTGCCCTGTTAGTGCCATACTCGATTGGTTGAATGGAGAATTCAGGATTCCTGGAATATTCTCAAAGCTTTTCAAAATGGAGTTATTCGAATGAATATACTCTTCACTATTTCCCTCAGTGTCATATAGGCATATAAATATGCCTGTACAATTCACATAGATATTGTAATTTTTATGAAATTTATATATTACATTATAATCGGTGTCATTAGGTATCCCAAAGAGACCAAAAAATCATGAACTAAGCTACTTCAAATAAGAGATAAGAGCTGAAAGTACATCAGACACTCTTGAAACAGGTCTATCGAAAGTATCACTCATCATATTTAGTTGACTATTATATAAAGTAGAATTTTCTGATGAAAAATGACTTTGACTTGTCTCAGCTTTTTTATTTGTGTTCAGCAGGATTTTATTTCAAAGATAGATGTAATAATAAAGAATAAGTGATATACACAGATCTATTAGATAATGACAATAGGTTAGCAAAACGTCTGTTTGTATATATATTACCTTTTTCATACACATTTTTAAACTTTCTGTCCCAAACTACTCCTGCTCTGGACTTAGCATTTGCCAAGTGAAATAAGAAATGAATTTGTATTACTTAGCTGTTTTGAATAAATTTCACTGCTCTTGGGGCCAGATGAAAAACAGCAGTCTCTGTCTAGCAGTCTTATATCCCAAAACAGGAATAATTTAAGTTCCAGAAGAATAATTTTCAATTACCACCTGTTGCATATAAAGAGACAGAGAAATTAGTGCTAGGTCATGAAAATGAGTGTAAAATAAACAAAAAAATCTACTTGTTGCTCCATTTTCTTCAGATTTTTAATGGATGGTGAAGTTTATCCATCATTCTTCAATAAACTTCCCTATTACAGTACCTCAACTGCTAATCAGGGAGGTTGTAACAAATTATTTTCATGTACATAACTGAATGAGCATATAACAAAGGTTTGGAGCTCTACAGAGAAGAATAAAACAACACACTAGCATCCTGTTCCATGTTGAAATTAATTCTAATCATTGCTCCTGGTACAAATATCACATGAAGCTACAGTGGTTCAGCTGTATTAACTTGGATGTATTAGCTTGCAAGACAACTTTGTGTACTTGACTTCATGATCTGCTGCACTCCCAAGGGAGTTGTTTCCAAAACTCCTCCCAACGGCTTAAAGTAGTAGAAAAAGGTCAAATAAGTACATCAGCAGAAGGTTTATGTAAAAATAGAAGTGCTAATGTACTTTCAGATTTGATTTGTTTATTTTTTTTATTTCGTGGTATGATGATCAATATCGTGGTAAAGTGGGCAGAACTGATTGGGATGAATTCAGTAAAAATTTTTTATAAATAGTTTTAAGTCCTTCATGGAAGTACCCTTTTTTGGAGAGCTGGTTTGCCTGCCTCTTCATTTCCTTTGTTATTATTTATAAAAATTAATAATTCTGTCAATTTTTAGTTTATTACATAACACTATTTAAGAATCAATAGATTATAATTTATCATAAAATAATATTTATATAAGTTGTAGGATTTAAGATATTTCTATTGGTAATTTTCTGCTGTTAAATAATTTATGAACATGTGGATCCTCCAAAAAGCTTTCACATGTGTGTTTTAAAATTTCCATGAATATGGCATGCCAGGTCCTTTGTGTGGTTTTCTAGGTTTCTTCAATTTTAAAATACCAGGGACCTAAATGACAGTGTCATGAAGATTCTAGAATTTAAATAATTTCTTTAATGTTCTTTCTGTTGTTGTGGTCTCTTCCTAGTGTCATATTGGTAATTGTAGATTATAGCTTACCAACCATGTTAAATGAAACTAAAAGGTCATCAGTAAATTAAGCTGCTCGATCTTCAGTATCTTAGGTTATAAAAAACCATTATTCTTTATATACGATGTGAACTTATCCTGACTATCAGCACTAATGCTGATTTGTTTGTCTTAAAAATAAGAACATTACATTTTTTTTATGATTATCTGGTGTGTTGCTTATGGGATTGATTGTTTTGGGGGGTAGAAGCTTCTCAATTTTTTACAGTCATTTATCCTACATATTAGTATGACTTTCATTCTCTGTTTGACAATTGAAATACAACTGTGCATTAGTCTCATCATGACTGCATCTAGAAAGAAGATGGAAGGTTCCCTATTTATTTATGCACGTGTTTTATTTCAAACTTTTTCTAGAAGGTGATTTGGGTATTTTATTTTCCAGTGTCTTAACATGCTAGAATTGCATGTATGCAGTGATAGTCATTGCAAAAGTCAGATCTGCAAGCATTCTGAGGTCAGAAAGTGAGTGTTTGTAATGTATTTATCATACTTTTATTCTGTAATCCTTCAGTAGAGAATTAATTTGAATAGAAATTCTGCTGTTATCAGATTCCTGTGTATCAATTCATGCTAAGGTGTCTGTCTGCCTGAAGCACGCATGGGTTGCAGGATGTCTCGCTCATAGATTGTTCTCTGTACCATTTGCATGACAACATTAAGAGGTCATTGATAAATAGTATGACCTGCAAAGGAACAGAAAAATAAAATATATTTTGCAATTAATGGTAATTCTACATTGATATGAGTATATTTCACAATATCATCTCCAAAAGGCTAATTTCTCTTGTTTTGGGACAGAAGGATAAGCAGAGAGAAATGTAACCTTAAGTAATGCTGCTTAAGGAAGTTGATTTAAAGGAAAAAACAAAATAAAAATTCAAAGTCCAAATTATTAAACTGTTTCCTAGATTAACAAATATGTCTCAGGACAGGTAATTTATTGTAATCTAAACTAATTATTGCTTCTCAAAATATTACAATGAGCCTGAAAATTCAATAGGGGTCTACAAGACTTTTTAAGAACTGAATTTCAAAACAGAATTTTGATTCCATTACCTGGGAATTTTGTGAAAAATAATTATAGAAAAAAATTAGAAAGTAAATGTCCAGAAAAATGGGGAGAACTTAGTTAAGGTCATTTGCAACTTTGCTAGCCTAGTATTTTGCTGCAATGTTCAATTAAAAAAAAAAGAACTCTGAAGACTAAAAGAGCCAGTTTTGCTTAATAGGGGCCATGAATGGTGGATAATAAAATAGGAAAAATATAATCCCTCATTTAATGATTTGGTTTTTTGTTGATAAGTTGAAATTATCTCTTTTCAAATTTCTCAAATGTAACAAAATAGATTTATTACTGAGTGTGTTGTGTGAGCAGGATGCTACATGTATAGCTAATACAATTTTGAAATGTAGAGGGCATTTTAAGTACATAATTAGTGTCATTGATCAGTCATTGATTTAAAAATACACACAATTGAGATCTCCAGTGTTGCAAGCTACAAGAAGAAAAACATGAAGATGGGAATTTTAACAGAGGTCCAATACAGAATGCTTTGTGCTTTTAGCATCATTTCAAATAGCTGTTTATTTCAGTAGTACTATGAAATTCAATTGAAAATTCTGCATTTTTAAAAGAGAGTGTTGAATAATTTTAATAATTGAATAAAAATATTGAGAAAATGGATGAATAGATTCCATCAAAATATTTTTCAGCATTATAGTTTACTTGTTTTTTGAGTGATGAATATAAGCTGTGCTCTTTATTTTTAGATATAAAGCAGCTGAAGTCTTCCTTTAATATTAGATCTTTGAGCTATAGAAAGATGAATGTCTTTCTGATGGGAAATCAAAAGTGTCTATTGACTCTACAGTGTAAATTGTCAAAAAACACTGGCAAGAGCTCACTGATAAATCAGTTTTCAGAAAGCCTTGATATTTCAACTTCTAACATTTTAAAAGGGATTAAGCTGCCTCGTGTTGAAGAGCACCTGGTTTCTAAATATAGAATGAAGGGATGAAGTGGAATCTTCACTTTTGCTTTTGTTGAGAGGGATAATAGATTTACATCTGGCAAGCAGAACCCTTTGTTTGTGGTTATTGTATGTCTTCAATTCTGAAACAGGATGTCTGCAATTTAAGCCCATTTATAGAACCCCTGATGTTTTTAATTAAGCCCAAAAACAAACAAACAAAAAAGAGCTGACCACAAAATGTGAACTATAGCAAAGGATGTATTAATCTTGAATTCAGCAGCCTAAATATTGTAAAATGCCTTAAATCAAACAAGATCAGGGTTGATTTGGAATGAAAAAGAACTGGAAAAAATAATGTTTTTTTTTTAATAATTTAGATTTTTATCTTTTTATTCCAGCTCATTTTACACTAAAGGTTTTTAATAAGATTTTCAGTGGACCATTCTCATGTCTTTCCATGTATTTTAACAATATTTATCTGCAGAGTGTTCAAGACATCCTCTAAGCATGTTTTGATTGAGAGGGTTTAAGGAGACATTTTAACTCTATTAGAATTCTGGACAATGCATGCGGTTTTCCTTTCTTTACTCCTTTTTTATGGTATTGTTTTATCTCTTTGGATCTTCACTGTGTTCTAACAAGCAGTCACCTTGTTAACTGAATATCCTTTTGATTTTTTTTAAAATGTTAAATGTGTGACTCATTACGTTGCGAAAAGGAGTACTGCATTCTAAAGTGGACACTAGTTGGCAAAAGGAACACCTCTTCCTTTTTATAGAATAATTGCTCCTGAATATATCTGGTACTAAAAAATATCTTCAGTTTCCTTAAAAAGTGAATTCTTTACAGTTTTTCAGGGTGCAGCTATTAGAGGTAAACTATTCTGAATTATTAAAATGTAATAAGTATTCTGATAGTTTTGCAAAGTTTAACACATACATTACCATTTTGCTGAGAAGCAAATACTCAGTAGAAATAGGAGCAACAGCTCTTTGATCATTAACTATGTGTGCCTCATATCTAATCTAAAATACAATGAACCAGAGCAGAGTTTAGTTTTGCTATTGGTTTTTAATGATTGATCAGGATCTTTTTATTTTAAAGAAATAGTTCAGTAAGTTTTTTTCTGTGTCACACTGTTTTTTTGTACTTATCCTCTAGCTCTGTGGCCACATGTAGGTATAAGGTTTTTTTCATATATTGAATTTTTTTTTTACTTACCTAGAGACTTCATTCTATATTGCTTACCTAGACTTCATTCTTTTCCACACCCTCTAATAGCAGTAATATTTTTAAAATACATTTTGGAGGGAAATCACTGTATAATAAGTAATAACTGTATATACTCATAGGACCAGATTCTAATATGATGCAGAAGGCGAGCTGTCTACATTTAGCAAAAAGTCGACCTTGAAATTGGTAAGGTTAGAAGAGTAGTCATGAAAGTGCAGTTCAGGCAAAAAGGGAAATGATCCATTGAAATCATAGCTTTCACAAGTCATTACATTGTTTACTGTGTTTCCTCAAGGGATTGTTTTGCCTTTTGGATAAGTAAGAAGCCTTGATTATTTTGCTAGCCTTCAGAAATATGAACAAGATTTTATCATTTAACCTTTTGCTAGAAACATACATATATATACATATTTTAAAAAAAGGTAATTTCAGCTTACTTCCTAATAGAGCAAAAGAGAACAAAGAAAAAACCCCACCTCACTTTCTATTTATAACTGCAACAAATAATGTCTTATTTATGCTGTTACATGAGTATTTGTCACATAAAACTTGTTATGTGATCATTTTTGGGTCCTTAAAGTTTTCTGCTATGTTTACGTGGAGACAAAGATTAACCTAGTCGGACTGGTATGGGTAGAGATGCTTAGTGGGGCACATGCATGCATAGGATTCTTCACACTCAAATGACAAAGCACAAAACCCTCCATGGATTTGTTCTCATTTCTCAGTAGCATGCAAGGTATTTTTTCTCTAACAAATCCAGAAAAGTTGTCTGTGTTCATGTTTCCCAGAATTCTTAAAAACTTGTTTCTAGATTAATCTATGTGACCGATCATGCCTCTCACTGTAGTCTCAAAAAGGCAGTATTTTCAGCTAGAATGGGATTTTGTGAGCTGCTTTTAAGCAGTTCTCCCTCAGGTATTCATCATTTTCTGGGACTGGGGATTGCAAAGAAACCAGGAAAAATTTTGGTGAAATTGAGACTGAACTGGGATTTCTGGCACACAGAATTACAACACCAGAAGCAGCAGTATGAATACTGCTGTACTGTTTGACCTAGTGCCAGAATCTGAAGCAGCTGGAGCCTCATCCTGGGAGGGCATACATAATAAAAAAAAGAAGAATTTTCTAAATGTCAAAATTTTGCTTGAGGGAAACCATATTCCCAGTACAGTTTCTGGCTGTATTCCACTTGCGGTAGCTTTCAGGTCCTTTTATGTGCTTTTTACACTCATTTCCCTAACATTTTCACAATTTCTAAGATCAGAAAAGACAAAGGCACAAATATTTTTGTGGCTTTGTGCTTGCTGGGGCAGTTTTGGCTTATGTGGTTACAAATGTCCTTCTGGCCTTTAGTCCAGGTTCCAGACTGCCTGGACTCAATTTCACAGTTGAACTACCAGAAATGCAAAGCAGATATGAAGGCAGTGCTCCTGGCTGACTGTCACAGGTAAGAACTGATCTTACAGATACAGGATGTCCCACGTAACATGAAAATAGTTATCATAATACATTTTCCACCTCAAAATCTGTATGAAAATAGAACATCACCTGCAAATGATTCATGTTTTGGTACCAATAAGCTTTTGACTTCTCATCAAATCAAAAGCAAATAGTATCTTAGTAATCTCATCCATGTCAAAAAGTTGATTATTGACAATATCCTTCATTTGTTCAACATCTTTGATCTTATTTTTTCTTCATCTTACAGCATCCATATTTATGGGCAAAAAATAAGAAACAAACAAACAAACAAAATAAAAAGAAACCAACATTCAAGGAACATGTTCTTTCCAAGATCACAATTTATTATTTCTGTGTGTCAGTCATTGCCATTCCCTTATTCAGCCTACTTAAATACTTTCTTCATATACGCACACATTCAGTATTGATGATGAATCTGGTGCAGTTATTTTAAACTACTATAGAAGAAGTCCACTTTAAGTCACAGTGTTCTTTGTACCAATCTATAATTCTCATCTTTGATCAAATTCTTATCTTCCTCTATTGCATGTTCTCTTCACTGAAAGAAAGCAGATGGAAATGAACTGCAAAATAAATTTTCTCATTTCAGTTTTTGTACCTGGTGTTAGCCCATAAATTACAGCAGTGCCTGTACTTCTGTGGAGTAATGCAGGCAGACTTTTCAGGGTTAACTAATAACCTAGTAATATCTTGATAATTTGTTTCTGTTTTATATATCAGCCAAATGTGGTGGTTGATAAGAAAAAGGTGGAAAAAAACCCTATTCTTGTCACATACTCATAATAACAAAAAAAAATACTTGTATTAATCTTAGAATGCTAAAAGCATTTCTCAGATAAGAAAAAACAAAAACAGAACTAGAAAAAGAGAGAAAATAAACCTGAAAGGTGGAAGTTTTCAGTCTACTTATAAGTCTGAATTTGAAGTACCTGGAAATAATGGATAACCTTAATAATAAACCGTACTACCAAGATTTCCTATAATGTAATTCTTCGTAGCTTTTTTACAGATCAGTGGATTTGAAATCCAGATCTATATCTTTTCAATTTCACATAACTTAATAAGGGAGGAAGAACATGTAGCTCTTGGCAAGCTACGGTTGGGCAATCAACATTTGGAGCTGACATCTGACTGTAAAAGGCCCCTGTAATATGATCAGCTGAGGGCAGGTTTGGGATTGATTTGTGGCCCATTCCAAGCCCTTTTGTATAGTATCCTATTCAGTAAAAAGCAACATACTTGTTAATGCTTAATTACTAAAGGAATATCAGTTGAAAGCGGAATTTCAGCTATCGGATTTCTTATTTGTCTGGTAGCTCATATGGCAGATTGTCAGATACTAAGTAAGAAAAAGCATGGCAGATTGTCAGATACTAAGTAAGAAAAAGCCTAACATAATATTTGTGGGGGATTTTTCATCGAGTTTTTTGCTACAGGCTGTACTTTGACCTCTGAATTACCAACACTTTCTTAACCTAAGACCAGATATTTGCTTTTTGGTCGGAGTATAGTATCTTGGTATGGAGTATCATACCTTTGTATATATGATTTAGCCACTTAAAAATTACACAAATTTGTTCTATGCTAGAGTGTTTTATGAAAACATTCAATTTAATTTCCTCCCTTTCACCCCCAGGTAAGTCTGTGATACTGTGGATATACCCTGTAACAGTTTTAGGGAATAGATCATTCTTTCTTGTCTTATTTTTGAAGTAGCTACATATTAGTAGCTCCCCAAAAATCCTAATTACCTTCCAGAAGAGAAGCTCCTCTATGAGACTTCAAAATGCAAAGCATGTAAGAAATTAACAGTTAGAATTTGGGGCGCCTGGTTTTGTGTGTTATTTTGTGACTGCCTCTGTTAGGTGGGAGATGAGAGATGTTGGATAAAATATCTCTGGTGACAAAAAAAAAGGGAAGGCTTATTACCCTGCTTCCCAGCAAATAGCACTGTGAAAAATTTGAGTTTTTTAACACCCTTTTTTAATCTGTCATCTGCTGCATTACTACAGCATTCTAGTCTTGACTAAGACAGCCGGTTTATTTTGTTCAAAATTGTCTCTTTGCTGGGAACTCCAGTTAAATTTGATTATATCAGAATTAAGATCATGTTGACCTTCCTATCCAAATTTTATGTGCCGTATCTGTATTCCTCTTCATTTGTTGGCATAATTTTTAAAGCATGTCATAAGCTTTTTGTGAGCTTTTGGCTTCTATTTTGGCCTTCTCTTAGGATATGAAACTGGTTTAGTATTGGTAATCAGAATATAAACTTTTCAACGAAAACTGCAGTGTTTGACAGTTTCTACACTCAGTCAACATTATTGTTATTGCACAACTGTAAAAACTAACATTCTGGCAAAAGCAATTGTAAATTATTTCCTTTTGTTTAGCTTGTGATTTTGTTATAGCCCAGTAAAAGGAGAGACTGGTAATACAATAAAGGATATTTCTTTCTACAAATGACAGCCGCAACACAAAAAGATTCAAATATTAATGCATAACTAATTAAGTATCCGACTTTAATTATTAACAGCTTCACTACCATCTACTTATTTAATAACAAATATCAATATTCTATAAATATTAGTTTTCAGTGTGAATAAATCTTTACTGTACTACATTTTCATTACCCTGTAGAAGTAGACAGAATTTCTTCATAAGGACCAAAAACTGCAAACCCAAGAAAATTAAGTATTATGATGTAGACAAAAATGTAATATACATAATGTCTCAGAAGTTTAAAGCTCTAAACCCCATCTCTTAGAGGCAGAGACTGAGTTTTTATTCTTGGACAGCTTTTAATCAGTTTGGCTTCAATCCTTGACTAAATCTCTTTGGACTACCCAGGAGTAAACAGAAGGGAGTTCTTGAATTCAGAAGTCCATTTGCAATCCAGTTGGTAATGTACAACTTTTAGCCACCTTAAATTGCTATATCAAGTAAATAAAATGCTTTTAGAATTTAAAGGATGTTAAGGGATCTCTGTGTGTGTATGTGTGTATATATATATATATACACATGATTTTTTGGATAGATTGAGTCAGCTTTTCTTTTTCTATTATATGTGTATATATACACACACACACATGTGTATTTATTTATATGATTGGTTTATGTGTATTTCTACATATAATATACATCTATATATACATATACGTATGTATACATATATACATCTGTAATGTTTGCTATCATATTCTACTTCCAAAACTGTTTTAAATATAGAGAGGTAAAACTTCAACTCAGTTCCATAACACTTTACACATTAAAAAAAAAAGTGCAGAGAGAACAGTATGATTTTTTTAATTGAATATCTATCTAGCAAAATCGCAGATATCCCATAATCCAGGATAATGTTTTAGGATATGGTGATAGTTAAGCTGGGATATGAACATTTTTACTTAAAGAGCAGCACCACAACAATAATGCTGTTAGACCTTAGCTTGCAGTTGGGAATAAATAATTGTATAAATATAGGTTTAAGTGAAGGAAAAATATTGTCTGGCCACATCCTATTATTATCTATATTTTTGCCTTTTATTTTGTATTAAATGAGGTTTTTTATTTTATTAGTTAACATTTTATCTACCTGTGTGTTGTGAGAAGTTGAAAATAATTGGCAATGATTTTATACCTCAAAATACAATAATTGTATTTGTAATTCCTGATAAAAGATAAACTTACAGTTCTTTAGGACCATGCTAAAGAAGTCTCTGTTCACAAAATTAAATCTTAAGGACAAGAAAATACAATATAAACATTAGTAAGTTGCACTGGATTTCATTAAGTTACATTTTTACTGTTACTTAAATTCTCTGCAATATTTTATGTAATATAATACTTATGAAGAAAAAAGTAAAGTTGGATCATGGTAGCCTGCAGAATTTGCACTGTTCAATCCCTCAAGGTTTTAACAGTAATACTGCTTTTCTGAAAACTGTAGAAATTTTTCTACACAACCACTACCATTTATTTATCATTACATATATTATATAGTCTGACTCCAGTAGCTGTCCATAATGGCTGTCATTAAAAGTAAAAAGCTGTGATGACCTTTAAAGATGGGATCTGAATATGCATAAATATGCATTTTTTAGTCTGAAAAAAGCTTTTCAGTTAAGCATAATTTTAGAAATAATACAGCTTAGTTGTGCATTAGTTATACACCAGTTGTCTTAAATCTGATGCAAATAAAAAATACCTAAATTAGTCATTTGTCTATCAAGATTGGCTGATTTAGTTTCATAAACATTATAATGCTAGTTTTGAAAATCACAATTGAGGACTAATATTATCATCATACTCTGGGGAAAAAAAATAAATCCTGAGTGCTGAAAATTTTTCTAAAATTAAGTTTCCCAAGGGACAAAGTCTTGAATGAATGGAACTGCATTTTTCTTCATTGTTAAATAATTCAATTAATAATTTTTTCCTCCAATATTGTAACAATTATAACAATTGGAACAATAATAAATATCTTTTATTAATAGCATACCACCTACAATTTAAACATTTAACCAACAAAGATGTTATCTCCTAGGTAATCAAGCCAGATGTGATTATATTTCTTAATTATGAAATTCCATTAGTCTAGCTCAATTCCATTTTCTCTGTTATTTTTTTCTGGCCATCATTGTTATACTCTCAGGCTTTATGCCAATAAAACTGAGTCATGAGTCAATGCTGTATAAAAAGGTTGAAACCCCAAAATATTCAAATCTCTTCTTATTTATGAGCACTTCTTTCCAAATTATATGAGGTAGTAATGAGATCATAATGCACGGACTCCGAAAAACACAGATGTTACGCAAATACACAAAACCAGAAACTGACTTAGATTTGAAGAGAAGCAGTATATATTTTTTTTTAATTCTTTTTTCAAGAGTAGAAATCTTAGACCATGTAAGGTAAATGATTGGTCAAATCTCGACTTTGTAAGAGCTCCATAATAAATTTCTCTAGCAACGTTTTATTGTTGAAATCAGTATGAAAAATATTATTGGAAACTAAATACAGGAGTTAGGGAGAGTTATACTGACTTCCCAGCTGAGGATCAGGCATAGTGTCTCATCTATAGATACCAATTAACGAAGTGCTAAGTGTCATATGAAGTATATTTGTAAGTTAAATATTTGTATTGTAACAAAATGCAGTGAGTAATGACTAGAGCACCAAATTGGGGAAATACTGTACATGTAGGGGATAACACATGTACCAGTTTTACCTCATCCTTTTATATTCTTGTCAGGTCAAGTCGCTCAAGGATATTCAGAAGTGGAACTGCACATGTGTATGCATACTGTTATAATTGTACCTTACATGAAGCCAGAATGTAATCAGACTGGACACTTCTGTTGACTTATAGAGTATCTGTCATTTCACTGCAGAATATTGATATTCTTGTGCACGTAAGCACAAACAGATTTAAAGAGTAAAAGGCTGACACTGCACTTGTTTTCTTAAAAAATCACATTCTCTTTGTGCATGTCAGATATACATGCAGGCTCATAACCAGCTGGAGCCGGCCAGCGTCTCTCTGGTCCCACTTGTAGTAATTTACACCCACAATAATGGAAATAAAATAGAGCTTTTCTGTTTTAAATATGTATACTTAGAATATTTTTGCTTGGAAACTGTGCGTGTCAATATCTTTTCTGTTTGCTTTGCTGTACTGAAAGCATCATGTGTACTGAAACAGGGGGCAGAGTCAGTGAATCAGCATTTTGAAGGCTGAAGTAAGTTTTTCAAAAGTACCACCAGAACTACCAATGTGGATTATTGAGGATTGAGATTAAAGTTGTGATAAAAATGACAAGCACAAACATGTTCATCAGCTCAAAGTTACAGTCCTGCTCATTTTGTTGTAAAATGTACGAACATACCACTTTGCTAAGTAAAACTGGAGATGATACATCTAGTTATATATTAGAACTGGATGATAAATGTCAGGGGGTTTAAGATTTGATGGATAGTATTTTTGAACTTGTTGCTGATCCTTCTACAGTTCACTGATTCTGCTGTGCAACATTCTTCAAAGCAGTAGTCAAGTCCTCAAGGAAAGTACAGTAATAGCTGAAATACTCATCTACTGGGGTTTTTTTGCAGCGAAGTTTAAAAAAAAAAGTTACTTCATACCTGTGTCAATCCATCCTTAAATCTGTTCTTAATAAGTGTCACCATTTCCTATTAAAGTGGTGGATATATATTTGAGGATACAGGGACACAAATCACAAATGAATGTTTGTATAACATTAAATTCCATGTGTTCCATGGGGTCGGTGGCTGGAGACAGGGACCACACACACCCCCCAAAGCTCCGTGGGACAAACAGCCTGTCCTTCTTGCAGAGGGAGTTCAACACTGCCAGGTCTCCACAGCTCTTTGGTCTGATCCTCTCACAGCCCAGCTCCTGACCAGGGAGGTGCCAGCAGCTCAGGATGGAATGTGATAAGGGAAGGGCCCTGTCTCTCAACCCAGGGCCCGATTTATGAAACCAGGCTGGGTTTCTTATTTATCAGTACAAGCCAGCTTGTACAGTAACATCTTTGGATGAGAAAAATACAATTACGGCATACGCATTTGTATGTTTTGGTGTAACTCACGTCACTGGAGATTGTGGCTAGTATTAGGAAATTTAATTTAATTACCCTGGAAAACCTCGTCAGAATGCTGTTATAGTGACAAATACATAAAGTATTCAGTCTTCTTGTGTTAGATGTACTAAGGCCAACTGATCAATGCAAAATGTTTTGTGCTTGCTTTCATTTTCTTTGAATTCTGTGGCTGTAGTCAGTAAAATATTGGGATGGCACACTAGCTTGAAGTGAATGAAGTGAAGAGGAGTAAATTCTAAAAAAAACAGGTTTAATTTGGTTTCAGATTATGGTTTTGCCTTGTTGTTTCACCCTGGAATTAATGAAAACAAAACAGATAAGAAAGAAAGAAAGAATACTGAAATACCTGCAAGTAATTAATTGCAGATATTTAACTGTAAAAAAAAAATCACTGTCTCAATATAAAAATATTTTGGCCACAAAAACTATGGCTAATTATCACTACTAGCTTTAAATTGCAAGACAGGAATGTAACATTTTGGGCAAGACCACTGGGCAAGGGAAACAAATACAGGTGGCTCAGTGAGAGCAGGAGCTCTGTAAAGAGCATGTAAAAATTTATTAAGTTGAAAAAATTATATAACTTTATAAAACTGTGATGCATGGTGTATTTGAACTAACCATGGGGGTTTTTTTGTTTCATTGTAAGAAATATTTATATATTTTCCATTTCCATGCAGTTAGTTTATATTTCCTGACATAATGCTCTATATCCAAGAAATTACATCAGTACAGAAATTTAAGTGAGAATGCTGCTTAAACTCAGTGGTGTAGTGAAGAGTGGTGGCAATGAAGTTTCATTATTTTTGTTTTCCCCATTAAATTTTCTGTTCATGATCTATGGACAAAATAAGTGCCTCAGGTAAAATGTTGAGTGGTGAGTGATCCTCATTTCACTGATGGAGACAAAGAGAGAGAAGGTTAAATATTGTAAGTAGTGAACCAAACTTCATGCAGAGTAGGATTTACTAGTACAGCATCCTAAACGTGGATATGGCCAGAGGCTGGAGATAGAGAAGAGAATAACACTATCACAAGCATCTATTCTCCTAAGGAGGAGACAATCTCCCAGATTAAGTTCTGTTTTACATTCAGGCTTGGATTATTGTCAGAATTGTGCCAAAAAGGTGTACAACTGCTATGTGAAATTCCTAGTTTGTAGTAAGGGAGATAGTTTGCTTATCATCAAGTAAAAGTGGATGGCAATAGCCAAGAATGATGTAAGTCTTGCAATGAACTGGCACATTTCCAGAACAGTTTTTCCTGAGAAACTTTGTGGAGAATACATCCTTTTCTTCAGCAGAAATCTGTTCAAATGACTTTTTTTAGTATTTCTTTCCTGCTGGAGGAAGAAAAATCCACCTTTTTAGTACAGTGCTCAGAAGTGGCTCAGATTGTATCCTACACAATTACAGCTTGATTACATATATAAAAGTCCTTTACTCAAACTTGGGCTTCCCAGTGCACACAAAAGATGTTTCCTGCTATAGGGCACTGATTCATAGCACTGTGTGGTGTGCTGGTGATGAAAAATCTGAGAATAATAGTGGCTTTGATAGGTCTTTGAACCATTGCCAGTATGCTTTCCTTTTGATAAAACATCTCAGCTTATCAAACTATCTCCTTTGATATATTTACATAATGATTAATTGAGGAGAAATTTCTTCAGAGCATTCTGAAGAAACATAAAATTGGATTCACCAACGCACTCACTCACCTAATTTACTGTTAATGCAGAAGGGGGAGTGAAATAAAGTTATCTACCTTCTTCTGTTTGAATGATGCAAAGTAGATCAAACTTTGTCACTATTAATGCCATTTCCTAATGCCTTTGTGTTGCGCTGATTCAAATTCAAAATGCCTCTGAAACTCCTCCTGACATAGTAACTACTACTTGTCACAAATTATTACTAAAACCTAATATTCATTTTATAGTACCTGTCACAATTTTGAAAGTCAAGTTCCTTAAATATTAAATATTCTGACAGTTGAAAAAATAAATGCAATTGCTCCTTCCCTTCTAAGATTGTACATGCTTTCTTAAATGATATTCAGTTCTAGAATATCTTAAAATAAGGTTAGACCTTCCTACAAAATTAAGCGTATTCTGCCTTTGAGGCCACTGAAGTAACTGCTACACCCACCTCCCTTAGAAAGTTCTCTCTGACTGAAGCATTATTATAGCTCTCTTTATCTTCTGCCTCAAAAGTATATGAATTTTTTTAGTAGTTTTGATTTCTATTGTGACACCTCTCCATGCCAGTCATGAAATAATCCTTAGAAAACATAAATTCCCTACATGGATAAGCCAAAACATACTTGTTATGTCTATACTTATTCCTGAAAATTACTCAGGTAGATTAATCTCATTCATCAGATTTTAAGAGGCAAGATTTCTTCATTCATTTCTTAACAGCAAAAGTAATTTACAGGTTTCAGAATCAGATGCCATTTATGGGATTTTTCAGTCTTTATTCAAACAGTATGTCTCATAATACATTCCTGTGAGTGAGAAGTTCTGATGTCAGGCCCTCAAAAATGTGTCTCTTAGTTATTCTCTCACAGTATTTTCTGAAATCTGGCCAGGAGCTTCCCTAACAATCCAGAAAATGGTGGCTTACATGTTCAGAAGGAAAGGGTAGTACTGAAGACCTTCAGAGTTTATGTAGTGCATCAGATTTGGTTTTGTTGTAATATACAGAGATAAGTACTGTTTTCCAAAAAGAGGACATAATTCAGAAGAGTTCTTTGAAGGGGAGATACTGTTTTTGATTCCTTGAAATCTATCCCATATTCCATTCTGTTTCTGTACTTTTTTTTATATTGAGCAAAATTCATATCTCATATCTCATATCCTATCTAGTTTGCTACATAGGAAGACAATACTAGAAAACAGCTAAGAAGCTATAAATGAAGCTGGATTATGTAAGAGTATTTCTTACTTTTCATCAGTTCACCTTAGTAGTTACAACAGCATCAGATAATACTGATTGGTTTCCTAGATATAACTTACATTATTTAAACTGTTCTAAAATAGAAGGACAGTTGTGAAGACATTGAATGATTTCCTATAAAAATCAGTTATGGAAGGATACTAAACCATGACACTGTCCCGAAGGACAGCCATGGAGAATTTCAACACACAGGTAAGATTACAGGTAACATCTGCTTTTAGTCTCCTTCATATGCAGAAAGTAACTGTGTACTAGAAGGGTTAAGATTCCCCAACTATTCAAAGCCCCTTGTTCTAGTAATCTGTAAAGAGGTGTTTCTGTGATCTTACTTTGGCTGAATGCCCTATATCATACTAACTTCCAAATCTTAAAATCAGAAGAGACTGTGGAGATGAAAGCATCAGTTTGTTAGAGTATGGTGCTAATAGCACTAAGGATGCAGGTTTGATCCATTTATGGACCATTCACGTAAGAGGTGGACTCGTTGATCCTTGTGAGTCTCTTCCATTTGTAATATTTGGTAGTTCTGTTTCCAAGGCTGTGCCTCTTGAGACCAGCTAGACATGGGTCTTTCATCAGGCAATAGCAACTCTTTTTGAAGAGCTGCGTTTTCCTGCACTGAATGCTCTTGTGGTTTTTTAGGTGCTAAGATTGGTTGTTTTGTATGACAGTTTTAAATATAGATGATATGTGACTATGAAAAGGACTTTTTAGTCCCTATAATAATCTCATAGAAAACAATAGAATGGAAGCTTCAGATAAAGTTTGTCGAGGACAACAAGGACAAAGTTCAGAAAGAAACACTTTGCTTTGTAAACTCCTTTTTAGAGAGGAGTCTAGGTGAGGCAGGATCCATCATAGTCCCAGACTTAGTCAAAAGTTTATGTCTAATGGTTTATGTAGGTGTAATTCAGCCTTTATGTAAATTTCTCCAACAGGATTAAGGCCAGCAAACCAAACATATTTATATGAATAAAGTATGTTGTTTTTTGAAATTGATGATTATATGATGATAGTGATTAGACAAAAAAAAAAAATCTTTAATCAGAATTACTTCCTGCACAGTATATCTACTACTTTTTAAAAGCAATATTGAAATAATTATATTAAGACTATCAAAATAATTATTAGCAGGAGATTTATGTTACTCAGCCATACCAATGACCCTGGGCAACTCTTTCATTCGGTCTCAAGGAGTAGCCTTGAGGTGATGTCCCCACTCAAGGGAGGAATCCCCACATGCCCTCCTAGAAGGAGTGTGTTGCAAGTCCCTGCTATAACAAGAGGGACTTACACTGTGAGCTTTCATAGTATAAAGTGGTTGGCTGTTCATATATTTGAAGCCTGCTGTGTCAGCTCAGCAGCCTTTAGATAAATTATGACTATTACCACTTACTGGTTCCTTTATAAAGATGTCTGTATGCTGCATCCTCACTGGTGTGAATTTCTGTAGGGAAATGTTGTTCTTCACATGTTCTTCAGAATGTTTAGCTTTGGGACTGATGCGTTAGGCTGGCCTCAGTGTTCTTTAACAACAAAAAAGCCCCTCTTCTTCATATATAATCAGTAAGTTTGGCAAATGTGGTAAAATTAAGACTGTTTTATCTCCACTTAGGCAGAGCATCATGCTACGTATCAAAGGCAAAAGATGGACAGCTGTCAAAAATGTGGTTGCAAATTACCATGCAGAAATTTTATATGTGATGCTGTGACTGCAGAACTGGGTTCTGATCTAGCTGTCCTTCTCAGTCTTCACCCTCTGTGGAAAAAAAAAATAAAAAATCTGTGTCTTTTATTTCTTATTCATAGCTCAAGGTCCCTCATTTCTTCTCATGTTTACTTGCCATAGTTTATCCCTGGTTTCAAATTTTGAGGCTTTTTTTTTTGTCTTTTATCACTGAAATACGGCTCAGAACAGCATTGCTGTGGTAACTTCCCCACAGACTTTCTGAAAAATATGCCAAGTTGTGATTTATGCTCTTTAGCATCTTTGACTATTTAGATTCTTCTTGATAATTACTTTTCTTGCATTTTGCTAGGCTGTGAATGGGAATTTCTAACTGTATGAGCTCTGTGTCTTGAGTTTCCTCATCCAAACATAGGAGAACTAAAATGAAAAAGGCTAAGGGTTTATCACAACAGTACTGTTACTCCACACACCTTTTTAAGGGGCCAGGAGGATTATCACCTGCTAGCAATGCATCAACATAATTTATCAGATATTGCACCTTACTCCCCACCTCCTTTATCTGTCAGTAAACTTAAAGAACAATACCCTTGGACTGTTTATATAGGTATACACCTTGATTTTTAATTCTCAGTTTGTGAAAGAGGATACCATTCATCTTAAGAAATTAAATGGTGTCATATTTTTGTATTTTAGAAGTTTTGAATGCTGTAAACCAGTTCATTTTTCATTTCACTAAAACCTTAGAAGACTCAGTTGTCAATTGCTTGCATGCAGAAAATCTGCTTTGTAATAAGTGCAGGCAAATTCATCCATGCTGCATCTTTATTGACTTGAAATTAAAATCAGCTTCTGTTAAATGATCCATATGGGGAAATACACAGTTTGATTAATCAAAGGGAAGTATCCTTTCTGATGTGTGTTAGTTTTAAACCTTAACTTTTGCTAATACAGGTCTTGCAATTATTGCAATTAAATATGCAAAAAAATTCACAGAATTTAAGAGTGATGTAAATGCTGATGCTGGCTAAATGGTCTAATGAACCTCACGTGAAGAAGCAGATGTCAAGACATGTACGAGTGTGGACTGTTTTGTGGTTTACATAACAATACAGGTGATTGCAGTCATAGACCCAGGTAAGCAAAAAGTGGGGTGCTGTTCAGACAAAGGGGCAATCTTTAAGTCAGTTTCTATGCTATATAGTTTGGAGTTTTTAAAATAAAGCAAAAGTAGCTAGGCATCCTGATAACTACACAGAGCAAATTTGGAAAGCTTAAGCATCATCTAATAAATTTTCTGCTATCAGGGTTAAAAGTTTTTAACCTGATATAGCACTCCAAGTCCACTGTAGCTATACTCAGGTGTTTTCTGCCCTAGATGTGAGATTTGGACCAAATTTTCAGTCATTTTGAGTTTTGTTCTCTTGTAGCTATTTGCTAACTTTGCTGAGTTTTTTTTTTTTTTCTATTTTCAATGTTAGTGATAATGTTATTGTCATCCCAGTGAAGCTAAGGAAATATGAAAGTAAAAGCTCTTTAAACACATATCTTAGCAGACAGGATCCCAGGGTAATTAAATAATACCCATTCAGTGTTGTCATTTGTTTATATTGGCGGTCATGGAAAAGAGCAGAAGATTTTTTAACCTCCAAAAGCAAGAAAGGTAGTTAATAAAATTTAAACCACTTATGGAGAGCATAAAAATTGAATTCTAGAAATAAAATATCTAGAGGTATCTGAAGGAAAGTAAGTCTTCTGCTAGAATTTTAGTGCATAAATCCAGGACAGATTTCAAGCTGCAGTCTTGTTTATAGTTTGATAGTTGTTGTGAAGAAGAAATTGCTGACTAAACTGATGAATGGTGCCACCTTGTATAACTCCCACAGAAGAGCACTGTGCATTGGTTGGAGTGAGTGTGTGAGGAAACTCCAATATATTTCACTTAACTGACTTGAAAATAAGTGTATATTATTGTAGAAACAGAAATTAAGAATAACAGAATTCCACTGGCAAAATTTGAAATATGAAAGATGCATGATTGCTTAGATTTTAAATCTAGCACATTAGTCACTTTTAATGCATTAAAAACATCAAAAACTTAGAATTTTTTTCTATCATTTAATAATCAATTTATTGATTAATATAATATAAAATGAAGGAGGCTGTTTATGCATTAGTATGTAAAAGTGACTGATGGAAACTCTAAACTTTGCTTTAATTCTCCCAGTAACCATAGATCCTTCATTTACTTATGAGCCATCAAGAAAAACTGGCAAGTTCTTACTAAAATGGAATTCATGATCCGGAGACAGATCATGAATCTCTGTGTTACTAAAAGACAGAGATTCATGAGTTAAGACAAAGAGTTAGTACTTCAGAAAAAAATATTGCTAAATGTGTTCAGTGAACTAAGTACTTCAAAAAATACATCACGTGTACAAACATTTTCAAACACTGGTATTTAAAAGAATATAATAGGAATTATAAGTGAAATGAAAAAATTCTTTTGTATTACCTGTGTGTTCAACTTGAAGTCAGCATGTTCTTCATAAAAAGAAAGTGTGCAATGCTTGGGGTTTTTAACAGAAATAAAGGATGAATCCTGAATTCTCGGGCAGCTTGAATGTAGATTTTTTTTGCATGTTGCATAAAAATCTCAATATTGGCATAAAAAAGTGGAAAATAAAAAAGGTTAAAAGCCCCCTGAGATAAAGTTAAAATAAAAGAACTCTACATACAGATTTTCTCTCCTTTGAAAATTATTTTTCTGATTTGCTGTTTGTTTGCAACAAAAGATGTTTCATCAGTTACTGTAGAACATAGAATTGAAGAAAACGTGTTTTAAATAAAAGACACTGACAAAAATAAGAGAGAAGAGAAATAAGGTGAAAACTTCAAAGTCGATAATTCAAGAGTTTTAGAGATGACAAAATTACGTTTCTATAAATCTTAGTCTATCCTTGAGTGTTCATACATTTTGGCACAGCCTTGTTTAATATAGGTGGCATCTGCATCACTGCATCCCTGTGAAGCTGTTTAAGACCTCTCCAGATCTTCCCAGAAACACCCACACCGTACAGCATGCAATCTGACACACAAGATCCTGTTGACATGTGTTACGCAGCTGACTTCTGTGCATCACCATCACCAGATACATTCTACAGCCAAAAGCGACTACGGTTTGATACACACATTAATCTTGCTGCAAGGACAGGACACACTGTAAAGAATGCTGGGTCAGAAGCTAACATGCTCTTCTTGTGTTTCCCGCAGGACTGGGCAGACATTTCATATTTGTGATGTTTCAGGTGGCAGTCAGATGGGGAACACTTGGCTGCTGGACAGTCAGACAAAAGAGCTCATGAAGAGCCTTTGACAGATGAAAGCATCATGTGAACCAGTGTTGTGGTTTTTCGAGAAACATGCTGCAGCTTCTGCCTGGTGGTCCAGACTGTGGCTTAGTACAGGCTGTTGGAGATACCATGCTGCTTCTGCTCAGTGGTTATTCTTTATGGGACTTAAGTTGTATTGGTCAGATGACTTCTGGGACTGCATCTTCACTGCAATGCCTCAAATCAAGCAGCCCTGACATCAGAACACTGTGTATCTGTGTCTTTATCTCTTCTTTCTTTTCTGGATGTAGTGCAGCATGGTAAGAGTGTATACACTACGTGGTGGCGTGCCTTGCACAAACTTCTGGAAAACACAGTACTAAAGACAGGAGTGCTTAGCTCAGGCTAGAGCCAAGTAGTACTGCCATAACACACTGCTATTCAGGCAATTTATTTTTACACTCTTCTAATTTCCATTACTTCATTCTGAATAAAGTTCTGCAGTCACCAAGTAAAGGTGTTTTTCTAAGAAGTAGAAGGTGTTTGCCTACGAAGGAATTTACAAATTATGTACTCAGCACAGTCTGCCAGATTACTCCTGTTGACTACAATTCAACCCTGCCTTTCAAGTGGAAAGTTCGAAAACGTCACCAAACTTAGCACGGTGACACCTAATTCTAGGAGGGCTTTGGATAACACAGCATGGCAGAATGTTGTGTCTGTAAGTGTTCGTGCACGAACGGAGCTTTTGCAAGTTAAGCAGGCAGTTAAGTCTTAGTGTGGCAAAGTCACAGATACAGCATACGATGTGAACGTGGACTGCTGTGCCTGGGGGTGCAAGGACCGTTGTTTAACCTCCAGTGCTGACTGTTCACAAAGTCTGCTTGTTTGATGCCACCACACTGTTCTGCACAGCCACTAAAGGATGAATTTATGTGGTCATAAGGAAGAGCTTTGGAATCTGCTTGAGAGTAATTCAGATGCAGCCACTGAAATCACATATTTGCATAAAATTCAAAGTACTGATTTCGATAAAGAAAGAAAAAAATTATACACAGTATTTAACTCCATAGTTTTAATTGTGCTGCATTTTAATTTGCTCTTTAATGTGTGAACAAAGGAATTGTTACATATATGGGACTTTATGTTTTTCTCTCAGTTCTTTCTGAGAGAAAAAAAGACCTCACTTTTTTGCAATTTATGAATACCTATATAATTTCCTACCATTTTATTTTTAATTTTTATATTTAAGTAAAAATTCTTTTTTTATTTTCTTTTGTAGAGGAGGTAATGTTTAGAACTTGGCTTATGACTCTAACCAGAATTAAGCAACATGTAGTATTTAGCTATGAATTTTTCTACATCTTGAAGCCCATACAAGCATAAAATTGGATTGTAGTAAACTGATTGTTGTGGAAACTAGATATGTCTGTTCTGATTCTGTGTATGCATGCTTTAAAAACTTTTCAAGGTACCTCTTATATTGTGTTTTTCAGAGTTAGATCTAAATCTGTTCTTAAATAATGGGTATTTTTTTATTTTTACCATACCGTTCTCTGATAAAACTCAGCAGATGCTGTGTCTGAATACTTGCATGTTTTGCTTTGTAGTTCAGTAAAAAAGTGTTTTTTCTTATGAGATTGTTTGATACCTACCTTTGACCTTTTCCACCCAGCTTTATAGGAAAACTAGCATGATCTGAGTAAATGAAAGCAAACAAAGGAAGGCAAAGGAATACTGAATTGATTTAATTTCTTCCTTTTAATATCTTTCTGGTTAGTTAAAGTACTTGAGGGGTAGGTCTCCACTTTGGGCAAAATATTTTCTTTGCAGACAGATGTACCTGTGCTTGACACTGCATGTATATCTCGTACTCTTTTATCATTTTGCTTACAAATATTTTGGTCATTTTAAGGAGCATGTGCACATTTGCCATCTAACTGGGCTTTATTGTTTCATATGCAGATTTAAATATCCAGGCCTCAAAGAACATAGTCATGCGGAATCACTGAGACAGGACCTCTGGAGATCTAGTCTATGTGAAATGAAATTGAGATGCATAACATAAAAAGAAAAAAATCAGATTTTTTTACTTGTAGAGTCTGGTTGGTAAAAAGTAGTCTGTAAAATTTATTGTAGAACTTCAAGACAGAGAAAAGTGCGTGAATAACTTATAATTTCGAATAATTATATTTGGTTACCAATATTTAGTAATCTAGTATATATTTTCAGAATACTTGTTAAATAATATCAAAATAGTTTTGGTGCAACTATAGCTTGAATTATAATCTGAGAATCATCGAACTGTTTGAGCTGGAAAGGACTCCTAACAGTCATCTAGTTTGAAAACTAGATGAAAAATACTGGATATTTTTCATTACATAATGTTGCTCAAATGAACTAAATTATTTTTGTATATACAAGTTTTGTGCTGACTTGCTTATTTTTAGGAATACTTTTCACTCTTTTTTGTTCTTTTTAAGGTGCTGGTGGCTGGTCTCCACTTGTGTCCAATAAATATCAATGGCTTCAGATTGATCTTGGAGAAAGAACTGAGATTACTGCTGTTGCTACTCAAGGTGGTTATGGGAGCTCAGACTGGGTAACAAGCTACCTTCTGATGTTCAGTGACAGTGGACAGAATTGGAAGCAATATCGTCAAGAAGAAAGCATTTGGGTATGTTCTTTCAATAATGAAAATTATTTTTCTGCAAAAGACTTAAAGGCGATTTACTGTGCATTGTTGCAAATCTAAGCAAAGCTGTAGAATATAAAGAACTACACTAAAAATGTTTAGATAATTGAATATACAAAGCAATTTAGCTCTTGAAAAGATGAAAGACAGTAAAAAGCAAACAAACATCAAAAACCTAGCCATAGAAGTACTCCATTAAGACACAAGGAATTATTCTGAGGATTACAAATGCACGACAAAATTTCTTTTGTCTTACTATGTATGGCAAACTTCTTTTCCCAAAAGTATTGATCCCATTGCATGAAACTTGGCTTTTAGTTACAGTTAAAAAATAAAACAAAACAAAACACTTCCTTTATTTTTTGTGCATTTTTTGTGCATAAAAACATTTAAACTTATTGTAAGAATAAAATGAAGCAAACAAAGAAATTAAAATCTTAACAAGCAAATCCCAGTCCATTTACAAAAAATAAAAAAATTAAGCAATATTTAAGTTTTGGTCATTGAATTCAGAGTCTAGTTTCTGATCCTGTAACCTGCTTATCTCTGACTAGCTTTGTAAATATTAATGATAATTAATAAGCCATTAATAAGATCATAATTTTCTTTTTGCATAAATATAAATGAGGGCATATATAGTTTTAGAAAAGGGTTGCATCTTTCCTTGATCCCCAATAATTGGCAGCTTGCACTAGAGGAAGAATATTGGAATTTGTGTTATGTTATTGCAGCCTGTCAAGTGAATTCTGTTCTCCATGCATAAAGCTGATTAATTTTTAAATTTTTCTAAGCCTTAGACTTCACTTATTTCTTGCTGCAGTTAAACATTATGTTAAAATGTATTTCATTTTATGTGGTTTGATTTTGTTGACTTTTAATTCAAAATGTTCTTGTCACTCTTACTGTCAAAACCTGTCTATGGTATAATGAGATTATGCAGTGTTTTACTTGTTGCATAATTATCCTGCTTTTTAAATTTGCTACATACTTCCGCTTCAGATTGTGTTTTCATAACAAAGCAAAATAAATGATTTTCTAATCCATATGGCTGTGGGGAGTAAGAAAATCAATCAATTTTCCAAATGTTAAATGAGCATAAGCTGCTACAATATTGTCTTTGCTCATCTTAAGACAGACTGACAAAACATATCTGAGAGGTAGGGCAAGTTGGTCCCTAACATGACTGCTCTTTTGAAATCTGATATTGGTATTGCAAACAGTTATTTCTTGAATATTGCCACCAGTAAAATATCAAATGAAAGTTAAGAAAAATAGCTAAATGCTGATGCAGACATTGGATAAAGGGGGTTGTTAGATCTATAGGAGCGAAAAAGTGTAGCTTCAATTCCATCATCTCAAACTTAATAAAAAATGATTATTTTAATGATTGCAATGCAGATTGAAGGTATGGCTTGCAGGCAGTTATGAATAATTCAAGAATGCAAACCATCAAATTCAGGGCAGTCTATTGATCTTTTTTATGCATCTTTATTTAGGAGTTCTGCTTCTAGGGGAATATATTTTCTCTTTTCTAAACTAATACAAGATGTAGTCTCGAAGTGAAACTCTTAAATCCCTATTTATTTTATAGATTTTCTCTGACTGTTATCTCTTTATGCTGACTTCTTAAATGACATGCTCAAGTTCATTAAGGCAAGAATCTCCAACATTTTATAAAATCTGCTGTGTTGCTGTGTTATTTCTTTCTTATGTTTAACTGAGTCATTGGCCTGTTACAAGGGTACTGACCAGAGGTAATGTGTAGGGTTTTTCTAATACTACTCTGCATTAGAATGATGGAAGTTGTCCAATTCAGAGGGCCCTGTGTTGAAATCTTCACTATACAAAAGAATTTTTACTTCATAACCACTTTTTGTAGACTTAAATAGAGATAATCTCTTGTCTGCAAATTCACCACTTCCTAATTGCTATATATCTTTTCAGAAGATAGTTTAGAATTTTATTTCCTTACTGCTTATCTTAAGGTTCTGAAGCTCACTGTGCAGCTATAACAGCTTTTTTGTCATCTGTAAAAATTTTATAACAGGTGAGGTGAAAGAATATTGTCTACACATCTGCAAATTATCTACTTATCAAAACTCTCTCAATAGTCTGTGAAGTGGGTAGTTTTTTCCAAGGCTGGCTCCTCTGACCCTAGGTGTCTTGCTTGGGTTGAAATGAACCATGTTTCACCTTCCTTTGCCTGTAAAACATTGTGTGTTAGTGCTGAATTTGTATGTAAAATTTCTGATGTTAGGTGGGATTATCCTCTGTCCCTTCCCTGCTGCTAATTATTAAATATTTGTTTTCACTTTTCTGTATATTGGGAATTGGTTTAGAAGGCATCATGGTGAACAGTGTTTATTCCTGCAACATATTTTGCTCTCAATGTTCTCATTTTATTGTTGTACTGATGTCCTAAATATATGCCTTACTTGCTGTCTCATAACTGGAGGAAGTCTGTATTTTATGTAGAGGTTATTTATTGCTTAAAGTAATTTAATTACTAGAAGAGTTTTTGAAAGACTAACTCCATTACTTTTAATTCATAGGACTCCTGTCACTATAGATAAAGTATTGTTAAGTATATTTAGCTATATGTTCTACAATAGAGTTTTTCTTATTTCAGCCATACATTTTGATTTCTGCTCTCAGTGATATTTCTGTCACTGTCTTTTTAAAGTTAACTGTAAGTCTTTTCTGCCCTCTTCTTGGTATTTATGGTAAGATTTTTTTCAGTCAGACCTTAGCAGATTCAATATTTTTATCTCTTTTAGTAATTGATACAGTTCCAGTCAAGATATAATTCTCAAGCAAAATAGTTGTTATTAGTGGTAAAATACATGTTTTTGCACAGAAATAATTCCCTTTGGTAATGATTAGTTGAATTTCAGAAAGAAATCAATTCAATTCAATATTACATTTTCTTTAATTTTACCATAAATATGGAAGTGTTAGAACAACACATGCTGTGCCCTTTTATATTCAATCTTTTTATTGTGTTCCTATTCATTAGAATGTAGTTTCAGATGCAGTAGTGTTCAAACTCCCAAGCGCAATCTTTTGCCCTGTTCTTTTTTTACCTTTAAAATGAGCAGAGGCCTCAAATCTCTTTGTGTATTTTCAGATTATTTTCTCTGGAAATGATTATTCTTTTCACTTTTCTTCTGTCAGACATCAGGTGGTATACAGTAAAACGTCATAAAAATATATGTTAAGTTTTGGTCAAGAAGTGCTAGGAGATCTTATGTCTGGAAATACTACTTTTATTAGAGGTATTGCTATTCATTTGTCCTCTTGATTTGTATTTGTATTCTTCCTCATAATTCTAGATATCATCACTTGTATTTTGGTGGTGAAGAATCTCCTATTGTAATTATATTTATCACTTTGGGGCTGTGTATACTGGTCCTTTCAACTATTATATTATATTATTATTATTATTAACTATTATTAAAATTATTATTAACTATTATATTATAATTTCTGGGTTTACCTAATTTCATAGTTTTGTATCACAAGAGTTTTTGTGCTGTACTCTCTCCTTGACTTTACTAATGGCTCATCTTTTAAAAGGAGAGTAATAAGATAAAGAGATTAAAAGAGAGGAGTTAAGAGGGGGAAAAAGTATAGCAACTCACAGTTTGAACAACAAGTTTTCCATGGCTGACAATTTCAGTGAAAACGTGAGTCATCTAACTCATGGAGAAAAGCATCTCAATGTTATTAATTAGCAGGAGTTTTGAGGAACAAAATAAGTGCAATTCCTCTTTGATTTAATAGTGACTGTTTCTTCTCTGACACATCTTTGGAAATACACATATATTCAGCCTTCAGTTTTTATTTTTTTTCCTGTGAGAATAGTGATTTATCCATTCCACAGCTGAAAATTAGTTTTCACTTCTGTTTGTTTTGAATCTTCCCTTTAAAAATTATTTCCAAAGAGAGAAGTCAAAACTTACAGAGAAAAATAGCTAAAATATGGGGAAATTATGACTATTTTAGTAAATTTTCTTTTAGAAGACAAATTTGTTTATATCTGTTTATTTTTGTACATACATTTAGGTTCTGAGTCTAGTGGTTGTTTAATTAAACTTAGCCGAAGTTAAAACTGTAAGTTGGTTTTATCGTAATATATGCAACCCTGTGAATTTGCACAGAAGTATTTTCAATGTAACAGTTACTATTTTGATGGTATGTAGCATAATTTTATGGATGGTGAAGAATTAATTGCCTATGCACTGCTACACATATTCACAACTTTCTTTTTAAAGGAGTTGGGGCTTTTTATTTTATTGGAGAGTTCTCATGGTGTAAAACAACTCACAATTATGCAAACCCGAAGGTTAAGAAATACTGAATCACCGGTATTCTGTGATATTCACATTGTGAGTTTAGAGAATGCACTGTTTTGGTAAAGCTGGTGACTCTGTCTTAGACTCAGTGATTCATATTTGCTATAACCCTCCTCCTTAGAAAGCAGAGTCATCATTCTTGGTCATAATTTGCTTCACTTTAGTAGCAAAAGACTGCTACTATTATATATGCTACTTTTTTTGGACTTCTGCTGATTACTTTTTGAACCCAGAAGGTTTTTCTGTGGTTTCCTTCTGCAAGCCCAGTCATAGATAATTTCAATGGGTACTCCATCACTACATTTTCCATAGGTACAGTTTTGGAGTTTTGTGACTTCAGACTGCCTGACACTTCTTTTGTTAGTCACAGGAAAGAGAGAAACCTCTTTATCTATTAATTAAAGTAGAGCATATAGTAACGACCCCCATGGGGGACCCACGCCGGCCCCTAGAGTAGCTGAAGGACTTCAGTCTGTGGAGAGGACACATGCTGAAATCCAGAAAAGAGTGTGAGGAGTCACCCCCTTAAAGAGGAAATGTATGACAGAAACCACTTCTCATGGAAGGTATCCCTGCCCATGGCAGGGCTGTTTGGACTAGGAGATCTTTACGATTTCTTCATACAACTGGCCCCAGTCCGTCAGTCCAGCCTGTCTGAATCCCTCTGTAGAGTTTTCTGCCCTCCAGCATATCAACACATCTGCCCGGCTTGGTGTTGTCTGTGAGTTGATTGAGGGGGCATTTGATGGGTTTTGTTTTTGTTCTGACTGGGGAAAGATGTAGGGGAATGCAGGAATAGGCAGGAAAAAAGCAAAGGAGGAGAATAGTCTTAACTTGAGGTATAAAAGGAGCTTCAAGGGAAATATGAAAAATTAAGTATGAAGAAAGAAATACAAGGAATCTTGGGTGGAATAATACAGGCAGAGGACTACTCTGCAAATGCCTTTTTGAAATTGTTTGCGTGCATAAACTTCCACTTCTGAAGACATTTTAATATTTATTTATTTATTTATTTATTTATTTATTTATAATATTTAATATTTATTGGACATTTAAAACATAAAATTTCTGAACTTATCTTAGGAGCTTTTGCATTTCTCCGTCTACGTCTGTTTCAAAAGCACTCTGACCGTAGTGCTATTTTTAGACACTCAAATGGCAATCTAATAAGGCTAATTTTGCAGTCACAATGATTAATGTACTGTATAAAATATCTTATATTAGGTGAAAAGATGAATGCATGCATCAAGGTTAACCTGTCCCAGAATATTTAAGATAAGTTAAAAGGAAGGAAAAAAAGAGAAACATCAGCAAAAAATGTAGTGCCTTAAATAAAACCTATATAATTGTTGTGGGTAAATATTAAAAGAATTGTTAATGCTAAGACTGGTAAAATATATATTGACACTATGTATAATATTGCAGACCATATTGTGGGAAAAAAACCTACACACACACACATTTAAAAAACGTGTATAACCAAGGACAGCAAGATACCTTGAAAATATGCAAATCCAGCAGCATACGGAAGTAAATACTCTAGGTTCAGACATTCGCAGGTTATTTTAAATGTGTGTGTTAATGCTGCAGTCATAAAATTAGCAGCAGCTTTGGGAAACAAACATAAATGTGTTGGAATGATACTTTTTTATTTTAAAGATTTTCGCTATGCAAACTACTAACTTTGTACCAAAATTGGTTTCTGGGACTGATCTTGATCAGGACTTTTTTCCAGAGAGTTTCCAGCTGCATCATAAGCAATAGCAAAGCAGTTACAACTTTCTATATTTGGGTACTACAAGAGAAACAACAACCATTGGGTTTTTTGCTTCTGTCTTGTCTGCATGTTTAGTGAGTTTGCCCTATAAATGACTTTGCACTTCTAAGATGCAGAAATCCTGTAAATAACAGTGCTATTATCTTGAGTCTTTTTTGTAAGTTAAAAATAATGCTTTTTCATTGATGTAATTATTTTCTTTAGATCTCTGATTATCTGTACTCTAAACATATTATCTCTAAATATATTGATGCTAGTACATAATTTTTCCATTAAAATAATTCACTGTGATATATGATGAATTATTTTGTATTGCCTTTACCTATTGGTTATCTTAATAACATTGTAGTATTCTTACGTGTGTGGAAAATGCCATAGCAAGCATTAGAACTACAAAAAAAAAAAAATTAGTTCTTTGTCTCTCCTCTCAGGTGTTGGCTGCTCTAGAGTGATACTGCACTTATCCCTATCATTTTCATTCTAATATGAGAATCTTATGCTTGAACACATATGCCTGCCTGAAAATGACTTATGATGGATGAAGAAAATTGTGCTATGGCTGGGAAAATATTGTCCCTATTTTCTGCAACAGACAGATTGTGTGCTTGAAGAAATCAAGCTGCCTTTGAAGAAAGCATTTCATCTTTATAATCAGAACAGAGTGTGTTCAGTTTGCTCAAGGCTTATTGAGCAACTAAGTAGTAGCACATATTCAGCTTCTCTCTTGTTTCTTCCAGCCACTATCCTTAAACAGAGCAAAAATACTTTCAGAAATGGACTTCAGACCTAATTTGAAGAATGTCTCTGTCATACATGGATTTGTTTTATGCCTAGTATAATTGAAGTTAACAAGGTGAAATCACAGATTTTTTATAAGAACTTCAGTCATTGAACTTCAGAGAAAACCTCTTAATTATTTGAGTATATAATATCTTTACCCTGGTATTGGGATGGTCATACCATTTTAATAGTTTATGATTTATTTGATTAATATATCATATCTACAACATAGTAATATTTAAATGATTTTCACATTTCCATTTTAGACACTTATATTTCCTTTACAAAACTTCTTATGCATTGAAACTAAAGTCCTAAAAGTAGAAAAAGGAATTTGGAGATCTCAGTGTTTCTTGAACTTAGCAGCTCCAACATATGCTTAGATGCCAAATTTCCTCTTTTAACTTTTAGGAATCTGATTTTTGTCAATAGCATTTCAGTGTTTTCAATCTGTTTTCATCTGCAATTGTTTCATCAATTTTAATCTGTTACTGCTCTTTCTTTGTATCTGCATTTCTGTAAAACACATGCCATGGCTAGTAATCTTCTCTTACATGACTGAATGCCAGTTTTCAGGCTACTGAGGAACTAAGATCTGCCTTTATTCTTTTGTAGCTGTTCTGTTTCATAAACTCATGCCTTAGCATTCACTGGAAACCTAGATAACCTCTAGCCTCACAATTTGTTTATGAAGTAAAGGTTGTAAATAATGGGTAAGAATTTTCTTCTGAACACTTTCAGAATGCAGAGACTTTTGGGGAAAAAAAATCGAAATCTATTTTCGAAGTATTTTTCTTAATGGGCAAATACAGTTTAAATATAGGGTGAATCACAGAGTAGTTTGGGTTAGACAGGACCTCTGGAGATCATCTAGTCCAACATCACTGCTAAAGCAGAATAAGCTAGAACAGATTGCACAGAATCACATGTAGGTGGATTTTGGGTGTCTCCAGAGGAGGAGCCTCCACAGCCTCTCTGGGCAACCTATTTTATATTTATATAAACCTATTTATAAGTGCTCTTGCTTACAGAGGTCTGGGGTCCCTGAGGCCTACCTTTAACAGTAAAGACTAAATTCAAAAAGCCATTCAGTATCCCCTCCTTCTCTGTGTCCTCTGTAGGACATGTACAACATTCTGCATCAGATCCACATTTCCCCTAATCTTCCTTTTGCTACCAATGTCCTTGAAATCCCTTTCCAGATTTAATTCCAAATAGACCCTAGCCTTCCTTGTGACCTTCGTGCACACTCTAAAAATGAAATCTTTAGGTTTAAGACAGACATATACACAAATAGATCTTTTTTTGAGATAGTGGATACGGTTTTTGTTGCTTTTTGAAGTAAAATGTTCATATGCTTTTCAGTGTAAATGTCCTATTTTATCAACATCCCCTTCAGTTGATACCAACCTGACCAGTATCTTGGTAAAAACTTAACTGTGCAAACTGTGCATACTTTTCTAGCTGTCTAAGAGTCCATATGATCATCATATCTTCATAGTAATGGCATAGAATTTGCTAAAGTTTTACAAGCTTTTACTTTATATATTTTTGATTATTGAAAACTTGAATATTGTGACGACAAACAAGGTTAGTAATTTGTATATCAATACTGTGTACTTTCTTGATTGAATATTTGAGGGCCTTTTCATAAATGGAGAGAAAGGTTATTCCTCTACTGGACATGTACTTAAATCTCAGGACCTTATATTTTTATGCTGAAAAAAAGGAATAGATTTTAGGAATAGGCGTTTAACCCATTTAAATCTACATTTTCTGCTGCCAGACAGTGACATTTGCTACCCCTTGTTTTAAAGGTCATTGGTAAGTAGTTTTGAATTAACTTCATTGCATATTTCTTCCCTTGTATAAAACTTGCTAGACTTACATTGTGTATGGAATATTTCAGTGTGTTTTAAATAAGTGATTCAGCAACTATAGCAGTAGTATTCATATCTAGTAAAGATTTCTGTGTTATCAGATCTATACTTTGAAAATTCTGTGAATACCTTATTCTTTCTCACTTCTTAAATTGGCTTATTTTTTCAAGGTTCAGTAGCCCTAATTAAAATATCACTGGAAAGAGCTCCCTTAATGTTCCTCAAGGAGCCCCTTCCTCTACCTTTTTATATAGTTATCTGTGAATATGCTAGCTAGAATTCATGGGGTTTTTATCTTCAGATCTGAGTCAAAGTATCAGAAAAGTTTCATGAAACATTCTAATTTACAGCATTTAACTTATTTTAAACAAAAGCATGCCCTTTATCAAAAGTTTTTATTTCCTATATCTGTTTATTTATCTGTAAGTTTTCAGCAGACTTTCTAATGGGAAATTCACATCTTTGAACAGGAATTGAGCATAGAGTCTTTTTTGGGTAGACTTCATTAACTTCCATAATTTTCTATTTAAAAAAATATGATTTTTTTTTTACCTGCTAGATAAAGTTTTATTTGGGTTAGTAGACAGGTCATGGATTCTCTATATTTGTCAGTTCTGCTATCACATTCTGTGTTGTAAAAGGCATTTCTTATGGGATTCCATGGCATTTACAATAATTATATTTTTTTAAATAGCTGCCTGTGCAGCTTTTTCCTATAATCACAACATTCATTATTATTTTTTAGAGTTTCTGACAGGAATATTTGGGGAAAAAGGATAGAAGCCCTTAACTAAGGGCTTAGCACAAATATCTACAACCACCTGATAGAGATACAGGATATTATGCAGTTAAGTTACTATGTTCTTAAGGGAATTTTAAGAACTGGGTGGGGTTAGTGCCTAGTCATAGATACAAACTGGAGTCAGCATGGAATTTTTTTTTCAAATTTGTGAGTTATTATCTTAGGCTTTATTCTCTAGCAGTCTAGTGATTGGAAAATAGAAAAAGAGTGGAAAGTATTTTTTAGCTTTTATGCATGGTTTTGCTGACTTAACTGATTATTTTCCTCAAGGAGACACATCTATCTATATTAGCCTTGGCATGGAAAGTTTTAAGAGCTCTATCAGTTACTTTTATGAATCTGTTTATCTTAGTCAAACATACACTATATTACTCTTTCAAACAACTCCATCTTTCAAAACTTAAAATGCATTATTCCCCTCCAGTTAGAAATATTTGGGCATTTATTACTGTTAAGAGCCATTAACCATAACATTTCAGGCTCTCACAATTCAAATATGTAATGAAAAAGAACCTTGAAAATTTTAATCAGTGAAATGCAAAATTTATCAGATATATCGAAAAGAGCTTTAGCATTCAGCATATCCTCAGTTGTTGCTAATTTTGTTTTAATGCCTGTTTGGTCTTAGTGTTTGTTGCTGTTGGTGGAGATAAAAAAAGTACAAAGATCAGGCTTTACCTCTGATCCCTAGAAAAATACACAATAGCTTGTTTTGAGGCGTGAGAGAAAGTAAAAACTTACTGTCCTTCAAACTCTTTGCATATTTGTGAAAACAGTTATATTTTTGGGGTTTTTTTTCCCCCTTGGGCCAACAAATCTCCAAAAGCATGGAGAAGCATTAAAAAGCTAAGGAAGAATACCTTTAAGACACAAGATGAGTATTATTAAGCCACAGTAGTCTTAGCCACTAGCAATCATCATACCAATGTCTTCTTTAGGAAAATTGTCCTGTGCAATTTTTTGTCACGATTTAATGAATTGATTATGTATAGGCTAATTAAGTGGTGAGTTTATGTGATGACTTTATGAGAATGTGCTTGCTGCAAAGTTATGACCAGGTTAAGACTCTGAAGTCATTTGAATTTTAAAATGCGAGACCCAAAGATGGGCTTTACTTAATGCAGGGAAAGGATTGAAATTTAAAATAGGGGGTTTCGTGCTTTTTCACCTAGCAAAATCAACAAGTTGGGAAGGATTTTATTTCTTGATTCTGATGTATTTTGTATACATTCAGTGTATTTAATTAGCCCTGAATGCACGTTTTCTTCAGGTTTTGCTTTCCGAAGGCTGAGCCTAGGTTTCAGAGGGCTATCACACTCATGCAAGCTGACTGTGAGAAAATTTGGGATATTCCACTAGAAAATTTGCCCATTTAAACTCTTCTCCATATCTTACTTTTGTTGTGGTTTTTATAAAAGCATACTGAAATCTATAGTAGATGAGAGATGAGTAGTTGCATATCTGGAATTTTAAATTAATCTGTAAAACTGTGCCGCTTGATTTAACAAAGTCTTATGATGTCTTCATTAAATAGACTCTCTTATGGAAAGTTGTTATTTCAGGGTACTCTAAGATGAGGAAAGGAAGTGGCCAATTTTGTTGTTTTTGGGGATTCCTTTTTCCTGTTACATGTCAAAGCTTTTTCTTTCTGCATAGTTTCCTTCTCTGCTTTACCTTATGGAGATATCAAATTTGAAAAGGTGTGGTGTTCCACTCAGGGCAGTTTGAGTTGTAGAAAGAGGGATTTGTGGTGATCTCAACAGCGAAAGCTTTCCCTTTCTTCTTTGCATTGCTGTAAATTGCATGCATTCTGGTTTCTCCTTCTCGCTGTCCATCAATCTTCATCACATTCTGGCACAGAGTGGGTGGTGAGAGTTGAAAGAGTTTCAGATTCAGGACAGCAGTTTTATCCTTAATGTTTCTCAGACTGAAAAAATTGTCATCATAAACTCAATTGTCCCACAATCTTATTGTTCGTCAACAATAGAGCAGTAAAAAACTGAAATTAGCAAACTAGTGAAGTGAAAATTTATATCAGATCTTACCAGGGCCTGAAATAGTGTTTTCATCCACCTATATGTCTCTTTGTTTCTCCTGTTACAGCACTCTTAAATTAGACTTAGTGGAATGCCTAACGATGGAAATATTTAATCTGGGACAGAATAACAGCATTTCCCAAAAAATATCACCGTTCCTGAAGATACCTGTGAAGTAATGTAGGCAATTCATATACTTTAACATGGTGTCTTGGTTTGAAAGTCTGCCAAGAAACTTGGGAATCTTCCTTGGAATGGGGGATGTGATGCACTTCCCACTGAATTATTTTAACCCTGAAATTATGGGGCTTTCAGGCAAAGATACGAGAAACAGAATAGCAGCTCTTTGCCAGTGTGTATAGCAAGGCAAACAGCAGTGGCAGCGACCGCAAAGCAGAGCAGAAATCCCGTGGAAGTCTCCTCCCACTCTTCCCCATCGGTGCGGTTCTGGTGGCGGCCGGCAGGGGCGCTGCTGGCTCCCGGCGGGCCGGGTGAGGGCAGTGCTTCCCCCGCGCCTGCAGGGGGCGCTGTGCGCGGGTCCCTCACACGGTGATGGCGGACGGCCTGGTGAGAGTGGGCCCCAGCAGGAACCTCAGAGCAACAGCTGGAGCCTCAGGGCAGGCTGTGGGGTCCCAGCACGCAGGGGGTGCCGTGCTACTGTGTAGTAAAAGCTCGGAGCAGTGGCAGAGGAATGAAAGTGCTGCGGCCCTGTTCTGGAGCCCAGAGGCTCCCTGAAAGAGGATAGGGCTGGGGTCCCAGGATTTTCTCCTGAGGCAGTGGAACAGATAGTAAAAGGCTTTTTTTTTAATGAGGCTGTTAATAGCATCCTAATAATGTTAATAACATCCTAGTTCAGTGGCTGCTCTCACAAGCAGAGGCTCACCCATGGCAGAAGAAGCGGGACCAGGCTGGGCTCTGGTGGCTGCCGTGAATTCCTTCCCTTCTCTCACAGCTCCCCCCCAATCCTCTCTAAGCAGCAGCTCTGACCATCTTTCTCCAAAGCTGAGAGAGCAAGAGAGCTGCCCCAGCCCCCTTTTTCCCAGACCAATTATCACAATATCTCTGCCCTTCCGAAAGAAACCCTCTGATAAGAGAGTAGCCAGCTGCATCCTTCCCAGGCAACTTCTTTTCTCTCACTACCAGATTGTTAATGTCTCTTAGCAACAAACTGGGAGAAAATTCCCTAACAGAAAGAAAACAAAAGGAAGAATCCTAACCTCCAACACATGGTTTATAATGAACTATCTCTTGCTAACATGAAAAAAATTATAATGTTCACTGGAAAAAAAGTTGCTTTTGTCTAAAACTAGAGATCTCTGTACATCTCATGTCTCTATTCTGTCACTGGCCATGATATTATTAAACCCTAAGGGTAAGTAGTTGTTTGAGATGTTTTGAGTCATCTATGCCTGTGCAAATAATGTTTTTACATTAGGGAAAGAGTAAACCTGTATCTTCTTACTAGACCTTCTTGTAGAAGGGGCTCACATTTGCTAACTTTGAATCACCTGAGACATCTCCGATTAACCAGGACTGCTGATCAGTGGTTGGAAGTCTCTCAGTAAGCACTTCTACCATATTCCTCAGTACCTGTGGGTGAATTCTATCTGGCTTGGTAGACCTGTGTGTGTGTGACTAAGTAGTGTAGTAGACTAAGTATTAATGTAGAAATTAGATTTCCCCTTTAATTTTGGTCTCTTCATTCTTCTCCTCACCCTGCCTTCCGGCACAGGGACCTAAGTATCCCCAGAACAAATGGTCTTTGTCAGACTGTACCTCCTGTCGCAAAATTTCTGGGAAACAGCGTCAGTATATGTTTCCAAAAATTTATTTCTGAAAGCCACTCTAGTTTAGTTCTGCATTAAGAGTTCTTTTCTTTCACTTTGTACTAGTTTGTCTTTTGAAATAAAAATAAGCTATCTTGAAAGCTTAAACTTAGTATTGTAAAAATTCTAGAATAAAGAAGGTATTGGCAACAACATTTTGATGTTAAAAGTTGATTTCAGTATAAGTTACCATTTTTGAGTGCAGTCTGTGATAATAGCTATATTAGGAAACCAGAAAAATTTTTAGAAGGAATTTTATGCTCAAGTGTTGTAACTGGAAATGCAGTTATTTGAAACAGATTACTGGAAAACAATAGTTTCTGGCCAGCGGTAATATTATGGAAGTCTGTCCAGGCTTCGTTAGTTCAGTCCTTCTTTTGAAGGAAAATCTCATGGACAATAATATCTTCTGATAGTGAGAGGGAGCAAGGGACAGACATATGTGCAGTGGATAAGTTTTGACGTAAGAAAAACAGCTCTATTTCCTGTCTATTGTTCAGCCTAAAAAAGAGCTTGTGATTTGTGTCTGTGTATTATCTTCAGCAGTGTTGAACGCCGTCTTTTATGAACCCTCTATATTGGTCTTACATCCTTAGCGATCAAAAGAATGTAAAAACCCTTATGTTATATGAATAAATGTGCACATGAAGAATTCTGTACTGGTCTTTTGTGTCTTAAAAAATTTAAGTGGATGTATGCCTTTTCCTCTGGTCTCTATATGGGTTAGTCTATTTGTGAATAATGATTAAAATGGACAGAGGCTCAAATACACTTAGAAAAAAATCCATGGATAGTTCAGGTAGGCTTCTTTGATTTTTTCCAAAAACCAATGATCACTACATAAAACTGATGGCATGTAGTTGTGAGATCAGTCTATTAACAGTAAGACCGATGTTTAAGGCATCTTAAAAACTGCCATAGCTTGAAATTGTTTAGCTATTACATTTCAGTTCATTCATAGTATAACAAATTGCTATCTCACTATTAGGAACATTTCTTAGCTATTATTTTTAAAAAATATGTTGAATTAAAAAGCTTGCTCAACATGGTTTAAAAAAAGAAGTAAAGTTGTTTATCAGCATCTATGCAGAAGTGAGATTATGATTCTGGTAAATAAAAGTATGCCTAAGAAGATTTGCATTTTGATTTTCATCTTCTTAAGAAGAAGGGTTGAACAGAGTTGAACAGAAACTTGCAATTCTGAGGAACACAAATTACACTTCCTTTTTTTAAAATTTTGAAAATATTTTGCATTGAAGCCATTTGCAATGTCAGATTTATTAACAGGCTGTTACGAATAACAGGAGATAAAGCGGACCCAAGTTTATTGTATTGTCATCTTTGCTGAAGATGAGGTGTTCAGTTTTGTCTTATATTTCAAAAGTTAAGATATTTAGACATTTTATTATGCCTAGATCTTCAAATTTAGTAGGAGAACAAAGTTTTTGGATTCCTGATATTTAATTGTAAGACTTTGCATGAAGCTTTCTTTTTCATCAGAGTTGTACTAATTTAATTTTAACTGAAATAGCGAAAGAACTTTGGATAATTTCTGGTTTTTTTCAGGAACACTACCTAAACTGCAACACATATATTTATATGTATTTATATATATACACATGCACCTAATTGTTCAAACTCTGAAATGTAAGAATATATCAGTGTAATCACACTACAAATGGCGTGAGAAAAAATAGTAAATGACCCCCTGAAATCTCTTGCCATTATACTCCTATGAAAATTGTTGGCTTCCTTTTGTTTTGTTTTTTAACTCATAGTGATCAAGAAGCTTTTCATAAGCTAGAAATAAACTTCAACTATGATTGCCATTCTGGAATTTCAAAAAACCTTAGCCCTAGTGGACTCAAGCCTCTAATTCACTTTCTTTATTTGTTTCTTAAGTGTGTTTGACCACAATAATGTGTTGTTTTTGTATTTGTAGTTTAGTAAATACTTTCCATATGTGAATTTGAATTTTTTCTTCACTTTAACAAAATTTTATTTCTTTCTTTGAGAGTGCAAATGACTTCCATTTTTTCTTGAATGATTGTATTGTCTTGAGCATATTTATAGATTCTTGGCATCCTGCTGCATGCAAATTTTTTCCTCTGTTCCTCATAAATCTTCTTTTAGTTCTTCAACTTTTATAGTGTGAGAGACAGGCAAATTGTATTTTTCCTTACCTTTTAAATGCATTTTTAATGAAAGAATACCAATTCCACTCTGGTTATATAAATCTGTATTTCTTGCATGATCAGATTGCATCTAGGGTCAGTTTTACAGTTAACATGATGATGTGAAAATAGCATGGCACGTGGACATACACAAGACCATATATAAAGCCACATCCTTCTTTGTTATAAATCTCTAGACAGCATATTTGCTGGCAAGCACTGGTTCAATGGAGAATGCCAACACCAGCAATTCAATTCCATTTGAATTCCATTTCAAATGCAATTGACAGGTCAGAGGTATCATTTACACTGGGAAGTAAAAAGTCACTTTAAGTGGAAAGACAAATGCTTTTGACAGTTGCATTTCTTGCCTTACCAAAAGTCTGCCCAAAGCCAAATTGTCTGCTCCAAATCCGGTGCTATTCTTGTATTATTAGACACAATGGAAAATACTTGGCCAGAGGTACTTGCTGTGTCTTTGTCCTAACAAGGTAGTTTCAGCAAAATGTTAAAATTTGAATAGCAGTGACAAAGCATTGCTGCAAAGCCCTGTACACAGGCTGAAGAAAAATTTTCTTGGTTTCTGATTCTCCACTGACCGGATGTTAAAATCTACTCCTTGTCTCCATCAATTTCTCTTCTGTGGATCTATTAATTCATTAAGAAATATCTTTCCTGTTTATGTCCATATCTCCTCGTACCTTACTGGACTGACATTGTGCATGATAAGTGTTTCACTTTTTGTTTGTTTTGGAGGTTTTTTGCTATTTTGGTTCTTTGGGGTTTTGTTTTTTTTGTTTGCTTTTAGGTTGTTTTTTTGGAGGTGGGTTGTTAAGTTGTTAAGTTGGTGGGGGTTTTTTTGTTTGTTTTGTTTTTTCACTTTTTTTTATTTCTATGTTCTAAAATATGTGAAGGAAGTGAGTAAATTTTGTATGGTTTTCCTATTCTAGTAAATATAAATACAGTATTTTTCCTCCATAATGCACAAAGAATAGTCACTTAAAATGAACAGGAGATGGATCACAAATCCATACTCATTTTCAAATTCTTTATCACATATAGGAAAGCACACTCTATTAAACTAACCTGTCATCAAAATTGATTTCTTTCATTGTATATATTTCTTTTCTATAATGCAGTGCAAATTTCAGCTCTATATAAACGAGCATTGATGAATAAAAAAAAAACAAAACTTTTTTTATGTTTTCACAACTCATTAATCACTGAATGCCGAATCTCAGAATGATTAAATTTGGAAGGGTCCACTGGAGGCCATCTAGTCCAACCTCCCTTTTTGAGAGGAGTCTCCTGGAAAACATTATTGAAGATTGTGTCCAGATGGCTTTCAAATATCTCCACAGAAGGAGACTCGTCAACTTCTTTGGATAGCCTGTTCCAATCTTTGGAAAGAAACAAAAGATTTGAATTCCGATTAATTCAAGAAACTAACTATAGATTTTTTTTTTTCTCTGACTTGTGAAAGAAGAAAATCAGAAGGATGGTAAATGTTAGATCAGCCCTTCTTTGGAGGTTAGTCTTGATACCATATTTACTTAATATAGTGTAATTAATATTGGGAGACCAAAAAAATCTAGAAAGTGTTAATTCACATGCATTTGTGCCCCCTACAAAGATGAAAAGGCACCCAGCTCAAACCAAAAAATGCTAGGAACAGAGTAGCTTATGAACAAAACCAGTTAACACTGGATATTAAGGCAGTAAGAAGGATGTAACTTGAATTGAATGAATGAATGAACTTGAATGAATCAGGAGCAGCAGAGAGCTCATCATTTCCAGGACCTTTATGGCTCTTTTTTTCTCTTGGTAATATCAATCTAATGCAAACACCATCCAATTCAGTCCTATCTTCCTCATTCTGTTAGATGCCTTTGGGACTTAAACACTGATAAACGTTCTTTTTATTTATTTTTATAGCACCAGGAAAAATATATTTGGCCTATGATACATGATTCGCACTAGGAATTTACTTAGGTTTACTGGGATATGGAACCATTAACACCCTGCAACTCCAGAAATCATTCAAAATCATTGCAAAATATGGGGAGAACTTCATATTTACATGCACCAGGGTACAAATAGGTACACAGTCAGAATTTTAGCAAAGTGATAAAATGTCCAGCTATGCTTATTTATATGCTTATATATAATCTAGTCTGTACAATTAAGCATTTTATTTGAACATCTGCTGATCTATTCTTTCACAGAGTAGGAAATCAGGTATTAAATATTTTTCTGTTTAGTTCTTTAGGGTTTTTTAATTATCATATTTCCAGGAATTGATGAATTCTCCTTCTAATATTTTTATTTCTGTTGGGTTTTTTATGATCTTATTCAGATCTATGACTGCACTTCTTGTAGATTTTCTGTGGGATCCTCACTTGGGTGTGACATAATTTCTTTAGGTGTTTTGCATGCACTCTCCTGCTTGCCCTCTTTTGACAGTAGTTTCCCTTTCTTCTCATAACTAAAAAAACAAATTAAACAAAGACCTCTCTTTCAGAGAGAGATTTAAACATATTAGGCATTATTTGATTTGGATTATTGATGTGTAAATGACTTGACATTGTTTCTTGTGATTTGCCTTTCTGACTCATGGGGTCCTAGTGTTAATAATATTGCTTGCATGAAATCAATATATAAACTCAAGTTAGGAAACTGTGCATGATTGCCTAAGTGTCTGCAAGCTGAGACTAATAAATGAGTCAATTCTAGCACAGTCAGACATGTATCAATAAGTGTTTCATCCACACCAGCCTAATACGTACTTTGATCATGTGCTAATATACAAAAATATACTGTAGCAATAGAGGTTTTTATTTTTGTATTTCTCCATGAAATTATTGTGCACAAATGCGAAAGCCTGAAGAAAATTACGTAATATAGGCCTTTGCAGATAGTAGATCCTGCCAAATTAAAATTATTCCTCTTGTCCAACACTGTGTTTATAAAAAGGCAATATTTTGTTTTATATCTACAGAAAAATATGATTGCTTTAGGGGAGGAAGTATTTAAGTGTTATGTTCTGCAGTTTGTATTATACAAGTTTTAAGTTATGTTTTATACAGAGGGATTTAGGAAAATAAATCTTACCTGCCTGCACAGCCTAAACTCAAGGAGGTATTGAACTACTTATGAATATAACTTTGGAAAAAGCAAAATGTAAAGATAGCAAAAATGGCATTTTTAATTCTAGTTTTTACAAACTGTTACATATTAATGTTTACAAAGTTAGTGTAATAATGACTGTGCTCAGGATAGAAACCTAATGGGTTTCGGAAACAGTTTATAATGAAAAGTTTCATGAACCATCTCACAGGCCACTTGTTTGGTTTAGCTTTATAGTCATCCTAAATTTTCTGCCAGCTGAATGTATGTAGCTGTGAATAAAAGCACATTATGCGCATTTTGAAAAGACTGAATTGTCTTTAATCTATATGTTAATGCACTTTCAATGTAGTGTGGTGTTTTCTCTTTTATAATGTTACTGATGGAACCGATAACATACTAAATACTATAATAACTGGAACACAAAAATTATTAATAGGGAAAATTATTCATTACATAAAAAATACAGCATGGAAATTAAAATCACAGAACTGTTAGTAAGAGGAAAAATTGAAGAAGGAATGTTTCCTCTTAATGGCAGCAAATACCAAATATTTTGATCAAGTACAGTAAATTATTTCACATGTATGAAACCAGTTTTCTCAGTTATTGAGCAGAAAATCCTCAAAAAAGACAATTTTAACATGGTGTAAGCCAAGACTTTTACTGTTTTACAATTGAATTGGCTGTGTTAGGTAATCAAACAGTGTTTCCTGGATTTCCCTTATAAAACTAGAGTTTAATTTGGTGTAAGGTACAGAACATGAAAAAGAAATTGCAGCTCATGAACATGGCTCAGAATACCTTTTTTTGTTCATAGTTTTCAGCAGAAGCAAGTTCATCTTTTTTCTTAGAGGTAGTTCAAAATTTTTCTTGATTTGTTTTTTACTTTTTTTTCTATTTGTGGTTTTTTTTGACAACTTTATATTACCTGCTAAATTCGTTTGACAGGCTGTATCTCAGACAGAAAATGTGCTTCTTGAAAGCAAGAACACCTCATTTCTGCATGGAGTATCTTCAACTCATTAGAGTGCTGGTAGGGATTGCACAAAGGCCCTGAATACCCCACTTACTTATGCAACATTCTCGAATGATGACACTTGTTCACAGGATATAAGTGAACGGCAAGATACATAGATCCTTACACAACTTTGAGAGCTGGTTTTGGGTTTTTGTTTTTCATTACATGTTATGTCAGCACTTCTTCCCATTATAGGTGCAATTTGCTTCCTTGGTAGGATAAAAAATGCAGTTCTTATTATGTCTTTTTTTTTCCTCAAAATTCAGTCAGTAATTGGAAGATACCTTTGCTATATACTTGCACATATAATGAGTAGCTAGAAAATTTTAGGATCCTTGGTGGAGACAACTGGATGCTCAAGACAAAATCCATTTCCATACTCCGTGAAAATATAACACATAGACTGATAAGAGGGCTACACAATCTTCATATTTCTAAAGTCAAATTAATTTTCTCAGCTACTTCTCTTTTTCAATAAATTAAATACCTCCCCCTCTTCTTTACCTCGTCCCACTCCCTCTGCCTGACTCCCTCCCTTTTGTTTACTCTTTCTCACTCTCTCACTCTCACGGAAGTCAAGAAAAACCAGAGAAAGCACACTAAAGTGTTTTACATTCTCAAGAAGAATCTGGAAAATTTGTTAATCTTCCTTAATTTACATATTTTTGAATTTTCTAAGTTTTGACAGTCATGGCAGATTAGTATTGCTATAGGGGCTTCATGCATTTCCTTCTGTGAATATTAATGTATCCAGATATTTCAGATAAATACCTTAAATATAAAGGTAATTTTGAATCTAGATAAATTTATTTTTCTCTTTTGCTTTCTTCTACATGGACCATTATCATACCTTGGAGTGGTGAAAAAAAAATACAAAGCAGAAGTTGTTACACACCACCTACGAGAATTATCATCCAGCTTTGTGCTTGTCATTGATCACATAAATATCCCATTTAACTCCAGTACTTGTCTTTGTAGTTGATTGTCCACTTACATTTAGGAATATTGTCTGAATAATGGCAGAGTTACAGTCCTAGCCTTAGAAAAGACCATACTCATTTTGAACTCAACAGGCAATTCCTTAGGTAAAAGCAGAAAAAGAAATGGGGTGTGGGTGGCACTGCAAATATCCCCCAGGAAGGATGATACGACACATCTATTAAGATATTTATTGTGGGTAAACTTCGCTGTGAAACAGTTTTGTTCTTCAGTTCTCTTTCTTTTCCTTACCATTGTCAGAAAAATTATGTATTTTAAGTAGTATTCAGAACCAGATTGTGTAGCCTTTCATGTTTTTCTTGGCTCTCCAGAGGGATTGGCTTGCTGCCATTTAGATAGAAGTAGTTAATCCAGTGTGTATGAAGCTGTGTCATGGTATTTAGCCATGTGTATTCAATTAGATGGAAAGGATTTCTTCTTTCATGCTACTGGCTGATTGAGAACTGCTTCTAATAGAATTGTGGGGAAGAACCTCATGTGTGAGAAGTATACATTTCAAAATTATTTTGTGTCATTCTAAAAGAACAAGTAGTTTTGACTGGATGTGACAGTTTCATTGGAAAAATTAGACATGTTTCAGACTTTCAATAAAATAAATGGAACTGCATGATTTTTTTGAGACATAAGATGCTATTGAAGGAGTTAAAAATCAATAAACCATAAATAGTGAATCAAGAGCTATTCTTAAACTGACTTAGATTTTATTTTACATTTATATTCTATATACTTTCATAGAGGTGGAGTTTCTTTGTAGGACATCTTTCTCTGCTTAATGTCATAAGAGATCACATAACATTTCGGTTTATTCTTTCTGTGTTCTCTATATGCAACCTAGTAATTAGGGTGTGAATGAACATTAATGGATCACTAATATTGCAGGCAATAAATAGATTTTTTTCCCCCTTCTAAAAAAAGGATACTTTCATGTTTGATTTCCCCTTTTCAGTCAGTGGGTGGAACTATAGAGAAAATAGAATAAGAGGGGTGGAAGTCATACTTATTGTTATGAAATCATCTTAAAAATCCCATATCATTGCTCTTGTATGTTATTTCAGACTACAGATTTATTGATCAATTCTGTGGAATATTATTTAGCTCTGGATACTATATTTTGTTTTTATGAGTTTCTTGATTAGCCTACTGTTATAAGAATCTTGAACAGGGGGTATTCTTTTACTATTTTATAAAGGGCTTATGAGGATCTTGCTTTGTTTCTGAAATATTTTGAATTTTTTTATTTGTTTCTTAATGTAGAACTTGATTTGGACTTTTATTTAACATGAAGCATCACTAATGGTTTATGATTAAAATTAAATTAAAACTTTTTTATTACTGTGTCTCAGCATATGTCATTTGAGCACAAGATTCAATACAATTACAAATTAGGATTTTGTCAATGGGTTTTCATGGTGCAAAAACATTTATTCCATTGCTGTTACAATATCTCACCTTGAAATTAGAATGTGATATTCATTCTATTGGTGCCAAAGTCATTTTAAGGAGATGAGAATTAGTGTAGTGGATGAGTTCAGGTATAAGGTAAATAATCAGTAGTGGGATTTCATCAGGGTTTAATCAGGGTGTGAGGTGAAAAAGAAGCCACAATTTTTGCTATGTATATCCCTAGTAAAAATAAGAATTGAAACTTAAAAGGAATTTTCACCCATCTAATATTCATATGATTTCCAGGGTGAACAGAGGCAAAAGAAAGAAAAGATCACCTATTTTTTTAGCATGAATTTTATTTTCCTTTCTTTCTCAGGAGATGTGGGTCAAGCACACTCTCTCAAGTTGTAGAAAACTCCATTAATTTCTCTACCTTCTTCTTTAGTAAATGTGACCTGCTAGTCCTCTCTTTTCTAAGATACAAAATCTCACATGGAAGAAGAGCATAATTGATTGCAGACATTACATTTTGGTAACAATTGAACAAAGGATAAAATATGATTAACATGCAGATAGTGTTTGCCTACGTATATGCAATGTCATTTGTATGTTGAATACATAAATAAGTTCGAGGAAAAAAATTATTTTGTCTAATTAAGTATTTTGTGTAAAATGTATGCCCTTCTTCCGGCAGGGTGGGAATTTGTTTTACTCCCAAACTGTTAATTTACTATTCTATTGCATTAAACATTGAAGAAGATCATTCTATTGCTCTTCTATTTGTTCTTCTTTGCATTAAACATTGCTAAGAAAGAAAATTGTTACTTTCTGTGAAGAGCATAAAATATCTTTGGTATGGAATGATTTCTCCATAAAAATAATGCTGATATTTGGATGCATCTCAGTCTAGGTAAATATACTTTATCTCATAATCTCATATATATTCAGCCTCAGTCAATTTTTTTAATACGTTTTAAACAAAATTCAATATTTTATTGAAATATTAAGGAAAAAAAATCTGGGTTACAAAGAAATACAATGAAATTTGAAATCAACAAGGAACTAGTTACCTTATATGGAGTAGTTTTTTTTCTCAAAGAAACATTGCACTAAAACGAAATTTACCCTTTTCAGGCTAGCGGAAGAGACATCTAGTAACTACTAAATAAGGAATTATGTGGTCCCTAGAACAGCTGTTACATGTGCTCAGCTATGTATTTAAAAGACCTAAAACAGTAGTTTTCATTCCTAGAAATATTTTCAGCTTTTCAGGATTTAAATTCTATTTCTAGAAAAAACTTTCATTTCATGACTTTTTTTTCCATTCTTACAAGGAATGGCATTTTACCATCAGAAATTATTTGAATTTTTAAATGTTTCAGATATTTCAATTGAGTTACTAAATTTAAAAAAATAAAAAAGAAGAAGTAGAAGAAAATTAATTCCTGACATAGATATCAATTTCATCATTTTGTTGTTGATGACCTTGTTTAGCAGTAATTTTTTTACCTGGCGTCTTTGTTATTCTTATGCTAAAAAAACTAAAGGCGGGCAATGCTGGAGCAAGACAGGTAGGACTGCTGCAACCCTCACCTAGTTCTGTTTTGCCTAACACTCCAGTGAGCTCAGCTGCTTGATTCTCTGATAGAATAGATTTCTGGGAATTCATGCCATTCATGCAAATTCAAGAATTTGCCATCCTACTGGGAACAAAATAGTGGCCTTCTGAATTACTTGCATCCATTTTTTCACTGAATGATGTCTCAAAGCAAAAAACAATGGGCAGTGAGGCTGGTCTGTTGAAATTAGAGATTTATTATGGGTATTGGTTTCAATGTCATTAAGTTTGTTACAATTTAATATAATCATGATTGGCCCTGATCAGCCCCAACATATCTTCTTATTCTCAGATAAATGTGCACAACTTTTAGGCCACATCTTGAATTCACATCACTTTTTAAAACAGACTCCATTAATGGACATTCAAAAATTGTGTATGTACGGTTATGTGATTTCATTAAAGGCAAATATTTGTGTATTATGTGGCAGTATTTTAGATTTCACAGTGAAACAAAAAGGCTGTGTCTTGTCCTGTTATGAAAGAGAGAAAAATAAAAGTCTTTCATTAGAAAATATTTCCATCCCAGTTACATTCATGTACTTGAAGACATAATCCTCTTCTGAGCACTTTCCACAAATCAGTCCACTGCTGTCTTAGCATATTTAAGGCCTTGTAATGCAGAATTCAGGAGGGGGAGGGAAGAAATTACCATTATATTACTGTTACACTCCTGGAAGGTGATGTAAATTATTTGACTTAATTCCTGATAATAAATTTTCAGGAGTACCAAATTAGTGCATAAATATACCATCCTACAGAGTGCTATTTAAAAAGGAACTGCAGTAAAACTCTTTTTAGTAAACCCATTTTAATTCTCAAAAGACATTAATGGAAAGGAGAAGGTATTATATATGAAAAGGGCATATGGAAAGTTTTGCTATAAACAGCATTCCACTGTTCAAGAGCTTTATGGGCCACTTAAATTTCTTCTGATCAGGTTAGCATTTAAGCTGTATTTATTACTTTTTATAACAGTACTGGGTTACTGATACTGTGGGGTGTAATATATTTCTACTCCTACTGTCTTCTAAACCAAGATCAATTTTGCCAAATCCTTAAAATAATGAGAAAAAAAAAATCTAAAAGCAGAATGAAAAAGTTAATGTCTGTGGGGTGATAAAGATGTTTAATTCAGAGACTCTGATAATAAGGAAAACATGAGGTGATCACTTTATATTTAAAGTCTTCTAGAGTCACAGTATCAAGGATGTTCTTGATATTAGCTAAAATGACCTTTTTCTTCTTATTTGCTAAAATAGGTTATATGCTTAATAATATTTAACTGCAGCGTTCTGACAAGAATGGAATATATAAACATTCTAAAAGAAAATAAGGAAGGAGTTCAAGGATGCAATAGAAGGGGTTCTTAGGATACAATTTCCATAAGGGGTAGAGAAGAGGCTGTGAGAGTATTCCTAAGACAGTCATTATGATGTATAGAATAGGGAGTGGTTTTCAATTGAGTAGTAAAGCACGACACAATTTTTAACCTGAAAAATTTGCTTGTGTTGAATAGAACAATAGCAGAATTCCCACCTGATCTGATGAATTTATCTTGAAGATGTGTAGATTAAAATAAAAAATGAGAATTTTTAAAAATAAATTATTTAAGTTTTTGCAGTTTGTCTTATATTCATTTTTTAAATGGAAGAGAAGTATCCAAAGCGAGGTACTTTTATTTGTAGATTCAAGTCAACTGAACTTCAATAACCTAGAAGAAAAAAAAGAACAAGTAAATGTATCATTAATATATTAAAAAAAAAGATACCAGTATGTTTGAATGCTTTTTTTACTTGTGTATTTCATGTTTACAAAAAATAAAGAAAACAAATCTTGAAAAAAGCAAGATTTTATTATTCCCATTGTACACTGTTTGCATGAAAACAGAAATAGAAATGTACAGAAGATGTACGCCCTGCACTAGATTTTTAAGTTCACCAGTTTCTTTGAAAATTGATAACTTTACAATGCTATTAGCAATAGCATTGCTAACACTATAAGTAGTGTAAGAACATGTATTTAGGCAGAGAAAAAAAATCATTTTTCTTTATTAAGTGACTTTATTTAAAGCAAACCACAGACTAAGTAGAGAAGCTATCTTTATTCTATGTTTATTCTACGTTTATTCTACCTTTATTCTATTCCTCATTGCTAATCTAAAAGTGTCACTTCCATTGAAGGACATTGTATTAACTTTTCCAGTCTTATATGGAAGCTGGTAAAGCTCAAAACACAAAAACTAATTCCAGATTGGAATTCTGTGGTTTACAGAATGACAGAATGCCGAAGCTTTCCATTAGAAACTAGATTAAGATCAACAGAATCTTCACAGATCAACATGCAATCTTTGTCTGTATTATTCAATCACTGCTGAGTTGAAATGAATTTAAACTGTCACCTAGAAAAGAAAAGCTGTCTTTCCCATTTCTTGCTCTCTTCAGTGTTTAAATTCAGACGCAGGTGTAATATCTCTATCTTGGTCAGGTGTTTCAAAGAGTGATGTCTTCAGCATATGAATTAATTGGGCTCCTGACAGTTACCATGAGGACAATGACTTAAATGGTATGGAAATCATTTTAAATCTCTAAAAGCCACTTTTATCAAGTTATAGTTCATTTTTGTTGATTTACTTGAGTAGTGGTTCAAGATATTCCTCAGAGATGTGCTAGAAGCTGAGAATTCTGCAATAAAAATGATATACTGTGTAGCAACAACTATTCTTCAGCTGCAGTCAAGATGGAAACTGCTCTGCCCTGTATTTTATATTGTGTTTTCTCTTTGTGGCCTGCCTTTGATTTTGTTTGTGCTTTATATCATAGGATCGGTTTGTCCCTAGAATTCTATAGGGAAACCTCTGATACCTCTTGTTTATTTTCTCACATCATATACTACACTATAGTGTGTATTCTAGGGAAAATTATTTGTAGTTTAAGGTTATTTTGTTAAAAACAGATGTTTGCAGTGCAAGCCTTGAATAAGATTCCATTAGAGAGCTCACAACTCTCTTACTGTGAGTGTGGGATTGAAGAAAGATTTTCAGATAATCCTGTTTATTTCTGATAGGAAAAAAAAAGTAACTTTGCTACCTGAAAGTGTGCTTTCAGAACTGCTCTTTCAGGGTTTGTAGCATTCAGCATCAGAACAGATGTCACACGTTTGTAAAGCCATATGTATTATCCAGTAATAGAAACTTCTTTTTGCACTGGAAAAATACCAGTATTTCTGTGTCATTGCAAACGCGAAAAGCTAAGGCATTTGTAAGTAGTTTAATTTAATTCCTTTTGCCATAACAAAATAATCCTGAGATAACTGATTTTTCAGAGACAGTTTACATTCAGGTGAAAAAGATTATCTCTGATTCAACAGCATTAAAATCAAATTTCTAATCTATATAAATGTCTTTAAGAGAAAATATCAGCCACCATTTCCTTGTAAGCATAATTTTTTAATTTTTGTTTTCCAATGTAAATGTCTGTGATATATATGGAATTGCAAGAACAGAATAATAATCAATAAGATGCAGTTGCTATCTGTACAAGCTTGAATTTTCTTCATGTTGTACCTTCAACTAACTGAGAGAAGTTAGCACTACAGTTGCATAAAACCAGCATTACTTGTGAATAGTAGACAAATTGTTGTGGCATATTGTGAATATATCTTAGATGAAGTACAGAGACTTCACTGTTTTAATTAAATAATCAATTTAAAAGGTTTATTCAGTTTTTTTAAAGTGTGTTGGTCTGCACTTAACTTGCGCTGCTAAACTCACTGCTCTCAAGAGAGATGATTAATCTTTCTGATGTTGGTAATGGCAAGTTTTACATCATAAAAGGAATTAAATCAGAAGTCTGTCGTTTCTGATAGGATGGCTGAGAATCTTCCTTTCTACCCAAACTGAAAAAATAACGTTCAGCAAGAATATGAAACAATGGTATGGTGTCTGCTCATCCTGCAGCACATTTTAAATTCTTATGTAGAAGGCACTTGTCATTCATAGTGTGAAGATTAAAGGTTTCATATGTTCTGTTTTCCTCATAATTACAATTTAGGTTACTTTGACCCACTTTATCTTTATGGAATATTGTTCTCTTGAAAAGTTCAAATGCCAAAATCGGCAGAAAATCTAGCTAGAGTATGTACAATAGTATTTTTGATGTTGTGGTTTATTGATCAGTTTGAACCACAGCAATGTAAACACATGGACTCACAAAGCTACAAAAAAAAAAAACCCACCACCACCACCAAAATTAACAGGTTTTGCATTAAAAAAATCCTCATCCAGTTAAAACATTTAAAAAACCCTAATGTGAAAAATTCATATTCCCTTACTTTTCAGGATTAGATTGATTTTTTTCAATAGATTCCTGAAATTATTTTGCAAAATATAAATGATCTTTTTTTTAAACTCAGTATTATTTTTCATAAGCGTTACATCCCTTGATGGTTTTTTTTGTCTACTATCCTGTCTGAATTTCATTACAGGCAACATTATTTTCTGCCTAAAATTCATTACAACAGCTTGCATTGTTGCTTTACTCCATATATTCCAGTCCTTTGGAAAAACTACTTTTCAAAACTTAATTCAGTTATTTTTCCATGGTGAAGGTTGTTGACCACCAAAACAGGTCTGAGATATGTTAGAAATATAGCTGAAATTGAAAACTCTTAGATCAATAATTAAATAAATAAATGTTAGAAATGGAGCTCTTAGCACTATCTCAGTGTTGCCTTTAAGACTATGGTCATATATATTAATGTATTTTTAAAGATTATTTTGAATAAATTATTAAAGATTCTAATTAAAAATTATCATAGTTTGTCTTTACTTCTTAAATTTAAAATATCCTCTTATGCATTCCTACCTCTGCCATTTCTGTTATATCATCATTTTTGGAATTCAGGTGTCATTCTCTTCTTATCTTTATCTTCTCCATAACTATCTTCCTCCTGCATCTCCCTCAGAAACATCAAGCATACTGAAAAATCTGACAATATAGCTGACGAATTAATACTTTTCAGATTGCCTGTACAGTCTGTTTGTATTTCATAATGTCAAATAATTTTGACATAATGCCTCTTCAAAATATTTCCCAAAGGAACCCTGTAGATTCATCTATTCATGTTGCTCAGATTGTATTGTATCTGCATTTACTCCCAGAAACCTTTTTATTTGCAGTAGCACCTGATGAAAAAAAAATCAGAATTTATTCCCTTAATTCTTCACTGATAGGTTTCTCCCTGAGGTAGAGAAATGAAAATTTAGCAGCAAGTTATTCAGTAAGTAAATTAAACATGTGTCAACTTTATGGTAATAACATTTTAGAAAGTTGCCTCTTAGGGTATTTTTGAGCATGATGAGATTTGATATTTCTTAAAAGCCTGCTTGAGTGACATGAATCAAGTCAACATTAAAAACAAACAAACCAGCAAACCCAAACCCAAAAAGACTATAAAGCAAACCAGCCAAAACAATAATGGAGCAACCACCAAAACCCAGTTTGAGGGCAGTGAAATTCTGCTGCTTTTTTTGTAGTGGAAGTCTGGATAGTTTTATGTGTTCTTTTCAATGTCTACAGACAATGTCTGGCAAGAAATATGGAAGTTAATATTTCCTCTTATTTAGAAATCAGACATTTCAGAAAATAAATGCCATTAAAGAAATTTCACAGAATCACAGAACAATTTGAGTTGGAAGGGACGCTTAAGTATCATTAAGTCCAATTCCTGGCTCTGTCCAACACCATCCCCAGGAGTCACAGCATGTGTCTCAGAAATTTAATTTAATGCTATTACAATTTCTTAATTCATTATCATGACTAAAAGACTATTCAGAGATTATGAAAAAAAATAGAATTATACTTCATCAACATTCTTGACAAAAATAAGTTAAAAGAAAACTTGAAATAATTTCATTGAGTTTTACTTTTTATTGTGGCTATAGATGAGAAACCTGTGATTTTCAGGTGTTTTTAAACAAGGACTTGAAAAGTATGGAAAAAAAGTATCTCACCTGAAATTGTGAGATAAAATTCTGGAATAAGGTGATGAAAACTGTTAAAAAAAATCATTAGCAGTACTACTGGCAACATGGCACTGTAGTTATTTTTTACATTCATATACCTTTTTCTACATATAATACAATATTTTATAGAGTGTAAAACTGTATTTCCATTTATTGTAAAATATGTTATTTATTTACATACAGAAGCATCCAATGGTTTATGTTGTAAGGGACTGTAAAAATCATCCAGTTCCATCACCCCTGCCATGGGCACGTTCACCCTCTGCTAGACCAGGCTGCCCACACAAGGATGGGCACATCCAGGGATGGGACATCCACAGCTTCTTGAGCAAACTGTTTCAGTGCCTCATCACCCTCAGTGTAAAAAATTATTTCCTAATGAATTCCTAATCTTAGTCTATCCTCTTTTAGTTGAAAGGCATTCTGTCATAGCTTGTCACTTCATGCCCCTGTAAGTAGTCTGTCTCCATCTTTCTTGTAGGCCCCCTTTTACTGGAAGGCTGCTCTAAGGCCTCCCTGAAGGCTTGTGTTCTTCAGGCTGAGCTGCCCAGCTCTGTCAGCCTGTCTTCACAGGACAAGTGCTCCAGGCCTCAGGTATCTTCATGGTCCTCCTCTGCGCACAGGAGAGTCTAGCCTTAGATTTATATTGTGGGAACAATAAAAGATGGTGAAGATAAGATCTTGAAAAGCCCTATCAGGACCTCAGTGTAAAGTTTCCATAATTTTTTTTCATCCTGATTAAGTTCCCAGTTAATTTGCATTATTAAAAATGTCACCTGACATTGTTAGTGTAATATTATGCTGATTTGTGACCTTTTAGTTCTGAAGGGTAAACCCAAACAACCAAGCAATATGCGTAGTTGTGTTGTATGTTACTTAGTTTTTGCTGTGTTTCTTTAATTTAGCCCATACAAATTCACAAAATTGCAAAAGAGGATAATGATTCTTGCTTCAGTGTTGATGTGAGAAAACTTGACTTCATAGTGAGGAAAAAGATCTGCATTGTCCTCGAGAACTTTTCTTCCCTCAGTGAGATGATAATTTTCAGCTTCTCCTTGTTGATTTGATATCAAGGAGGGCACCAGTAAGATGAAACCAGTAAAAGCAGATAAAATTGAAGAATTAAGTGAGTTGAATGTCATTATATTCTTTGTCATTATATTCTTCCATGATTTTATTTGGTCTTAGGGAATTCAGGTAGTAGCAGGCTGTAAGCAAAGTTCTATGAGTTTATATACAAGACAATAACTTTTGGATAAGTTAAAGTAATGAAAACAAACAGGTCTTCCTTAATTATCAGTACTGGTATTTTTTTCACACTGTTTAGGAAATACCATTTAGGGGAAATGTGTCTCTATTCTCCTGAGGTGCAAATACTTCACTGCAGATGCAGTGAAGATTTAGAGACTTACAAGATACTTATTGTGTCATAAATTATGTACAGTAGTTCAGTTATTTGCATCTTCTGAGAGTGCTGTGGCACAGTGTCGAAACCTGGAACCTGTACTGTGGAAGTTGAGGTGATAAAATAAACATACATATCAGGGAAAAATTGTTGACTAGCTAATACATTTTATGCATTTTTAATTATCATATATATTTTAAATTTTGAAATTAGATAATATCATTTCTTGATGTTCTATACCATCTATATATTAGTACATAAGCAAATAGAATCTAATTCTCTCTAATTTTTTCTTCCCTGTTTGTTAATGGCATTTGGGAATTGAAGCTAATGAAGTCCAAGTAAAATTGGATTAAAAACGCATTTTTATTTCCAAGAGTCTGGCTAATGAAATGAGATCCTCATGATGCGCCCAAGCTGTTTAGTTTGTAACAGTCAGCATCATGTCATTTAAAAAAAAAAAAAAAGGTCAAAACACCCCCCACCACCTGCATGTAATTATTCACATCATGTGGTATCCATGATATTTCATCTCTCTTCCAGCATATTTTCTGCAATGTAAAGTGAAATTGCTCTGTTAACCTCTGATCTACTTTGGGTGGTGTCTGGAGAAATATCACCAGAGGTAGTGTCCCATATGAGTGGCTTCATCAAGATATGATATACTTTGCATCTCGGAAGAATCAAACCATTAATAATCTGATATAAACAAAATGAGTGCTTAATTATGCTCTCTGATTGTCTCATTTCTTTTCTAACCTGTTGTAAAAGTGGGATAAGGGGAGAAAATAGAATTTTCCTAGAAACAGGGCCATGTGACAGATGTAACGATGCACAGCAAAATATTAAGACAGGTACTGGGAAAGCCCTGAGAAACCTTGTCTGTCCTAGTAGCTGACCTTCTTTTAAGCAAGAATTTGGAATATATTACTTTCCAACCCAAATTACCCTATGATTAAATGAAATAGTATTCTCTTGAAATATTTCTGAAGTTTAGGTTAGCAATTCACCTTCTCCTTTTTTATATTGTATGTTTCTATACTTCTGTTTTGCAAAAGGGAATACTAGTTACACGATATGGAAGCAAATGAAAAACTATTAATGTTTTATTTCATTTTTGTAGAAGCAGGATGATTTTAACATTTACAATTTGTTGAGCTCTCATAAAATTCCTATCCTCATCTACATACCCAATGCTGAATTATCACAGGTTCATATTCAAATCTGTGCAAATTAATAAAGATAGCATGCATCCATAAAATATGCACATATTTGAAAAGATTCCATCAGTGAAAATTACAAAGCTATACATATTTTCTTAAATATTCACTGTTTCCTGCCTTATTCTCACACAGACGTAGAAATATCAGCTCTTAATACTGTTTGACATTAGATGTGTGTAATTTTGAAAGTGTGTTCCTGACAACCATTCAGGTCTTGTTTTGTTTGTTTTTTATTAGACCAAACAATAATGTAACTTTGTATGTCAGAGGAAATTCACATTTTCTTTGAAGCAAACATACTATATTGATACTTCACCAAAGGTATCTCCTTACCAGAGGTAGGAAAAAATGTGTTGCAGTAACAAGTGCATAACTCAAAATGTATTAAACAATTAACATATTGGTTTATTCCATAGTCTTGTATATGACCTTGCTATTTAAAATTTTCTCTGATATGGTCCAAAATTTCTTCTTGCCTTCTTTTATTTAAAAAAATTAAGAGAAAGAAAAAGGAAAAGTTAAAGAAAAATACTTCTCCCAGATGAAGATATGACTTAGCTTTTGGCCTAGAGCATTTAGGAGGCTTTCTAATATTTACATTTAAAGTACTGTAATTAAGCAGAAATACAAATATTCTGTCTTCATTGCTAACAAAATCTACATGGCAAAAAAATCCCCCAAATTACACCCCCAAAAAATCTGCCATCCTTTCATGTGAAATGAGCGACTTTGGGATGCTCCTTCCAAGATGACACCTGAAAACTCTGGAACATTTATAATTATCAGCTTAATCTTCTGGAACAAAGATGAAAATAGAGTGTTAGAATTATTAAGAAATTTGTAGCAAATGAGACAGAAAAGCTTGTTATTCCACTGTGAATGTGTATTTGTTGTTGATATTTTCAGTGCTGATCTGATCATTCATTGCAAAATAATATAGCCGACCTGGAAAAGATTCAGAAAATTATGTTTTAAAATATTAAAAAGCAGACATCTGGCATGGAAGAAGTGACTGAATAGATTGGGATTCTTTGGCCTGGAAAATGAATATTGGGTGTGAATGTGACAGAAATCTATAAGCACAGTGTCGTGAAGAAAAAGAAGGTCAGTTCTTCATTACCTCTACCAGTAGACCAGAGTGAAAATAACATACCCTGCTCATGACTCAAAAGAACTCATCAGCTCATCCCTTTGGGGATCTTTTTTCTGAGTAGGCTGCTTAAACTGGCCCTTTAAAGACCAAATAAGGGATGGATCTTACACTGCGGCATGTCTGACTATTCCTTATTGATATTGCATTAAAAAAAGACTCCATTCATTACAGGAGTACCTTTAAGGCAAATGCAATGGTGAATATTGTCACTAAAATAAGCATATTTCATATCATACTTTATATGTTTTCTAAAGCATCTTGTAAGTGCAAATAACTAGGGATGCTTGCTGTGATGAAATAAACATTCTATGTTTTATAATATTCCCAAATGCAGAAAATTTCACTTGTTCTTTCTAAGAATTAATTGTACCAGTGATTTGTATCATGTGGCAAACACATCCTTGATATTAAATTTGGGATGTTTGAATAATGGATAATCACACTGTGGTATTTTCTGTGGCTCTTATCTGTTTAGACAATATTTATCATAATGCTATTATAATTTGTTTGAGGACAGATTTTGTTGTTCATATGGAGTCTGCATTACAGTTTGGTTAATTAGTGTTGTGAGGAGTTGATATTACGTTTTCATTCCACTGTGTTATCTCAGAAAACAAATGTTATTCAAGCCAAAAAATCCTACTTAGAAAATATCTAACATAGAATAGAAATTATTCTGTGGTAGTAAAGAATCTGTACCAGTTTTTATTTAGTAAGGCTAGAAGATCATAATCTTTAAAAGAAAGACGTGTATTTTTGTTAGATCCAGATGCTCTGTGCTGTTACTAGCTTCCATATAACAAAGAGCTAACATTAAAACCAAAAACTTGGGGAAAAAAATCCTCTGTCAGAATTATTTTAGTGCAGGATATAATCTTTTGAACAACTGCAACCACTCCAATTCTATTTGTGGTGGTGAGCCTTAGGAACAAGAAGTACCTTGCCTCTGGCAATGTGGACAGGAGAAATTTAAAGTTTGAAAGATATTGTCATGAATGCCAGCAGGAGAAATCTGAACTCTTTAATGGTAGCTTCTGCAAGACTGAAAAATTTGTGTGGTCTCAGGTGCAGAAAAATATAAAAAGGTATATGTGAATATAGTGTACATAATATAAATAAATTGCATGGCAAAAATAATACTTGTTATTGAAGCCTGGACAAATTTATTGATGAAAAATACTGTTTTACTTTGATTTAATAATAAATTTATCTCTTAATGATAAAAAGTTGAACCCACTAATGTGATTAAATTTTTTCTTAAGAATGGTTCAATCAAGCCCTCAAATTCACATAAAAAGAGATTTAATGTACAAAAAAAGGAAAATAATAATACCTCTCCTTACTGAAGGCTAAGCTAACTCATGATTTTAAATATATTTAAAATTGCCAGGAACAATATGAAACATGAATATTTTTAAGTTTGACTTTCCCTTAGTTTCCATTCTTTTGCATTCTAAGGTAGCTTATTTAAAATAAATTCTTAAGAAATAAATAAAAATACAAACCGCAAATGCACTTGCAGTGTATTAATTGTTAAAAAATGAATTATTTTTAGTTTGTTTATAGCACGTGCTTTCTTTCCTTTCAGAAATAATAAAAATACATATAGTTAGTAAACTGACTTTTAAAATAAGAAATAAAGAAAGAATTATAAAAAATACCCAGAGGAGAAAAAAAGAACAAAAAAACAACAGAAAAACAAATCTCTAAAAGCACAAACAAACTTTCTGAAAATAGGAAGATGGGAAATAATTAAGACTGCCAAATTCTAGTTTGTTGAAGTGAAAGAGTAAGAAAGAGCTAAGTTCTTAATTGGATTAAGTATCCATAGCTAATTTTCTGACAAACAGATTTTACTTAAGGAGGGCTTGAGTGGTTGATTCATCATGCATGCATTCCTCAGTCTAAATAAAGCACACTGCAATTATTCTAACTTGCATTATTGGTTTGTTACGGCAGATTTTCCACATACTTGGTTCTTTCATCTGACATGTTTTTCTTTCTATTTTTCTAATTTCTCTAATAAAAAATTAAGCTTTATTACTTCAATTGAAAATACTCTCCTCAATGGAATAATTTTGAAATGCTGTCTTAGTCTTTTGTTCACATGAGATCAGATCTTTGCTTTGTTAAAAATGCAGTCAGTTTTGGTGATATCAGTGGAATTATGAAGCAGTATTTTAGCTGAGCGAAAGTGTTTTCTTAGACATGTATTAAAATAATAAATATTCTGACTTTAGCAAGTAGGTTTTTTTCTTGTGTATTTTCTGCTTTTTCACACTATGTTGAATATACCATTGAAAAAGTCTTACACTTACCATGTTTTCTGTCATTGTTGAAGACTATAATTAGTTTTCATTCTTGGTTTTGATCATCCTGGGAAGGTTAGTTTTAGCATGGAGGGAATGTCTCTAACACCATCCTAATTTAGGATTTTCTGAAGCAGTGAGTCAATTCTAACAGATTTTTGGTGGCATGGATTGAAATTCACTTCATAACAGCCTGTATTGAAAATTCCCTGTATTTTCAATAATAGTAATAATAGGACTTGAAGGTCATATTTGAGGTACAATTTACTTGTATAGGGCAAGTTTTTTGTCTGGGTATGTGTGTAGCTTGTAGACCCCACACTCAAGCCTTCTTACCAAGGTGAAGAGGAGCAGCATGATGGCAAAGCTCATATGGCAGGGAGCAAATCTCTGGCAGCATGAGAGTGGATGTATTGCAAGGGTTACAGAGTAAAAGGGCGCGTGAAAGCGCCCTGATGTGGCCAGGAAAGGGCAGCTGGTTGTACAACTGCAGTGTCCTCCCACAGTGGGACACAGACTGCCATCCTAGCTGAAGATGTATTCATATGATTTAGGGTACCCAGCAAGGATCTCTGCTCAAAGCCTTGAGATCTGTTAAAATGCTTACACAGCTCTGATTCGTTTTTCTGTTAATTTAGTTTTGCTGAGCTGGAGCTGGATATCTCTTTCTTGGACCACAATTAGAGAAAATTACAGAATTCTCTGTGTTCAAGGTAATCTTCAGATTTATAATGCTGGTTGTAGGCTTAGCTTAGTGATTAGAAAGTTATGACTGGGAGAAAATAGAAATTGATGGTTCTCTTTTTATTGCAGTCACTGACATCTGTAAAAGACATCAGAACAAGTTGGGGCAGGTAATTTACCCCTTTGTGAGCATGATAAAAACTATGCTGTAAAACCATGGAATAGTCTAGAACTAGAATTGAAAGTTTCTCCTCAATCTGGTAAGGTGCAGAAAGCAGCAAGGATATAAGCTGCCAAGATACTTTTTAGGAGGTCTTGGTCAAAAAAAGAGCCTGGAAGAAAAGGAAGATTTAAAAGTTAGGTAGCAGCCTTGTCCTCTGTTTCTGTAAAGAGCAATAGCACTTTGCTTGATATAGAAGGGTCTGTTCCCAGAAGAAAACATGCTAAAAAAGCCTTTCTTTAGTTTTGTATTTCTAAAGTAAACATATAGTAGACAACACAGCAGCAGCTTACTTCAGTTGTGCAAGGAGAAAAGCTACAAAAGTCATGAAAGATTACTACAAAATTAAGTAAGATTGAATTATATATTTTTTAATAATTATTGATAAAGATGTTCTGAATCTTCTGCATAGTAGGTCTAAGTGGGGATTTCAACTCCAAACGTAGTGTCAAGCATTCAGTATTTTGAACTGAGTGCTAAGAGTGACCTAGGCTGGATTACAATATCCTTTCCAAGTCAATGGATATTTTCAATGATTAACAACTATATACTTTCATTTGTTAGAATAATTTTGCCCTTTTTTTTGGTACTCCTGAGTCTCTGATGTGTTGCACAAATAGGTGTAGACCAGGACAGACCCCCGTTGTAGAATTTTCCATCTTGATCTTTAGCAGCTAAAAGCTATTGAAGCCACCTCAGACTTTAGAAGCAATTGTCAAATAGAAAGACTTGATTTATCCATCTAACACAATGGATGAATAATTATTTTTGTCTAGTAGGGTTACAGGAAGGGAAGCCAGGTAAACAAGTGGGGATCATGGTTAATTACTTCTCTGCTGGATTTTTCTTTTTCTCTGTTAGAATACAGGTAAATTTGTAAATTCAGTCTGAAAGAGATGGTCTTTTTTATTATTTATCACTGTCAAAATATCTAGTCATGCCAACAACATAAAAATACAACACAGAGAATCACAGATGGTTCATGTTACAAGACCAACTTTCATAGTCTTCATCTATAAAGAGCTAAAAACTGCAGAATAATGCCTGTAACTTTGTGTTTCATATTTATTCATTTATCAGCTTCAATCATTCCGGATCCTAATTATGGTCCTAGAATTTATTATCTGTGGCAGAATAATTTTCTCCTCAATTTATTTTCAATGCATTCTGCGTCTTTGGCAAGATGACTCTTGCTCTACAGTCCTATGTATGTAAATAGCTGATCGCTACACAGACTACCAACTTCTGGAATTGCCATCTTTGTATGAGAGATGGTAATTTAAATCTGTTCTTTACCAGCTAACAAGTAAAGACCAGGTACACTGGCAGTGAACATTACCACGTGCCTTTTTAAGTATGGCAGAGGTGAAGTTTTGTGCATTCCTAGTGACTGCTGTGCTCATAAGAGTCCCCTTAGGACAGACTTCACACAGAGGTAATATGACAGATAAATTTTTGCACAGAATTAATAAGAAACTAACTGAGCATATATACTAAAAGCAGAGTCTGAGAAGTCTGAAGGGATGGTTTTGGTTGAGTTTTTTAAATTTTTTTTCTAGTTTTGAGTTTCAGTTAATAATACTTTAGAATAAAAATATTTAGTACATTCAACATATCTTAAGGAACCCCATGTTTTAATCTATCATAGGTAGCTTAAAGTTGCAAAAGTATTAAATAATAACTTTTTTTTAAGAATTACATGAAGAGATTATGTAATGCATCACAAATTAGTGTTTGTGATAATCCATGATTGTATTGTGTGTTTCTTGTTATTGGGTTTTTAAAATGTGTATTTATTTCAAATGTTTGGGAAGAATTTTTTGTATTATAAATACATCTACAAAGCAGTGTCATACTCTTTATAAATACTTACAAAGCTTCTTATTTTGTGGTTTGAAAAATTAAGATAACAAAGTGTGACATTTATTAATATTTTAAATACAATGTGAATGACATTTTCATTTTGAAATTATTAGAAATCTTTTACTCACTCTGTGTTATATGAAGATAATTTGAAATATTGTTAGGCAGTTGAAGAATGACTTCCATTTTCTGACAGATCTAAAAATATTTACAAATGATACCATATTGAATTTTCTTGTCCTTCTCCTGTGTCATTTTGAAATTACTTCTGATGCAAAGGTGATAATTTGCCTAACAGAAGCAGTCTTCTTTTACAATGATCCCAATCATTGATTCATTCAATGGCAACAAAGGTTTTTGGGAGCAAACAATTCCTTGTTTAAAAGAGAAGGTGGCTTTTACAAAGTGCAGATTACATGACAGTGATTTAATTCATAGCTTTTAACATAGGTTAAAAAAACCCCAAAACTTGTGTATCTGTCATGAAGTATGAACTTGCCAACTTTTAAAACAAATGAGATTGCAAGAATTAGAAACTTGAGAACGGTCTTTAGAATGAGTGTGTTGACTTCTGTGAGCACTTCCTACTACATTGAGTGGATCACTCAGTATCAGATGGAGGGACCACATGAACTGATGAAGTGTTTCACCTCCTTCCTTTCCCCAAATATTTATCTGCCCCTACTAGTTGTAAAAGACACTGGTGAATTACTCTGTAATTGTTCAGTTAATTATATTGTATTGTTATCTAGAAATTTGTTTTTGACCTTTGCTCTCTGGGTTCTCCAAGGAAATCACTCTCGTTGAATTGTGATCAGGTGACTTCGTGCTTGATCTTTATCTTAATTTATTTTTTTCCAGATTTTGGCCTGCCTTAAGAAATATAATGGAGTTTCTACTGTAACACACACATACTGAAGTACACTTATCAAAAGGAAGGAATAAGTTGTTCTGTGTGATGACAAAATGTTTTTTAAGCTGGCTGCAGTAGAGTGCCCCCCTGGTCAGATATCAGCTCTTATTATTTCTTTTTGCTTTCTTATTATTTCTTTTTTCTTTTTATATATAAAATACCTGAAGTCCTTTCTGTCCTTAACAATGAATTGTGAACTGTGCACACTTAAATGTTGGTTGCAAATGAAGGAGAAAACAGTCCTCAGTAGAATTACCTTTGTCTGATTGCAATCTGTATTTGTAAAGTGGAGTAAGAACAATTTTACTAGTATGCATCTCTGCAAATTCACCTGTCCCTAATTCAACTGGGGGAATAGCATTGAGACAGATTTTAGTGTTTGTTACAAGCATCACACAATATTTTCTTTTTTTCCCCCAAGAAATCCTGCAGGAGACTAAAAAAAAAAAAAAAAAAAGGTAAAAAGTTAAAGACAAACCCAATACTAGAGTTCAAATTTAGATATACCTTTGAATTCCTTCAGGTTCTCAGTTAGATCTCAGTTTGAATGTTTTTCAAAAGCATTTCAGAATCAGTTCATCTGTTCAGATGCAGTTTTTTCAAGGTGTAAGAGGATAATTCTCCATTTTCTTCTGCCTTGCACTTTGCTTTTTTCCAGATGCACCAAGTAGGTAGTGATGACTTGCAAACTAAAAATATCCACTTGAAATAGCTTGATTTATAAGCATTCTGCAGCATCAGTGTGCGCCAAAGGCAGTTAAAAGATGTTACAATGTAAGCAAGATCTTTAGGTTGAAATATTCCAAAAAACCTAAAGCAGTAAACATTAATCTATCACACTCCTCCCTACAGGTTACTGCAAGTTTCTATACATTAAAAGTCATCTAAAAGTTTGTTTGAAATTACTTCCCATTTCACAAACATTTAATCAAAGAACTAGCATTCTTGTATTCAAGATTCTTGTAAAAGAAAATAGCATTTTATGGAGCTCCAAGTTCCACAAGCAATGTCTACATGAAAGAAAAATTCTTACTATTTACTTATTTTCTTTTCCTACTGCACAGAAAGGCATGATGGGCTATCCATCCACTATTTTGATTTACAAAATGGACTTTGGACCATCTTCATTCCACTATGGACTGTTACTTTTTCTCTTAGAAAAGCCGTTCCCACATGGTCTCTTTTGAATATCAAAGCTAATTGAATAAAAATTAATTTCCAGACTACTCTTGAGCAAGGAATAATTTAGTTTGAGAGAAATGACCACCCATGTACCTGTACTCATCATAGTTTTGAGTGGCATGCACAAATGACTTTCACTGTCTCTCATCCTTCAAGCATTTCGTAAGTGTTAGACATGAATTCAGTGTTCTGGAAATGATGGTATTAGAAGCTGGCAACACTTTTACTTCATGAGAGTTGTGTGGCTTCATTTTTGTCTCACAAGCTTGTTGCTGGTATGAGAGCCTCCTTCTAGGGATACCAAGTGAAAAACAAAATTTCTTGAAATTCTTTTATTTAAGATGAATTCTTTTTAGTATAAAGAAACAATCTTCATATGCATATTCAATGCCACTTTATCGAGAAAGCAGTTAGTTATTTTAAGGAAAGGGTTGATTGTCTTGCAGTGATGTCGTGGTTGGTGTCTTGGTGTGTGGACTGAATAATCTATGTGAACTTCAACCCATTTTCTTTGGTCTGTATTTTAGCTTTAACCCAGAGTGATAGCTGCACACATGGAGGTGCAACTAAATGTTTGCTCTGTTTACATGAACTGAAGAAATTAGCATCACAAATAACCAGTATTATTCCCATATATTCAGTCATGAAGTCGTCTTCTCCTCTGAAGAATCAGAGTTAGGGTTCATGATGTCATGTGCACTAAGTGAAATTTATTCCCACTTATGCCATGTAGTCTGATTTCTGACTATTAGAGTTGAAAAACCTTAAAAGACCTTAAATATTTGAAATTCAGTGCTGCGTTCACCCTGTTGTATCCTTAAGATATATACTTTTGGGTTCTTACTTCTGGGTTATGCATTTCTCTCATGCTATAACAGCCTTAGCGTGGAGCTAGATCCCAGTGATATATGCAGTAACACTAGGGACTCTGAAGTAAGCATTAGGGACTTTCTCTATGTCTGAGGTAAATCAATATTAGTAACTTGGATTTGTATTTTTAAACTTGGGATACAGGAATTGGGACAGCTGAAGTCAAAACATTGTCAGTTCCTGATAAATTTTTGGGGTTTTTTTCTTCTGCCTTTTTACCTTAGTGAAATGAGAAGATGAAGTAAAATATGCTGTGGAGGAGATGGGATAAGAGTAAAGGAGCCTGATCATTTTAGGTTTCACATAGAAAGTGATGTATCAGAATTACTGTTAGTACTGCATTGGTACAGGTGCTTTCCTTTTGCTTTCCACCAGATAGCCCTATCGGTGGAAGAAAGCTGGTGACATCACTGATGTGTCTTCAGGCTGCAAACCATGTGTCAGGTTTTCCCTGTGAGCCATGGAGTTATTGAAATTTGTACCTGGAAAGAGACTTTGTCACCTAAAATTGTCCTCTCCAGTCTCTCTTTGAGGATTAACTTAATGTTGTTTCTGCAAAGTTTTTCTGTATTCCTTTCTTCTATGGAGGCACCTGTGCCAATCTGCTTGCCTTGTGCTGTAGCTGATGGGCACCACCGTATCAGTCACTTCTTTCCCTCCCACAAAGGTACCCAGTCGCTGAGGGTTGAAGGTGTGTCCATTCTGTTGGCTGCCCATCATGTGTTCTCTCGTTGCATGCCAAATTTGCTGGTCAGTGGTATTTTCTAGTCATTAATTTCTATTTAAATGCATAGCAGTACCGGAAAGAATCAACTGCAGTTAGTTTGTTGCTTAGGTTATCCAAATACCTGAAGTCTGTGTTAGAAACGAATTCTCCATATGACAAATAACTAGGAAGTTGATTTTATTATATTCAGTGTGGCTTTTAAGACACATCTCCTGGGCTCAAAGAGAGCACTCTAGTAAATATTCCTAAGTGATCTAGTAGTATGTTTACAGTGCAGACTTTGCTCTCTGCATTACATTTCTGAGGCATCAGACGCCTACTAGAGCAATAGGCTCCACCATGCATGCTGATGTTTCTGAAAAACTGAGGGTCTACTTTTGTATTCTAAATGTTCTTAACAGGAAATACTTCCCACATATTTTTACTAGTTCCTGATAACTACTGAATGCAGCCCTAATATACATTTGCTGAACGCTTTTGCACAGAATTAGAATTAGTATACAGAATGTTCTTACAGCCTTATTGTTATCATCATATCCAAAACATTTAATCTCAGTGAGTTTTTTTAGCTTTTCATTTCATAGTATCTTTTTTCAGAGTAAAGCTAAAAATAAGGAAGTTGGTTGCTTTTGAAAGGTATTCTAAGTATCAGAATGGCAAGACCTATATGAAAAGAAAAGTGAAATTTTGCCACTAAAGTTTCTGGTGAAATGGGTGAGGTATTTGACTAATGTTGCAGCAACCTAAGAAACAGATTGTCATGTTACCTTGATGTTATACATTAGTCTAAATCCATAAAGATGAGTTGAAAAAGAATTCATTTACAGAAATTTCTTTAAAGGTAGAAATCATGAGACATCATGTATGAAAAACCACAGAAATAATTTAGTAGGAAAGCTTATTATTGAACTATTTTATTTTTTATGATCCTTAGAACATAAGAGTATTTGCTGTGCCATTTCTATGTTACAGTTATTAAGGTTTCTTTCCTTTCTTTCTGATAATTAATTTCATTTCAAAGCAAGGTGTGAAATTTTATAAAAAGAAAATTTATAATATAGTATTAATAAAATGTTTACTTGGGATTTCTTTTTTTATATTGCTTTGAGCAAACAGAATTCCCACGTGCTGTTTTGACATTTCAGTGGATTTCATACCCAGCTGTTGCACTAAAGGTATTGTAGTTATAAATTACCTGGATTACCTTTCTGGTAAACTCTGGGTTATGTCATGTATTATAGAAGTACAATAATGAATTGTGATTCCTACATAAATTTCATTCAATCAGAACTGTACCACCTGCACAATTTTTTTTTTATTTTCAAATTTTAACAGGCAAATATGTGAATAAACAGTTTAAATATGTTGTTGCCCATTTGAAAATATTTGATAACACTTATGGAGTTAATTATTTCTAAGTGTATAAATTCAATTTTGTACTCCAGATTGAAGAAACTAGTAAAAACATTTGTTTACCCAGAAGAAGAGTAGTGATTAAACTTCAAATTGATTTGAAAGTGAAAGGACAGTTGCACTTTAGCCCGGATTCAAAATACAATGTATTCATATTTTACAGATTTTTTCAAATGGATTTATTAAAAAACAAGGGGGGAAAATGTTAAAATGAAACTATCAAAACTTTGATATCAGAAGGTTGCTACCTTCTGATATCATCACAGCTACCTTTGGAATATCAGAATCTAAATTCATTGACTACAGATCCATATTATAAAAAGCATATCTATATTCATTTCGAATAAAGAGTTAGCTAATCTTCATGCATTGTTAAAGAGTGTGTAAAATTCCAGTAATACTTTTATGAAACAGATTCATATTTTCAGTTTTCAGGAATATTTCTGAGGTCCATGTAATTAGGTGTTAATAGATAAAACATAGTAGATTCATACTCTATATTGGGATTTTATAAGGAAAAATTACTATGATAATTTTTAAAGGGAAATGTTGCGCCTAGTTGTGTCAATACAAGAGCTCCCTCTGATGGTGACAAGTTACTTCACATAACATTTTTACTACATCTGAATGATGAAATAAGGTAGGTGGAAGAATTCAAAACGCCTGTTGTGGCTGGTGGCTTAAACATATATATTTTTAATTTTTATTTTTGTTTTATTTATTAGTCCCCATACCATGTCATTTGGAAAATTGAGTCCCTTTTCATTTCAGGTATATTGAACATAAAAGGAATAAAGAATGATAAAGAAAGCAGAATTTATTAAGCCCATTTCAAAATGAGCATGGCTAACTGTTGATAAAACTCTTCTGACTAACAGAACCTGTTCAAGGGCCTTAGATTCATACATTTTGTGCACCCCTGCAATGTTATATCCAACTGCTACTATTGTAAGAAGAGAAAACCTCACGATCTTTTTCCATTAGCTTAATTTTAGATATTGAACTCTCCCTCTTCTATATTAATATGAAAGCAAATTGTTTCACTTGTTGTCTAAAAAAAATCAAAATCCAAAACGACAACAACAAAAAAGAACCCACCCTCCAAAAAAAAAAAAAAACCCTAACAAAACAGAAGGACAGAAGTAATATCTGGAGTCCATTTAGAAATGCCAGATGTCACCTTTGATAAATTAACTGATAAGTGTGGTCTCATCCTCTCTTCATCTCTTAGTTCCTGAGCTATTATGGAACTTACGTAAAGTTTGCTAATATTCCACTCACATGGTGAAAGACCAAAAGAAAGGGGAAGAACCATGACAGTGAATAAAACACTCACCATATGTAAAGAAATAAGAGAAAGAGATAGACTGAAAGAGTATTTGTATAATTTACCCCACTACCCTGTCTCTGAGTGACAGTGATGGAAAGCTTTAAGTACAGGAATAGGGATTTAGGTGGTACAAGCAGTGAACATTGACTGGAACAACAATTTATGATGGTTTTCTGCTAAGTTTTTTTTCTGTCTGGTCTATATTAATCAGGTTGTCATTAATATGTGCTGTCCTTTCTTTACAAAAGACATTATGACTCAGATTTATGAGTATGTGTAACTGCTGTGTGATTTGATCAACTTAAGATAACACTACTATATTTCAACTGTGTCTTCAAACAATTAAAGATATAGTGAAAGATACAGTAAGTAACTGATGGCACAGGGCTTCTCAGTATAATATCACTGTTATTATTTTATATGAAACATATCAGCTAGCTTTTGCATATATCATTTATAACCAGCAAAGTCTTAAAAATCTGTTAATTTAACATTTGTGATCATTTTGTCCTAGCCCTATAATTGTAATGCAGACATCTAAGAAAGGAGGCAATTGTCTGTTACAGTGTTCTCTGGTCAGAGTGAAGGACTTTCACATTTTTTCACTTTAACTGAAGAGTTCATAGTTGTTGACTTTGGGGAGCCACTTCAATAGACTAACAGTAACTCACCTCAGTGGTAATAGGATGAGAAGGATGAGTCCGAGTGTTTGGATTCTAGTTCAGAAAACCTGTCAGTTGATGTGTACTTGTACTGTGTACTAGGTTATCTGGAATAGGTACTCCTTTTTTTTACTGAGATATAAATAATTTGAACTGTAATATAAACCTGGGTTTAGACGTATTGGGAGAAAATGGGAGAGATTAATTAATCCTACAACATTTTTAAAGGCAGTAGTTTATACAAAAAGTTCCAAGTTACTTCATGCTGATTTTTTCTGTGGCTGGTACTAGAATTTATAAACCACATGGTGAAATTAGACCCATCCTGAGGTACACTAGTACCACAACTTCTCTTCCAATGATGTCATTCAGATTTGGTCCTATTCTAGTACTTGTTATTAATCACTACATGGGGCTTTGCAGCCAAGTATACCTATATTTATTTATATATGTACATTTTTAAAAATAATATTTGTAATAAATATATTCACAGCAATGGGTACACAACATGTAAAAGCTTTGTGCATATTATTTAGTATTATTTTTTACAGCGTCTATTTAGTATATTATACAGTAAAGTTGTATTTGTAAATAAGGGTCATGTCCTCTAGATTATCTGAATTGTGGGTCCTACACAGTTTGATTTCTGGGAGAATTTTTGATTGGTGGGAAAGTTTTGAACAGGATGCCTATATTATCCCTGGTCAACACCCTTTCTACATAGAGGATGGACAGAGAAACCAAGGAGCTTTTTTACCTTGTCTTGATGCAAGCTTACCTTCACAATCACTCTGAGCTTGCCAATGCCCTCCTATGGACAGGACTTAGATCTACCACTCCAGAGTGCGTCTCTGATTTCTGACACCATAATGAACTGAATAATTCTGTCTTCAAAGCAGGGTTAAAGTAGCTTGAGATAAAGAAGTTACTGGGTTAGAAACTGAGTAGGACAGTTAAACTCTCCAAGTCTGAGAGCAGTTCAGGCTCCCAGTTCAGGCTTCAGTACAGCCCAGAATGCTTCTACTTCATGCAATGAATTATGTTGTGGAGTGTCACCTACCTAGATATCTCTGCTGCTAAGTGGCCCTGTTACTGTTTACAGCTAAACTGCAATATAGTATTTCAGTGTTTCAAAAACTGCATTCTTTAAGGAAGATGGTATGTTTTCAGGCTACTAGGAATCAGTATAATATGTAGTTGATGTAAATACATCAGTAAGAGTCGACAAACAGTTATATTGGGTTAAGTGTATGACCCTATTAATATTTATGCAAAAATTTTAAACAGTGTTTATTAGGTGCAATTATTAGGTGTGTTATTCTTATTAATAGAGGTGTGTTATTCCTATTAAAAGATGCCACATGGCATCTTTTTAACCATTAGATATCTGTGTAAGCTGTGAGGATAATCTAAAGTAATGGCACGTTCCCTATACATAGTTTGGCATAAGAGTGAAGTGGTCTGAACAGTCTAAAGAAGAGGGGTAGAATGAAAGAAGCTCATTATGTGGTTATAAATTCTATGTTTTAACCATTTCTGGATTGGACCATGAAACAGTAGTTGTGTTCTACTGTAAAGACAGGACTGTCTGAAACGTTGAATATGGTTCTCCTCTGAAAAGCTTACAGGATACTTTCATAGGTTTCAGGTGCACCTTCAATACTGTAACCTAGAGAAAAAGCATTCTGATTTTGTCCTCTCTTTTTTTGAAGGGGTCTTGGACTGAAAAAAAATCAAAATACTTATTTTAACCTTTAGACTGTTTAAAACAAGAAATAAGGACCCATTTAGTACTCAGCACAATTGATACACGTGGTTTTCCCAGATAAAAGCCTTGTAAAATTACATTAAAAAATACTGTTTTCTAAACTAGCCATTCTGAATGGTGTTAAAGAAGTAGCCTGAAGTATTTTTAGGTTATTGTTGAAGCCAAAACCCAAATTTTGAATTAAAAAAACTACAGCCTAAATATACCCTACAGCAAAAATATCAAGCCACATACAGTCTGTTTTCAAAACTCAAAATAATTTTTATGAGGTGGCTGCTCTCCAAAAGCAATTTTGCAAAAATTTAAATCTTAACTGAACACTTCATTTGCTCGCAGTGCTTAAACTTCTGGGGCCTGTTTCTGGTTCAGTCAGCAAACTAATTGGTACTTTCATGGGCAGTTATATTTGTTACAGACTGCAAATAGGATTTGAAGGGACAAGAGGTCTGGAAGGGTCTCACCCTCCAAATAGTAGGTTTCCTTTGTTATATTTCCACCTTTAGGTATTGTTTTAATGGAATTACAAAGCATGAAGCTAAAAATGGATATTCAAAGTCACTAACTCTCATTGCTCATTGCTAGCCTGATAGGTTAGCTAAAATAAGCCAATTCGCTAACTGTTTTGATTTTCATTTTCATTGGTTGGTTTGGTTTTGGGTCTTCTTATATAATTTCCTTTTTTTCCCCATTGAAAGTTTAGTGATTAGAATTTACTGAAATTTCACTACTGCAGGAGAGAGAAGGTGCACCGATCTGTGTATAGAAAGATAAATAATGAATGCAGTGAAGCTCATCTTTGTTTCTAAAACTTATGGAAAGAGAAGCTGCATACCTAAAGATGTTGGTTGCTATGTACTTCTCCAGCTGCAATATCTGTGGCTTATAGCTATGGCAACAGCACTGTTCATACAGCCAGAAAGGTATAATCTTTTAAATACGGCTCATCTAAATATTTCAGAGAGCCATCAGATATTTGGATTCAAAATGTCTGAACAAATTCTTCATGCTTCACATACCATAAACAGGTAATGACAAAAAACCACCACACAACCCAGAGAAAGCAGAAAATATTCTCCAGTTTTTAGAATGCTATAGCTTATTATTACAGATTTTTAAAAATTTCTTCTTTAAATTTATATGTATTTCTGGGGTTTTTTATGTAAGAAAATGGGAAAGTAGTTTTATCAGTTAAATACTGCAAAAAAAGTTGTTTTTTTTTTCTTGAACCTTGTTAAAAAAACTGAAATAAAGATTCTTCTTTTTTAACAGGACACTGAAACACATCCTTTTTACAGTTTGAATTCTTTAGTTGGAAACAAGTCTTTTATTACCATGATCTGTCAATATAAGACCATTTTCAAAACAGCATGCTATGCATTTAAAACTTAGGCTTGCAATGAAATCCATTTAGCCTTTCAGTGGAAGGAGTTTGTAGACATCACTCAGTTTTCTTATGCTAAAGTGTTCGATAGAGCCATGCACTGAAATGTGAGGATATTCCATGTGTTTTTTGACAGGAAAGTTTGGGTTAGCAGGGTTCATTCACTGAAATTTTAGAAGCTGTTAAATACTTTGCTGCATGGAGCATCAGCCCTAAATACACGGATGAGTTAACACCTTATCCAAAGGAATCATCAATATTGAATCGTCCTGATGTTCCTGTAAAATTCTCTGACAATTTCATTTTATTCCTGTGCTTGACTGTTTGCCAGATGAAATGGAAGTAAAATATATAAAATTAAAAGATCAGTGATACTTCCATATATTTCTGTATTCAATGTGGATGTGGCTGATTTCTTTTTCATTTTCTAGGCGTTTTCTGGAAACACGAATGCAGACAGTGTCGTGTACTATAAGCTTCAGCATTCTATTAAAGCAAGATTCCTCCGTTTTGTGCCTTTGGACTGGAATCCAAATGGCAGGATTGGAATGCGCATTGAAGTGTATGGATGCACCTATAGTAAGTTTGTTTCTGTGTCAGCTAAATGAAATTAATCTTCATCAGTGTCTTTGGCTGCCTAAATTGCATTTGAAAGTAGATTTCTAAGGCTGAATTTAATCTCAAATAAAACTGAATTAATAAGTTTATGTGCATACTACATTATTTCTACATAAGCTGTCAATATGTGATGCTTATTTTCCTGTACTTTCTGTGTTGGAATGAATGGTATGGACAAAATCCAATTCCTGATTTTATGCAAACTGTTCCATTTTTTTGTCATAGTTGTAAAATGCTTGCTATCTAGCTGAAGGCAAAATTATGCTAAATGTTTACCTCTTTAGTTTTAAATTTAGTTTTAAATCTATATGGTCTAGATCTTGAAAGAGTAAGAGTACAACTAGATAGATCCACAAATGAAAAATTGAAGGACACTTCAGAGTTTTTTATGTATTTATATTTTATATATTTTATGTATTTAGAATAGTTTTTGTGCCTTCAGTAACTGACATAAGCCTTTGAAAGTAAATTGTGTAAGTGTCGTGGTGTTATTGATTGTCTGGACAGTGTAAATATTCCTGACATCTTCCTTTTGCAGTTTTCATCCATGGATTTTTTTTTAAAATTCCTCTATATAAGTTTTTTACTGCTTTTTATTCTTCACATCTTTTCTTCATGATGGAAACAGAATTTATTTTAGCAAACTCTTTAACTGCTTTTTGTGCATACTTTTATCTTTTGTTCTTTTTTTTTTTTTGTTTCAGTGTTCTTTTTCAACTTCCTTATTTAAGTTATATTTTGTACGGTTGATTTCTTTTGGATGGTCTCCATATAACTGTTTTCTATTGCCGTGCATTTTTATCTGACTTTACGTGCATATCAGGAAAACATTTCTCTGGCCTTTCTGCCTTAAACTTGAATTTTTAAAATTGGTAAAAGGTAATGAACAAAGAATATTGAAAATTTAAACCTGGATGCAGGAGATTAGGTCACCTCAGAAATCAGGTAAACCTCCTCATCCCAGAAAACAAACATCTCATACCAGAGGAAGAGACTGAAAGGCTCACACAAAATTCCTCAGTGACAGCTGCCTTGAGACTGGGAACATGACTTATGATTCTTAGAACAATCTGAGAAAATGGCCTTGAAAATTGAGAAATATGATTCAATTTATCCTCAACTCTTTTAAGTTCCAGAACAACCAAAGTTTAAAAATGGAGGGTAGACAAATGAATTTATCATTCAAAGCTAAAATCTCATCTAAATCTTCTATTTGAGACCTGATTTCAGAGGTACATGATGGCAGAATAGTCTTTCTTCTCTTTAAGCTTCACTTTAAAATTCCTTGATAGTCATCAGCTTTGCTTCTTCATAGTCCTTTACCTTTTGCATATGATAACATTTAAATCCTTACTCAGTTTTGCTGTCAAACATTTTCAAACTGAAGAGCTCTCTTTTGACCATGCCTAAAAGTCAGATTTTATTTATCTATATTCACCATAATAATTTTCTCTTGCAAGATCCATATTATGGCTCTCTTCTGTGTCATGCTTGTTGCCCACCACTGGAAAACTCTGTGAGTCTAAAGGACAAATAAAGAAAAGTGTCCATGCAACTGAAAAAAGAAAACATTTAGAATAAGCAGTTATGAAATAAAGTATTTTTGTGTAGCCATTAGCTATTTTTGAGGAAGATTTTTTTTTTTTTCATGTTACATACATGGCACAGAATGTATCCTATAGGCAGCTTAAAGAAGTAAATCAACTACAGTTATCTTCTAAGATTAGGATGAATTTAAAATGAATATTTACTTGATCCATTATTCTCTCTAATACAGTATATGAAGAACATGATGTCATCAAAAATATGACTTTTTTATAGTTATTTTAAAGTAATTTTTTTAAAGTTTGTTATGATTTTATTTGAATGAATGATAATGAGTGTTCTAGAAATGCTTTTTTCCCGTATCTATGAATGCTATCATTCCAAATGAATTGCAGACTTCTTATCATCTATGTATTTTTTTTAACATCTACTGATTACCAAGTGCCTTTACTAGGTAAATTCAGTGGTTGCCATTGAAGACAAACCAGGTGATTATAGATTAACAGTTTTAAAAATTATTTAAAAATGTAAAAGCTTAATTCTTTCTCTCCAGTCTTTTTCTCCATTTATCAGGCACAATGAGGACATGCAGTTATGGTTACAGTAATTATGCCTGGCTCTTTTTGAATGACTCTACTTTTCGAAGTGGGACCAGAAAAAAAAACGTAGAAATGCCAGTAATATCTACTTTAGCTTTGATTCACATGTTTTACATGTCCTATTTTCTCATCCTTTTCTTCAGGGAACTCTCACTTTGTATTAGATTTTTAGAGTAAACAACTCTCTTTTCATTTACTGTCAAGTATGTGAACTGTGTTCTGTATTCAAGTGCAAATGCACTAATTTCATTCTTCAGTCTTACCTGTTAGAAATTACACAACTAAAACTAAACTTGTGAGAATACAGTGTGTAGATCTCTCTGCACCATAAAGTGATGTGAAAAATGTATGTCTCTATGTTCTATAAAAGTCATTACTGTCTTGATGAAGTCGTACTTACAGGGAAAATTTTGACACCACTTCAAATTTGCTGTCTTCCAGTCAAATGCCTGCTCTGAATAACTTTGCCTAGTATTCTCAAAAATAGTGTTTAGCCTTTAATTATAGGCTCAGTGAGGTTTGGTAATAGTCATTGTATTTTCCTGTAGGATGTAGCAGACTATTATGGGGTTTTTTGTGGTTTTTTTTTTTCCATTTGTTCTATTTTTTGTTTTGTTTTGTTTTGTTTATGTGCAGCTTGTTTTCTACTTTTTAGATCAAGGACTGTCACATTTAAATGTTTGTAAAGTGTGCATGCAGACAAGCCCTTCAGTTTTTGTCTCAGCATTTATTGAGTAGAAAGGCCAAATAAGGGCAGTCAGTTATGGAATTAGATGAAATATTTAAAGAGTTCCCTTTTTTTGTTTTTTTTTTTTCTTTGAGTTCTTCTCCCTGCTCACTCTGATGTCTCTGCAATGTTTCTTAGGTTTTTTTTACTCTTGTTCTATAGTCATTTAAAGAAAAAAAAAGGGCAGAAGGAGGCAGATGGGCAGGCAGAAAGAAAGAAAGAAAGAAAGAAAGAAAGAAAGAAAGAAAGAAAGAAAGAAAGGAAGTGGCAGAAGTAAGGAAGTGGCGGAAGGAAGGAAGTGGCGGAAGGAAGGAAGTGGCGGAAGGAAGGAAGTGGCGGAAGAAAGTGGCGGAAGTGGCGTAAGGAAGGAAGTGGGGGAAGGAAGGAAGTGGGGGAAGGAAGGAAGGAAGTGGCGGAAGGAAAGAAGTGGCGGGAGGAAGGAAGGAAGGAAGTGGCGGAAGGAAGGAAGTGGCGGAAGGAAGGAAGGAAGTGGCGGAAGGAAGGAAGGAAGTGGCGGAAGGAAGTGGCGGAAGGAAGTGGCGGAAGGAAGGAAGGAAGTGGCGGAAGGAAGTGGCGGAAGGAAGGAAGTGGCGGAAGGAAGGAAGTGGCGGAAGGAAGGAAGGAAGTGGCGGAAGGAAGGAAGGAAGGAAGTGGCGGAAGGAAGGAAGGAAGTGGCGGAAGGAAGTGGCGGAAGGAAGGAAGTGGCGGAAGGAAGTGGCGGAAGGAAGGAAGTGGCGGAAGGAAGTGGCGGAAGGAAGGAAGGAAGGAAGGAAGGAAGGAAGGAAGGAAGGAAGGAAGGAAGGAAGGAAGGAAGGAAGGAAGGAAGGAAGGAAGGAAGGAAGGAAGGAAGTGGCGGAAGGAAGGAAGTGGCGGAAGGAAGTGGCGGAAGGAAGGAAGGAAGGAAGGAAGGAAGGAAGGAAGGAAGGAAGGAAGGAAGGAAGGAAGTGGCGGAAGGAAGGAAGGAAGGAAGTGGCGGAAGGAAGGAAGTGGCGGAAGGAAGGAAGTGGCGGAAGGAAGTGGCGGAAGGAAGTGGCGGAAGGAAGTGGCGGAAGGAAGTGGCGGAAGGAAGGAAGGAAGGAAGGAAGGAAGGAAGGAAGGAAGGAAGGAAGGAAGGAAGGAAGGAAGGAAGGAAGGAAGGAAGGAAGGAAGGAAGGAAGGAAGGAAGGAAGGAAGGAAGGAAGTGGCGGAAGGAAGGAAGGAAGGAAGGAAGTGGCGGAAGGAGGTGGCGGAAGGAAGTGGCGGAAGTGGCGGAAGTGGCGGAAGTGGCGGAAGGAAGGAAGTGGCGGAAGGAAGGAAGGAAGGAAGTGGCGGGAGGAAGGAAGTGGCGGAAGGAAGTGGCGGAAGGAAGTGGCGGAGGGAAGGAAGGAAGTGGCGGAAGGAAGTGGCGGAAGGAAGGAAGTGGCGGAAGTGGCGGAAGGAAGTGGCAGAAGTGGCGGAAGTGGCGGAAGGAAGTGGCGGAAGGAAGGAAGGAAGGAAGGAAGGAAGGAAGGAAGTGGCGGAAGGAAGGAAGGACGTGGCGGAAGGAAGGAAGGAAGTGGCGGAAGGAAGGAAGTGGCGGAAGGAAGTGGCGGAAGGAAGTGGCGGAAGGAAGTGGCGGAAGGAAGTGGCGGAAGGAAGTGGCGGAAGGAAGGAAGGAAGGAAGGAAGGAAGGAAGGAAGGAAGGAAGGAAGGAAGGAAGGAAGGAAGGAAGTGGCGGAAGGAAGGAAGGAAGTGGCGGAAGGAAGGAAGGAAGTGGCGGAAGGAAGTGGCGGAAGGAAGTGGCGGAAGGAAGGAAGGAAGTGGCGGAAGGAAGGAAGGAAGGAAGTGGCGGAAGGAAGGAAGGAAGTGGCGGAAGGAAGGAAGGAAGTGGCGGAAGGAAGTGGCGGAAGGAAGGAAGGAAGGAAGGAAGGAAGGAGTTTGTTTTCTACCTCGAGGTGTTAAACCTGCCTTCATGTGGACTGATAAAACATCTGCTCGTGCCATGACTGCGCTGCAAATACTCTGTACTGAACCTCAGCCCAAAATCTGTCTGAAGCCTCTGCCTGATAGTTCTTTCTATGTAGTGTGTACAAAAGAGAACAGTGTATCTCTTTTGACATTTCCTGTGTTGTTCCTGCAATGCCAGTTTGTGACAATTAAGCCATGTAAAACACAGTTAAGGTTAAGCTATGTCGTGACACTAAAATAAAAGGGATATTAGGAATGTGTTTAGGTTACAGTTTCCCCTCTTCATTTCGGTACTGTCTTATTTCATCCTCTAAAAACTGGTAGTCTAAAAATAGAAATCAAAGAAACAAAAAGGTGGGGATTTTTTTCCCTGGTGGGCAGAAAGATGGATTTAAATCTGAAAATGACAAATGTATAAAGTAGTAGAATATAGGTAACTGGAAAATAAATATATAATGCACATTAAAAATTGTCTGTTATGTATGTTATGATACCTAACAAAAAGCACTGCAGATACTGATCAAACACTTTTGTTTTCTTTCTATTATTTCTAGTTGTACTAAGGCTTTTTCAGCATTTCCTACCTGACTGAAATGCTTTAAGTCAGCATTACATTACATCAGTCAAAGAAAGGACTTCATATTCTCTTCATAACTGGAATAATGCCAGTTGGTTTGCATTGGTTTAAGTTGTTTTTTTTTTTTCTTTATACAACATTAGCATTGATTTCAATTGATATAAAGATAAAAAAATTTCATAGACATTTCAACTAAAACTTTTGCTCAGGATCACTAGGATTCTTGGTCCTGTGGTGTGTGAAGCCTCCAGAATTTCCAGTTTCTCAGGGGCATTTTGTGATTTCCAAATATATTTTCATAGTGCACTTAGGATTTATATTGCATTAATTTAAGGAAGACACTGCCAATTGTGGAAACAAAAGATGAGTGTTCATAAAACAATTCCACCTGTTTTACTTTTCTTATTTACAACAGTCGAGAAAACCATATAGAGTATTTTGAAGTCCAGTAAGTTGCAAGTAGTTGGTAAATAAGAGAGGAAAATCTTATGGTAATCTGGATATGTGCCCACATTCTGTTTATCCTTATAACCCTGCAGGACCTGTCTTTCTCACCCCTCTAAATATATTGCTAAGGGTAATTCATGGATGGTGAAGACAAGACCTGGCAATCAAAATTCTGTGACAAGAATTTTGGTTGCCATCTGCAACAATTTTTCAGTCTTCATTAATTCATGGGTTGAGGGCAGGGGCAAAATTTAATTTTCTTTATTTTCCAAATTTTGACAAAGCAGATATTGCTTCTTAGGCACCACTGCTGCAGAATAGTATAAGGGATTCTGGAAATCCATGTTAATGTACTTTATACTCTGTCCCAATAAAAAGAATATGTTCCCAATTGTACAGTTATTATTGCCTACTAAGTAGATGGTTTGATAGATGTATATAAATGTAAAAGTGGTCTTATTGAAGTCTTTATTGAAGCTATTCTACATCACATTCCATATTTTAATTCAATATTAATTAACACTTTTGCTGTCCACATTCATTCAGTGACAAAATGAAGTAAAATCTAAGGTTCTTGTTTAGGCAGAACATCATATTTATTCATTGTACATTTGATAAATTAGTTCTTCATTATCAAGATATGAAGAAAATCAAGAAATTATATTTAAAAAATAACTGCATTCACTTCACAAAAGCTTTGTGAAAATGGAATATAAATTAGTAACCTAAAGTACAAGAGGTAATTTGAATTCATTCCATTTCCATGCTGAAGATATGGAGAAATATTTATCATGAAATTATTTAAGTTAGTAAATAGATAATGGGTTTCCCTTGACTTGCAAGAAGTCAACCAGTCAGTTGAAAAACAACTTCATATTTTATTGCGTATCCTTACATCTTCATTCACTTCAAAAATGTATTTTTCAAGGGTAATTACTTTTTTCTTCATTACATATGAACTGTGAATACTCTATGAGCTTTCTATAGTGTTATCGGTTCCTTGGTGTGTGTCTTGTTCAATCTGTGCTGATTTTGATGGATATTCTTTTATACTATTGAGATAAAATCAGTTGGCCCTATTTCCTTGCTTTCCCAAAGGTCAACAGCAGCCTTGGCTTTTTTTTTTTTGGTTTTGATTTAATTCATTGGAATGAATTGCATATAAATTATAAACAATTTTCAGCCTAAGAATACAGGTAAAAACAGAAATGGTCAAAGTACTTTATAGCTCCAAGAAAAGGAAGACCAGCATATGAGAACATTATTAGAGTTGAATAGATGCCAGATCTCTTCTCACATGGTTTTATTATCTAGTTATACCATCATCATTAAAACACAGCAGTCTTAATATACGGGGAAAAAATAAAGTACAATTTACTGTGCAGAAGTGATCTAGATATGTTAGTGATGGAACTTCATGCCATATTGAAGTAACATGCAACTGTTTCTTTTAGACATAGCATTATACATTATCTTTCATTTCTTTACTTCTAGGGTCTGAGGTGGTTGGCTTTGATGGGAAAAGTTGTCTAATTTACACATTAAATAAAAAACTCATTAATACACTGAAAGATGTGATTTCTCTGAAGTTTAAGACAATGCAAAGTGATGGAATTCTCCTCCACAGAGAAGGACAAAATGGAGACCACATCACCATGGAATTAACTAAAGGGAAGCTGTCCCTACTCATTAATTTAGGTAACAGCTATAGTCTCATAAAGTCTAATATAGTTACTAGGCATTATTTGACTAAAATTTCTCTTAAACTGTTAAGTGGATTTTAATGTATGAAGTATGATAAACTAGCAGTATATTTTTGAATAATTTTATTTTTTCAATGAAATTAATAGTTTTTATTTTTCTTCTTTCAAGGTGATACTAAAACTTATCCTTCTAATGCCCAAATTAATATTACGCTGGGCAGCCTTTTGGATGATCAACACTGGCATTCTGTTCTCATTGAGCATTTTAACAATCAAGTAAACTTTACAGTGGATAAACACACTCATCATTTTCATGCAAAAGGAGAATTCAGTTATTTGGACCTTGATTATGAGGTGTGAAAATTACCTTTCCTTTATTACATTTATTACCTTTGTTATGCAAATGCGCTGAAACAGGCAAAGGAAACAGAACTTAAAGAAGTTTGTAGTCCTTAAGACCTTGGGGATTCTCTGTCTGTTAAGGGAATTAATCAAAAAAAAAGAGATGTTCTTGGAGTACAAATCTTCCACTAGACTCAACTCAGTATTTTCAAAAGACCATCTTTTTCATTTCAGAATTCATTATTTTAATACCTTTGTTTTAATAGAGCTGCAAGTGTGATAAACAATATTGTAAACATAATGAATGAGACCCAACTCAGTGCTATGATTTAATGAATATTAATGTTATGAATATAAAACTTGATTAAAATTGCAATGTCAGCATACAAACTGTTGTAGAAATATTTATATCAAGACTTAAATCTCTGTTAGATCTGAAAATTATCCTGTGAAAAAATCTTTCTTGCACAAATAGTAAATAAATGAACAGGAGTAGATATAATGTGCTGTGAAATTTTCCTGCCTGTGGTTAAAAATACCACTATTTCACAGTTGTAATGTGATGACTGGCTGCTTTATGTCAGCCCTATGCTGTTTGTTGGATAACACAATGAATGATAGAGCAGAATGTCAGGAACCCGCAGACTTTATAGTACTCATTCCAATTTTTAAGCATTTTAGAGTGAGATGTCATGCTGTTCTGTGTCTGCATTATTCTATTTCAAAAAATATCTGCTCAGAATTTCTGAATGTAAATCATAATGTCAAAGTTTGGAGGATCATACTAATTTAAAAAAAAAACCAAAAGCTAGAGGAAAAATAACTGGTTGGCAATTTGTTTTAAAAATTTTAAAAATTAAAATGTTAGTAGTTTAGACTGTCCTTTTTTACAATATTGTCTAGAATAGCTTTGAAATATGTGAGCTCAAATGTTCACTTATCCTGGAATCCTATTGCTGGTGGTGTAAAAGAGTTAAAACATATACTAGAGAAGAACTAAGGTCACGATTATGGCAGTGCTTTCCTAAAATAATTTACAGCTTTCTAGCAGCTTTGGCCTTAGGGCAGGAGTGTATTTAGACAGAATGATACTCTTGAATCTAGTAGCTCTCAATGGGTTTTTTTTTTTCTTAAATCTTCCAATCTCTTTCTGAAATAAGTAATTTTACAGCACCATACAAAGGAATTGCACAGCCTAAGCATTTTGAAAGGGAAAATGTGCCTGCTTTAGTTTGTTTCAAATCTGTCCTAGAATAATGTAATTTGATATGCTCTTCTTTACTACTATAGTAATTATGGTGTGCACAGAGTGGAGAAGTTAGGGTCAAGTTGCTAAAGAAATTGTTGCTAATTGTATTCTCCCTTTTTACACTGTTTTGCATAGTCTCCTTGTACTTGGCCTTGTCCTTCTTCTTGGTTTCACAGCTGTAATGGACCCTGAAAACTCATTGAAGACGCAGATACATCAGAAGAAGGAAAAAAAAGCCAAAATGTCAGAATGATTTGCTACATACATTGGACTTTATATAGCCTTTTTTTTTTTTTTTTTGTTAGCCTATTCTTTTAGCTTGTAGATGTGATACAGTGAAATACACAAGTAACAGTAATTATAGGCCAGTCTTTGACTTCTACTCTTACAGTATAGTCAACTTCTTTCCTTAGAAAATTACTTAATAGTATTATTGATTTCTCTTCTCTTTCTAAGCTCAGCTTTGGAGGGATCCCAGTGCCTGGAAAATCAGGGACATTATCACGCAGGAACTTTCATGGGTGTTTTGAAAATATTTATTATAATGGAGTGAACATTATTGACCTGGCCAGAAGGCATAAATCTCAGATCTACATTGTGGTAAGAGATTTAAAGTTAAGAAAGAATAAAAAAGAGACAAAAAGATCACAACCACTTTCAAATCCAACCTGTTAGCACATGTTTCTGGTAAAATCTATGTTAGGTAATGAAAGAAAAATAAAGTAATTACCAAGTTGGGCTACTTTTCATTTTCTACTGAGTAGACTCCTCCTGTTAGAAAAGGCAGGATGCATTTTATTCTTGAGATCTTTAGCTGATATTTAGCTATGTCTGATACCACAGTTGTTGTGTGCTTTCTAACTGGGTGACAAAAGTCAGTGAGTAACAAGATACATCAGAAACCATCAAATCTTTGGCTTTGTAGCAGAGTAATAAGAATATGTGTCTGACTAATAAGAACACCAGCAGTACATTTTTTAAGTTCTTTGTTACTGAGGACACTGGTTCACTTTGTCCAGAGAGTTAAAATTTTGATAGATCAGTTCTAGTTTTCAGTTTATACTGATCTGTTTCTGAAAACCTTTAGTTTAGATTGGTGGGTTTAATGTATTCATTGTGACATGGCCAGAAGTCTTATTATCCAAATTCCTACCTTTTAGAGAAGGTAACAAATGTGTTCTGTGTTACAAAAGGCTTTCTAGAAATTTTACTGAGTCCTTCACTGTTGGTTTTGTTTTTTTTTTTTTTACTACTACAAGGGTCATCTCTGTAACATGTTTATTTAGCAGAAGGAAATGCAGAAGTGTCATGGAAATCAGCTCAGAATAATTAAAAATGTATTAAATGCTTTCATGATCCAAATATTTTAACTTGGATTTCTGTTCAAAATACGAAGAATCAAATTTGGTCTCCGTCATAGAAGAAGTGAATGAGAGGCATATCTTCCCATGTATAATTCACTTGAAATATTCCAAAATTATGTGAGCTTGTACTGCTGCATGGTATTCTTTCCATGATGCCTATGAATATTGGGGAATGGGCAGTTATAGTAGGCTCTGTGTGGACTAATGGAAGGGGATCTATGAAGTTATCTGTAATGGGAAGTTTCATTACTTTAATGTCAAATGTTTTAAATTGTTGTGCACTACTTTCAAAACTATTTAGGAGATATTTCATGATCTAAATAATATAAAAAAAATCTCTGTTACCACAGAATCCCTGTTAAATGGGCACTTTACTGGGGGAATCTTCAAATGGCCAGCTTTTAGCATTTAACAAGGCTTTTATAATCTGCTGAGTATCTTTTCACTATGTGTCAGTTTAGCTGACTATTCATTTCTGTACAGCTGAGTTCATAAGATAAAGCTTTTACTTATTTATCTATTTTCCTTGAAGAAAATGAAAACCCATAAACTCTAATACTTTGCCACACCAGGGACTAGTGAATATTTTTCTTAAATTGATTTTAAAGCTGCTTAATGTGTGGTCAAAGTTTTATGTATGCTCAAAAGTTTAAAACCTCTTAGTGTTGAACAGAAATTAAGTGCACTTTAAATTCCAAAAACATTAATCTTTAGTAATCCTTTTTCCAGAACAAATTAATTATAGTTCAAATGATGTCAGCAAGTCATTAGATCAGAGTGTACAGTGTACTATTATCAAGCACCATAAAGTGTTAACTAACTCTGACACCTGATGCAAAAAATTCATTATTCCCTTTCTAGATTTCTTATCTGCATTACTCAGTACAAGTATAGATGCAGGTTACTCTCTTTTTCAATTAATTCAGCCACAAGTTTACCTAAGAAACAGTTATTTCAGAAGAAGGTAAGCACAAAGCAAGTGCTAGGTGCATAAATCCAACTTATCATCTAGTCCATATAAGCCTGCTTGAAAACACATTCCCTCTTAAATTAAGAAGTATGTGTTGTGCATTTGTAAGTAGCAAAAGTTTATATGTGGAATTTTTCTATTTGTGAAGACAAATACTGGAGTTGGTATTTTATATATATATATATATATATATCCAATTGCATTAATTTGGAAATTTTTTTTCATAAATTTAACACCATTTTAAACAATCAGTGCCAGCTCAACGTTCTTCTCTTCATCCAAGCATTTAGACCCATGGAGGTGTTTACATGAAATCAGTGGCATGGTATTTATTTGTCACTGAAGAATTTGTCAAGTTCCTAATGCTCACTGAGGCTGAGCCAAGCTAGGAACAAAGCAGATCTTTCTAACTCCTGAAGTAGCATTAAATCAGCCTCCTAATTTAGGATCTTACACCATTCCCTCAAAGGTCCTTGCCGCTCTGTGCAGGCAGATGAGTCTACTCTGATCAGACAACATTAACATTTCTCAATCTGATGATGTTCATGTTTAATTTTTAGACTAATACATCCAAGTACTCTGTACCATGTTTTGAAACTCTGCAGTTTCCATGGAGAAATTCTCATGACTCTTCTTAATGCCATATTTGTTTTATTTATTTCTAGGGCAATATGTCCTTCTCGTGTTTAGAGCCACAGGTGGTTCCTGTGACATTTCTGAGCTCCAGCAGTTTCCTGGCACTGCGAGGCACATCAGGGCAAGATGAAGTATTTGTCAGCTTTCAGTTTCGCACTTGGAACAAGGAAGGACTTCTGTTATCCAGTAAACTGCACCAGTCTTCAGGTGGTTTCCTCTTATATCTGAGTGATGGGAGAGTCAAAATCAATCTTCATAAAACAGGAAGAGTACTGAGTGACATCGCTGCAGGTAACAGAAATGAAGAAAAAAATTACAAGACTCTGATGCATAAAAGAAAAAAAATAAAAGTTATTTATTTGCTTCCTTGACTTATTTTTATGATTAGTTTTTGTGTGGCTGTGCTTTACTTGTGGGAATTTTACACCCAATTATTTCTAAATGCGTTTTTTTCTCACAAACATACCTATTCTTTCTTTCCCCATGAGTGAGCAGAAATTACTTGCAGTAATATAGACTGAAAAATTGAGTCCTTAGCTTAACACACATACAGTATGTACAGCTCATGTGTATGACCTGGCAAATCTAAGCAGCTTTTTCAGTTGTGAAGTGTAAAAACTTTAGGCTCTTATTCTGTCAAGCTAAGTCATTAAGATGTTTGTCTGTGCTTTCAAAAGGTATCAAGTAACAATTTTTTTTATAAAGTTTTACATCACTATAAATATAATGTCTGTTATTTTTTAGAGTCCTCAATTGCAGAGTTATCCATTAATCTGGGGCAGTGGATGCCCAATACCAGATTGTATTTCAGAAAACCAGGGCAAGTTGGAGTCTATGATTTAAAAAAAAGGGAGTTCGAGGAAAATGAATACCAGGGAGCTAAAAGGTCACTTTTGTAGTTAAACACTGAATCAAGACTAGATCATCTACTTTTGGTAGTGCACTGCTAGGCATCCCTCAGGGTAAAACAGATTTTCAGAAAGCTAGTACCAAGTCTAGTCTTCTGATGAATTTCAGCCTTGGCAAACAAATATGTCAAGACAAAAGGATGAAGCTACTATAGTGAATACACAGTCTTGTTAGAGAGCATTCAGTTGGGATTCTAAGCAGATTCCAGCTTTAACTTTCTCTCTGCCTGGCAGGAATGGGAGTAAGTCTTTCACAAAGAGTGTCCTCAGTTTTTCTGAGCACTGTTGGGAGTTGATGTGGGATCAGCAAGACTGTTGGCCCAGTCAGGAATCTCTGTCTTTGAGGAAATATGATAGCAGGACAGAAAAATGTCATCTCTACCTTCAGAGGCTTCTTATAAAATGCTGCTATCCAGTAACGTCCCCATGCAATAATATCATCACCTTCACCTAGCAGCTTGTCATCAGTATTATACTATTCTCTGGCATTCCGTATATCACAGCTACCTTAGAGCTTCTCATTATTTATGCAAACAAATTTAATTTTGCCCTTTACTTGTAGAAGGATTATATGATGTGATATGATGTGATGAGACCTAAGACAGGAAAAAAGACAGTAGAGAATAGGTGGATACAAGGGATTACAAGGAATTTATGATATGAGGATATTGAGGCTGGGGTAGGAGTCATTTCTGTATGGACAAAGACGACCAGAGTCCACTAGTTGGAGCAATATATTGTAGAAGCAATGGTGAATTTGGATGCAGAAAACACATTTATGATATTCAGAACATCACTTGATCTTTGATTCATTCTGATCCATACACAAGCCTGTATTTTTCATTTTATATTCACAAAGCAGAATATTGTCAGTGTAAAAGAAGCCAGGTTAGTTCCAGTTAGGTAACAAAGACCAAGTGAGAAAGCTCCAAACTAGTTATAATCAGTATAAAGACAAAATAAGAATCAACTGTCTAAATTTTTCTTAAAACTTATTAGGCAGTATAATGCAAAGGGAGCGAAGCAGAACAAAGCAGGACAGAGAAACAGCCACAGGATTTGAACGAGGTCTCCTTAATCTTTGTTCCATGCCCCTGTTTCTTTGATTGATTCCTTACTTTAAATTCTCTTAATAAGTGAAAATTCCTTCCCTTCCTTGAGGGGGGAGGGGAGGGGAGGGGAGGGGAGGGGAGGGGAGGGGAGGGGAGGGGAGGGGAGGGGAGGGGAGGGGAGGGGAGGGGAGGGGAGGGGAGGGGAGGGGAGGGAAGGGAAGGGAAGGGAAGGGAAGGGAAGGGAAGGGAAGGGAAGGGAAGGGAAGGGAAGGGAAGGGAAGGGAAGGGAAGGGAAGGGAAGGGAAGGGAAGGGAAGGGAAGGGAAGGGAAGGGAAGGGAAGGGAAGGGAAGGGAAGGGAAGGGAAGGGAAGGGAAGGGAAGGGAAGGGAAGGGAAGGGAAGGGAAGGGAAGGGAAGGGAAGGGAAGGGAAGGGAAGGGAAGGGAAGGGAAGGGAAGGGAAGGGAAGGGAAGGGAAGGGAGAAAGAAGCTGGGAAGTTCATTATGTTTCTACAGGTGTATAATGATTACGAGTAAAATTTTGAACCATTGATTATTTTAACTCAGGAAAAGACTAAAAGCCTCTAATGACCACAGATAATGTTGAAATTTGCATAAATACTTTGATCCTATTCCTATGGGTGATAATAGGTATGGCCCTGGTATTTTTTATTTTCTAAAATAACTAATGCACAAAGAGTACCACTTTAATGACAAGAGATTTCCCTAGGGTTACCATTTGAAAATGTCAATTTCTTAGTAAGAATGTCAGTGGTATATAGTTAGCAGTGATGAATTTGGTTTTTAGGAGCTATTTCAATTGCTGTTCAATTGTGTGATGTATGTTAAAGAAACTGTTGCCATGCACTGTCATTTTAACAGACTGGCTGATGTTGGTGGCACTTTAACAGCAGTAGGTAGACTTGCACGTGGGGCAGTTTATTCAATTTCAAAGCTGCAATACAATACATAAAATATTAGTGTTAACATCCCAAAATAAATCGTGACATTCTATGCTGAAACAGAATTTAGTGTTCTCATGCTAGGTTAAGTTTCCCATTCATAAAGTCTAAAAGGAGGAATTGTGTTTGTCTTTTTGAAGGCAAAAGCTACAGCTAAAGCTAAAACCGAGGAGAATGGCATATCATTTCCTAACTGATTAAGTGATAGTAAGTTCTATCTTTCGTTTGCAGAATGACTGATTAATGTCTTTAATTTGTAGCCTCTTTTGCAAGAGGTACATCAAATATTCACAAAGAAATAACATAGGTTTAAAAAAAAACCCAGAAATCAACACAAAGTTAACTTGTTTTGAATTATGAGACCAAATTGAATTACAATATTTGTAAAAGTTGGACCCTATTACTCAGTTTGTTCTGTGACCGTCTATTTCTATGAAGTTTTTAATTTCCATGCAGCTTTTAGTTAAGTGATCTTAGTAATAATGGAATTTCATTGTTATACTTCAGACTAATCTATAAATTACTTCCTCTAAACTTTTTTTTTGTTTCTCACTGATCTAGTAATTTGTGTACACTGCATTTTATGCATGTGTTCCTGAGGTTGGGTATCATTGTTCGGCAAGACATCCCATAGACTCAATTTTAATACTTAGATTTAAAGTGCTAGAAGTAATTAGAATAGATGGACATCTTGTCTAACAGCTACGTTATTATGTACTAAAAAAATGAATTGCTTTGTTTTTCCTGTTTGTTTGTGGTTAAGCATTTTTCTAACTCATAGTAGAGCAGCAGACAATATAAGTTTCAGATGGAATGTAGATGTTGGTAGTCCACTGCCTCTTCCACTTAGATGTTTTACCACTCAGTGGCTCCACACAAGCAAATATGAATTTAGTCAAAGTTCTCAATTCAAGGGCTAAAATGGACAGTTTTCTTCAGAGTGTCTTGTGCTCCCACAATGGCATTCCTTAGTTCTCAGACTTAATAAAAGGGATTTCTAGGAAGTCTTAACTTCAGCTGTATGAACATTGGTGAATATCTCTAACCATGCCAACCATTAAGAAGGGGAGATAAAATACCCATTCCAAAATTATATAGTAGGTCAGCAAGGTGAATTGCAATCAACAAACCAAACAGTGTAAAGTTCATATTATTATTTTTCCAGTAACCAAAATTTCTGGTGGTCTAAAATACCATTCTTTATATGTTAGGACAGTCTCTTAGCTATCTTCACTGTCAAATATTACAAGATTTGGAATATGGTTTATCCACCAGAACAAGAGGCTACTGAAGGAGGATGCACAACTAAGAATTGAAAGCATTTATCCTTCTAACAATTAAAATAAAGTGGCAGAGTTTATTGCTAAATTTAATATTTTCAGTAATGACACGGGTAGTGAGATCAAGTTTGCTGATGGCACAAACCTGAGTGGTGCAGTTGATTCCTTCAAAGGAAGGAATGCAACTCTTGGTAGATTTGAAGATAGAGGGTGCTTGATAGACTTGAGGAATGGACCCATGTGAAGCTCATGAAGTTCAACAAAGCCAAATGAGAGTTCCTGCACCTGGGTTTGAGTGCCCCCCAGTATCAGTATAGGCTGGGGGAGGAAGGGTTTAAGGCTGGGCTTGCCAAGAATTTGGAGGTGCTGGTAGATGAGACCCCCACCTCAAGAACTCCTGCAAGCTCTAGGGTCCCCAGCACAAGAAAAACATGGTCCTGCTAGAAGGAGACTGGAGGAGGGCCATGAAAATTATCAGAGGGCTGGAGCACATCTCCAAGAAGACAGGCTGAGAGAGTCAGTATTGTTTAGTCTGGAAAAAAAAATTAGGGAGACCTTATTGACCTTTTCATACTGAAGATCTATAATGGAGATTTTTATTCTTTTTTCCTCCAAGGATCTGTAGTGGCAGAACAAGAGGTGACAATTTTAAAGTGAAACAGGTTATATTTACATGTTCCACTCCTGGAAATGATCAAGGTTATGTTGTATGGGGGTTTTGGCAATGTGATCCAGTAAAAAAAGTCCCTGCAAAGAGGAGCATAGATTGAACTGGCTTTTAAAGGCCACTTGCAGCCCAAAATGTTATCTGATTCTAAGATTTTTTAATTTCTAAAGGAAGAGATAAAGTGTTAAAGAGTTGTGACTGAGGAAAATTTCAGTCACTTGAAGTACTCATGAGAGGCTGATGCTAAAGCAAAATGTTTAGGATTTCTTGTTTCGTGTTCCTTAATAAATACGCTTATTAAAGTAAGGAAAAAAGGTATATAGGATTAAATATATCGGAGATATTATCTAGGTGATAGTTCATCTAAGTTTAGATTATGGTAATCAACAATCTATGGATCCTAATTATGCTATAATTTAGTTATTTGAACCTTCTCATCTTTCTCTTTTTATTTCTTTTCTTTCTGTTTGAATGAATCTCTTAACTCACGGACTGCTACTGCAACATATACCGCATGTTCTAGAGAGGACTACATAAATACATGTAGTTTCAAGAGAGAAATCACAGATCACAAATCATAGACACACTGCAGTCAGAAAATGCTTTGCCTAATTTAGAGGTTGTATTCTTTATTCTTCACTGAAAGAAGTACCTCTGCTCTGAGGAATACTCAGGAACAGGATTGACTTTAGGCACTTGTTAAAGATAATAACATGGTTACATGCTACCCTGAGTAAAATTTATTTATGTGTACATAAGTGCTTTCCAGAATCAAGGCTATAGGTTTATTGCTTTTTGGCACCTTACACCTACACAGCCGGGAGTAATGTAAGTTTGTGGTCATGGCTTAACTCTCAGAATATTTTCCCACACATGTCCAATAAAAGAATCAGCTGAAAGCAAAATTGTGTTGTGACATTGACATGATTATTACTGAAGCTTTTAGCATCTGCAGTATTTTACTGTTTTTCCATATTGTAATATAATGACCACTTTGTAACAGTGTAATAAAAATATGTATTATGTCTAAAATACTGTATCCACCATCACAATGATGTTTTAATGATAGCCTCCTTGGATTGGGAGGATACTCTTCACAGTCATTACATTAAATTAATATATTACAGATAATTTGGCTACAACAATAGTACTATAACACTAAGACTTATTCAGTGAAGTAGCTTTATTTTTTATCTACCAAATGTGAAGCAAGGTTCTGTCTTCACAAAAGATGCTTATGCTTATTATGTTCTTTTTCATTTTACTATCACTTGGAGATTTTATGTGGGCTATGATTGCTCTCTCTTGGTTCTTTCTCCTTTCAATTCTAAAACATTTAGATAGTATAATAATAGGTGAAAGTTCATACTAAATTTTGGGGTTTTATTTTTCTTTCAGGTTCTGGATTAAATAATGGCCAGTGGCATTCTGTATCCCTCTCTGTCAAAAGGAATCGGATCAGTGTAAGAGTGGACAATGACGTGACCTCGTCTGCTCATGCTTTCACACCTCTGCAGATTTATTCAGATGTTTTCTACTTTGGAGGTAAAATATTGTTGTTTGTTTATCAAAGCAATATCCAACAGTTACACATCAATTTTTCCTGACATATCGAATCAAATCAAAATAGTTATTTGGCTTCTTTGCCTAGCTTGGTTCAGGCACTGTTCTGATATTTTCAGTTTTCATTAAATTTTACCATATTGGGTAGAATAAATCACTACCTTAAATTTTTGGTCACTTTTTAGATAACTTGTATTGTGTTCTGATAATTGAATATAGTCTGGCTGGCAATTAAACAGACACACAAAGGTTTCTCTTTCTGCAGACTTCTTGTTTTGCCAAATGAATATTTAGAGAGTCTTCCACTGGAATGACTTCAAGTTTTCACCTTAAGTAAATGCTTATCTTGTCAATACCCTCTTTGTACATAGATCTTTTTAGTTTGGTTTTTTGTTTTTTTTTTTTAACGCAGTGATATAACTTTTCTACATTTGATAAATATAATTTGTGCCTAAAAACTTATATGTGCATATGTCTTCATTTTTCTAGGAATATCAACAGTCATCTGTCATCAAGGGATTATGTCATTAATGACATGTATTGTTATTGATAGAGAGGAGCAGATTGTTCTGTTATTCATATAATTCTTTTGGGAATGTGCTGCATAGTAGCAATGATAAACAATACCTGAGTTCATTGGTTGTTTGCCTAATGCTTCCTCTCTTTTAAACATTAATGGTTAAATTGTTAAGTTATTAATTATTTAATAATAATGATGAAATTTCTGTGAAAACTGAGAAGGTTGTCTACAAAACACTAAATAAGTATGGACCCAGTCATTGTCCACAGATCACTTCCCTTGAAACAACAGCTTTTAAATAAATTTCATGTTCACAGATATGCACTTAGTACAGTAACTGCTACATGAGCATTCACATGAATTTTCACGTCTGGCGTCTACCATGTAATGTTAAAAATACCCCTTGACTTGGCTAGTAGTCAGCAAAAGCAGAGAAAGATGCAAAATATTCCTCTTGAGTAACCCTTCTCTGTTCGTTCAGGTTCCCAGATCTCTGATGAGGTGATTTTCACCATTGCAGGGTTGATGGCTCAAATGAACAGTTCAGAAGGGATGTGGGGATCTACAAAAAGAAGCATATTCAGTTAAGTTGTAGAAGGACACTTCTATTCATGTTTTGCAGTGTGGAGAGGACAAATTAATTCCATACTGCAAGTAGCAACTGCATATCTGTCCCTCACGTTCTCTGATCAGCCTTATCACTGAAATCTGCAGCTCATGCATCTCATACAAAGTTAGGGAATTCTAGAAGTGGTTTTCTGAGTTTAGAAAATTCTTTATTAAATTTTTATGTTATATGCCACTGTCAAAATCCAGACAATGCGTTTTTACTTTCTTTCCAAGTTTATATGAATATTTACCATGTTTGTGCTGTTTGTTAAAATATGAGTATCAGCCTTTCAGGGGAGATGTCCTGGGGACATGGTGATTTGTTTACTTGTTTTAATGAATACAAATTATGCAGGAAATGTGTGTGTTTAACTAGGAAAATGTGTAATAAATATGAAAATATCTTAGTGTTATGTCAGCACTATTTCTAGTCATGCCATCATCAAAGATCTCTAATCTCTCTCAGTTCTTGTAATAAAAACTCACTGCAACTAGAAGAGAAAATGAGATAATTGAATTTTGCAATAAGTAAATAATATAAATTTAATGATTAAAGTATTTCCTTTTATCTTTAATATTCAGTCAACAATTGTAAGGAAATACAATTTAATTAATGTTAATGGTATTTGTCTCTTCTCTAACAGAAGACAATTTTTGAAAAAGAGACACCAAGAAAAATATCTGACACACGATTTTGTAAGATAGCTATGCCAAAAATTTGTAAACTTTACCTGCTTTCTCTGGCCTTTATTTGTTTGTTTGTTTATCTATTATTTATTTATTTAAACTCTACTGGAAGTATTTCATTCTCACATGAGCATCATATTTTTCACCAGAAATGACAGAATTTATGTTACCGTTCAACTGTAGAATGCTGTAAGGCATATGGTTAAACTTGTAATTCATTTGTTTGGTACTGAAATCTTCCTGTGCTCTTATTTTTATTTTTGCAAGTTTGCATATTATTTGTTCTTAAAGCAACATACCAAGTAGATAAAAAACATTTGCCTTCAGAAACATGATAACAACTTTGAACAGTTTGGCTCCTGAGCAGATTTATGAACATTCCAAGTCTATCAACTTGTAAAATTTCAGTTTTAATAGTTTTTCTAATCTAAATTTCTCAAAAATATATCTATACTATTTATGTTATGGCACACTTATTTGAATATATTTAGTAGTTTCCACTATCATTTTGCTTTCCTGTATCATCAGTCTCTTCAGTGTCTTTACGGGACTTCAGAAGTACTCATTAGCTCTGTGGAACAGAAAAGTGTCTTAAAACTCATTGCTTTCTATTTCCTAGAATAAGAAGGTCTTCAAATGCTGTGAACCAGAATGCAGTATCGTTTGACTAAGATCAAGGGATGACCCTTGTACATCATTGCAGAAACAACATTACCCTGTGGAAGAAAGAAAAATAAAGTATTGCATTGTAGTATTTACCTGCCACTGGGAAAAACTGCTCAATGTACATGTTTTAAATCAAATCAGGATTAAAGCAATTTATTTATTTATTTTTACAAATGTTTACTTATTTGGCAATCAGTGAACAAGGCATTTCAGGACCAGTAAGACGATAGATAAACCACAATATTAAATTCTTACAGAGTGTGTGCATCCAGATGGTGTGTAGTCTAAGCCTCAGTTCTAAGCAAGTCTTAAATCAAGATGTACTGGGATGTGACCACTCAAGCCATTTACATCTGCAAAGATGGAAATCGTAAAACTTCTTGGGGCAAATTGTTCTGATATGGACCACTGTCAACATAAAAACACTTGTTGCTTGTGTCCTATGCCTTATGATCCAAATTTGCAGGTTTATAGTTTTGTCCTTTGCCTCTTATCCCATCACCATGTACTGCTGGAAGTAGTCCTGCTCTATATTCTCTGTGCCATCTTATTTTCTCTTCTTAAGACTGAGCAGGCCCAGATCTCTCAGCCTCTCCTTATAACTGCATTCAGCTTCCAGGCATCTTGGAGGCCTCCCCTGGCCTCACTCTGGGACACTGATGTCCTTCCTCCCCTGTACTGGGGAGCCCAGAGCTACAGCACTCTCAATATGGCCTCACAAGGGCCATGTAGCAGGAAGAACCACTTCCCAGGACTTGCTGACTATGCTCTTGGTAATACATACCAGAATGGCATTGGCCTTCTGTGCTGCAAGAGCACTTCCCCGGATCATAATCCACTTGATGGTCACTAGGATTTCAGGCCTCTCTCTGGACAGTGATCCTCCAATTTGGATTGTTGCGTGGACTTGCTTCATGTCAGATTAAAAATCTTGATCTTGTTCTTAATGGATTTCATGGTAATCCTGTCCAGGTCCCTTTGAGTTTCAGCCCTGTTCTCCAATATTTTGTCCCTGCCTCTGGTTTGGTATCAGTTGCGTGCTTGCTGAAAGCACATGCTGCTTCATCATCCAGGTCACTAGTCAAGACATTGTAGATGTCACTACTGATCTCTAAAGAATCTTCTGCTCCCTGATCATCAGCTGGACTTTGCAGCATCAACTGCCTGCTTATCCCACCCATTGTGAATCTGGTGATAGGGACACTATAGAAAACTGTCAAGTTTTTGCTAAAGTCTTGATATGCAATGCTCAGTGCTCTCCCTTTATCTATACTGTTCATCACTTCAGCAAAGAAAATAAAGACCTCAGTCAGGCATAATTTAACCTTGAAGCTAAAGTTAGCCAGGTAACTTCCTGTCCTTTGCATGTTTAGAAATGGCTTTAAGAGCTTTTGCTCTGTGAATTTGCCAGGCACCGCAATAAGACTAACAGCCCTCTAGTTTTTTGAAGATGGGTGGAACTTTGCTTGTTCAGCATATTGCCAAGACCCTTTGAGGACTAAAATGTTAATGGATTCACAATGACAATGGCAATTGTTCAAATGGCATTGACCAGCTCCTGCAGCATCCTCAGGTGCACCTTGTTCCTTTGCTGTGTTCCTTTACCATGGATACTCCATTCATTTTTTCATGCTCTGCTAGGTTATGGGAATCCTAAGGATCAGTTTTACTTCTTCCTTTCCAGTAAAAGGAAACAATTCTTCTCTAGACCCTTGTTGTTAAGTCCCCTGCCCCATGAGATATATGGATAATATCCATAATCTCATTAGCCTTCCTTTTCTTACTGTTGAACCTCCTAAAATTTTTTTTGTTGTATTTCAACATCTTTGGCAAGTTTTATCTCCTTTTGGTTTCCTAAGTGCATTCCTAGACACACAGGTTATGTCTTTGTATTCCCCTATATGTTGCATGTCCCTGCTACCACATTTTGTATCCTTTCTTTTTGTGTATGCACTCACTCAGGAACTCACTCAGGAGCCTTATGCCACACTTGATTAACTATTTTGATACTGCTATGGACTTCTCTTTTGCTCTGAAGACCTTTTTTGTTGAAATCCATCCAGCCCTTTTGGTCTCCAAGGCAATTTTTAATGGTATCCTCAAAACAGATCCTGAACAGAAAAAATTTGGCTCTTCTGAGGTCAAGGGTTATGATTCTGGAGTTTATTTCTTTCGCTCTTCTCTGTGGCTCATAAACTCCACAGCTTCACCTTCATGTTTGCTGCAAGCAAGCCTGTCCTTGACCTTTACATTTTCAATCATCTCTTCCTTGTCCATGAGTGGCAGGTTTAGTGGCAGGAGCATCTCTCCTATTTGAGTCATTGATGGTCTGCAACAAGAAGATTCAGTACTTTACAAAATATTCTTAGCAGCTGACAGAGTAAAGTGATTTTAGTTAGTAACTGGTTTTGAGGTTTTTTTCTTATTTCACTTCAATTGTGACTTAAAACTTGTTCAAATCATGTGACTGCGTTGTAACCTAACATTCTGTTCATATCTTGATTCTACTCATTGCTTTGGAGCTTTTGTTTCGGTTATCCTTTAACGAAATTTTTAGTGATATTTTGCATATGCTTTCAAAACGGTAAGACTGCGGAGAAGTATTTCTTTTCAGTCATACAACCATGGCTTAATCAGAAGAGCTTCTGGCTAAAGTCCCCCAGTCACAAAGTTTAAAATGTGTAGAGGTTATAAAAGTTCAGTTTACTTTTGGAGTATATAAAGTTTTTCAATAAAATATTTCTTTTCAGTGCCAGTTTTTATTCTTTTTTCAGGCTGTCCGAGCAGTGGAAACATTTCTGAATGTAATACCTCATTTGGTGGTTTTCAAGGATGCATGCGACATATTTCCATTGGTAACAAAGCAGTGGATATCATCTCTATTCAGCAAAACGGTTTTGGCAATTTCAGTGATCTTCAGATAGATTTATGTGGCATTACAGACAGGTGAGGAAATAACGTTTACTCATTAATTTATTTATGGCTGTGTTTTGTTTCTAATAGTGATTTGATGACAAAGAACAGAACATTGTTACAAAATAACATGCTGTTTCTTTTGTAAGAATTTAGAAATCCTGAATAAATGCAGAATATGTAGCATATAGCAAATAAACTTCCTTTTACTGCAAATAAAATTAAATTTGAATAAAATTATTTTATGTTTCTGACAAATTTAAGTATCTTGCTTTCTTCTAAAATGAGCTGCAGACACAAATCTCCTACTGCAACCCATCCACCTTTTAACATACTATGTTTTTTACGAGTTACTGCTGTTTCCTATCTTCTACCTCTCCAGAAACACAGTAGATAATATCCATCACAGTGAGTGAACAATTGTCTTTTAGACCACGATCAGAACTAATCTCATAACCTGCAATTAGCATCTATCTAAAAGAATGGCTAGTTGAAGTGTCCCTCCCCAAAGGAAAGTCCCTTCCCAAAGAGGGATACATTCCCAGTAATGGAAATGCTTGAAGGACATTGCTGGACTTCCGTGTAGTGAAAGCAGAGCGGGTTGCAGAACAACACAAGCTGCTGAGAAGAGAGCGAGTGAGCAAACAAACAGTCAAAGAAGGAGAAGTTTTATTCTGTAGACTCCAGAGAATGCAGTCACAGACAGATACGCTGTCCTTAATCCCAAAGTGTTTTTCTTGGACGCAGCTGAAAGGCTGTACTGAAAGGACACAGCAGACAGAGGAGAAATTATGTACTTTTGAATAATTCTCCCTCACTGTCTATATTTGTAGTCCTCATAAGGTGTCTTTTAGTTTCAAAAACTCTGTCTTTTGAATTATAAGACTTTTCAAAAGTTATATCTTTTCTGGAAAACGCTGTAGGCAGAGATCTGCTCTAAGACAACAGCCAGTTTCAGGATCAGTCACACAACCTTACTTCTGTGACCTGCAATCCCTTCCTAGAGATGACACGGTGTACAGCTATCCATGTTCTTATTTTGGAAACAGTCACTACTCCTTGTAGATGAAAGATGGAAAAAATACTAGCTATTTACCTAATTCTTCATAAAAGTTTAAGGAGAGAAAAGTCCAAGATGAGGATAAAAGTTCTCGAGATCAGTGATACAAAAAGAAAATAACATCTTTATGGGAGATTCTTGGTTGGTTGTTTTTGTTTTCTCTAATATTTTCAGGTCTTAATTTATGTCTCTTCTTCTATCTTGACCATTGTACCTTTCTTGCATTGGCTCTCAATCTAAGCAAACATTTAGTTTTCAGTTCCCATCATGCTAAGCATATGTCTTCCTGATTTATCAAAATAGAAGTTTAATCTACTCATTTTTATATTTCATTACCCTGATGGTTTTTTTTTTTTCCAAAATAGACTACTTTTAAAAATCCTGTCTGGTCTTGTGCTGTCTTGCTTCTGGGACTATTTCTTTCCCGTTGCTTTGCACGGTCTCATTTAATTCAATATCTGCTGCTTGTAGTTTGGAACAAACTTCATGTTTCTCTTTATCAAATTAATTCTACATCTCACCATAAATTCCATGTGGTAAAGCACATATATTTGGCAAAATTAAAACTGCTTACATGTTTTAAACAATATTTAATAGGTAGCTTTTATGATCCTGTGTACCATATTGTTTGAGAAAAAATGCTTTATTCCTACCATGATTTATAAATGTCTTTGGATGCCCTGAGCTAATGAGCATTTTGTGTTCCCAGTAGTAAATATCTCCCTAAAGGTGAGCACAAACAAATACCTTCTTTGTCTTGGAGTCTTTATGCGAGTCTTTACATCTTCAGTTCCAAATCATGAACCTTGGCCCAAATTCTGGAGTTATTGACAGCTTTTTGTAATAGAAGTGACTGACACCTAAATGGAGTCCTTTTGTATTAGTTTTACGTATTTGAAGTGCATGAAAACAAATAATATTTACTCTTTGCATAGCAAACTGGATTTATATGCAATAGTAAATAAACTGAAAACAATTCTATTTAATCCCTTCTTTACCTCACATATACACATCTAGTATATGAAGAGTGTTTTTTATGAGATTTACGATCGTCATGGAGAGATGTTTAGTTAATAATTAATTTTTCTGAATATAAATTATTAACTTTTTATATCCATTTTATACAAACAAATGCTGTACCATTTTCCTATTTTCAGTTTTCTCAGTTTGATAAACTTTCTCATTCCTTATCCTACTCTTCAATTGTTATGACTGTTAGCAGACATCAGTCTTTCTATGATCCCTCATTTAGCCATTTCATTTCAGGACATGCTTATATTGTTCTATTGCTCATACATCTCTTATATGTGCAAACAATTCTCTTCATATATTTCTCCTTAATATCTTTTCTCTCAGCTCCTTTATCAATATATATTGGTTTAATAACTCCTAATTAGCTATAAACCATTCACAAAATCACTTTAAAGGACACAGTGTCATTTAAATGCCTTGCAATGTTAGCATATTTAGTCTCTGAGGAGAGTGTACCAGATGCGTCTGTCCTAATTATATTGAGCCCTACACAGAAACATACCATTTACTACCAGGAGCTCTTGCCTTTTTGTCCTGCCAGCAGCATACAAAAAAAAGGATTGAAACGGGTTTATATCTTTAAAAAGAAAAAGCCAAAAATAAAAATTATGCTCACTGCACAGTTCTGAAATAATTTTTTTCACTTTTTTGTTTGAATAAGCTGAAAAATGAAGAAATAATAGGCATAAAAAATGCAGCAGTTATTTACTTTTTAAAAAGGATATTTTGGCCATAATTTACAACCAGGATAAAGAAATCGTATACAGAAAAAAAATATATCTAGTTAAAACTGATGTACAAAGTTCTTATCTTTTCCTTTCATTAGCGCAGCTATATTCATATTTTGGATCAGTATTTTCCTCTCAATATTAGTTTATAGTTATTAATAGGCTGCTGCCTTGGTATAAAATATTATATAATTTTCAGAAGCCATACACTTAAAAGCATATTATCAGGAAATATGCGGTAAATGTTTCATTAGCTGTTGCTTTTCTGGTTTTAGCAGACATAAAAATTATTTTGCATAGAATAAGTATTAGAAATACTATTTCAAATATGAGAGTTTTTTAAGAAAATGACCTTGTTCAAAGAAAGCTGTGTCCTAAATCTTGCTTTGGGGTAGGGTTGCAGCATATAATGTAATTTACATTTACTTTGATGTAGCAAGTGGCTTCTTTCTATTATACATTCTGTAGCAGAGGAAAAAACTTAATGTTAAAAGATTTAAATTTAATGTTAAAAGATTTGAATTATACTTCTAACTTGTTTGCACTTTCATTAAGGTTGGTTCAAACATTATCAATTTCTTCAAAGTTTTTCATCTTGTGAAAAATAATAGGAAGATTAATTAGTAGGGACAGGGAGTTAATACAAGTAAAGACCATATAAAACACAATTTTTAGATAATGTCTTTATCAAAAAGGCATAGGACACAAAATGTGACTTAAATAAAAGCAGACCAGCTGTCAGTGAATGCACTGAAGGTCTTGAATGGCAGTTTTGCCCAAGATTTGTGTTTATAATAACTGATGATTAGAAAAAGAAATAGAGCATTTACCTAAGAAACATTAGTATGTATATTTATGTAATTCTGTCAAACAAAGTACTTAAAATAATTGTAAGCCTGATGCCTAAATTTTATCTTTAGGCTGCAAAACATATAACAATGAGACACATATCATCTGTTGACTAGTCTTAGGAATACGTTTTTTGAGTGAGAGAATAGATACAAGATTAGCTGTTTCACTGCCAAAAATGTCACAGATTTCCTTGAAAATAGATGACATCTATCAGTTTACTTACTTTACCTATACTTCACCTGCTACTTCTTTTTTAATTCCCTTCTGTGAAAACCACTTATCCTTGTTTATAAACATGAAAGAAAGATAAAGTTCTTTGAGTGCCATGAGCAGTGAATGTGCAAAGACCCTGAATTATTCATAGGGCAAATGTGTGAAATGCTGGACTTTCTGCAATCCTAATTTAATATTCTCATAATATTTCTTTGAAGAATTAAAAGGTATTTTAAGATCCTGTGAATGTTAGTGGGCATGTTGTTTTTGTTCATTTTTTTTCCTGTGGCTAATGTCAACAGTAAAGTAATTTTACACTTTCTGTACTGTATCTGTGCTCATAAACTCAGTGCAGTTAGAATGTTAACTAATTTCTAAGGTGAAAAGCTAGTTAATAATTGGTTAAAAGCTAGTTAATAATTACTTGAAGTGTGCCAGTCTATTTCAATCTATTTTCAGCTGCATTTATAAAAAAAGATAATTTCTTTTGTTTTCATGTAACAGTTATTTTATACTTTAGTGCAGTGCTGCAGTCTTAAGCACTAAGAAGTTACAGGTAAATTATTTTTTCAGTCAACCATTGTATAGTTAGAAGAAAGTAATAAGAACTTTTCAGGATCTTAGTCATATTACCAGAGTGGAAATGGCTTTACAAGTACTTAGTTATGTTGGAACCAACATACTGAGCTCTTTCTAGGATACAAGGTAAACAGGATTTTGGAATAAGAAACAGATGTCTAGTGCTGTGGTAAGATAAATTTGTTAGGTGAAACAGAAGGAAATGTGCTGTAATGTTGCATTGTTTATGATACATGTTGTTGAAGAAATCCCAGTCATTGTAAAACTTGCCATTGAATTATCAACACATGAATCTTTATTAGTCTGTATTGAATTGTGACCAGTTGAACGCTAATAACAATTCTCTATCTTATGCCTTATTTCTGTTTTCATAAACTTGTTACATACTTTAGATATTTTATAAGTAAAAGGAATGCCAAGGAAGAAATTATCTTAATTTTCTTTTACTTACATTGGCATCCTTACCAATGACATTGATGACTTCCTTCACATTATGCTTTTCCAGGATTTTGCCTTTATTGCTAAGTACAATAGTAAGTGAGGAGAAAAAAGAGTGAAAATGCACATTGTTTTTTGTTTTAGGTGTTTGCCTAATTACTGCGAACATGGTGGTGAGTGCTCACAGTCCTGGAACAGTTTCCACTGTAACTGTGCCAATACTGGTTACAAGGGAGCTACTTGTCACTATCGTAAGTATAAGGTGTTTTCTGATTTCTAATTATGCTTTTATTTCTGATTTAATTTCTTCACCACAAAACAAAACAAAAAGACAAAGCAAACCAAAGTAAAAACATTTGAACTTACCATTCATAAAGTATTCTCAGTTATAAAAATACTCATAATTTGGTTTGAGGAAAGGCCTTGGGAACTCAAAATATGTAACAAAAAATTGATTGAACGTTTAAGTGCTTTTCTTCTACTTTTTTTGTATTTTATATAAGATAGCAATATCCTCTCTCATCCATATAACTCCACTTTCTGAATCAATGTATCATTTAGAAATACAGCAAGTTCATCTGTATTAATCGTAATAACCATTATTTATTATTTCTGAGCGACTGGGACTACATGCATGTCCAAAGTAATCCTGTGCTAAACCTCAAACACATGTTTATGTAGTTTTCTAGATCAGGAAGTAGATTAGAAGAAAATAAAATAAACACATTTTGAAAGCCTATGTGAGTGTAACTTAGGTAATTTCACAGGAGATGCTTTATTTTGGTACTGCTTTCAGCATGTTCTGGGAAGAAGATAAAATAAGTATGCTGGCTTTCATTGCATGCCTATAATAATTAAAAATCCATAGACGTTTACTGGTTTGGTTTTTTTTTTAATACAAAGATTGCCCTAATCTCAGATAAACAATTCTATACTTATATATTGTCTATATAAAATCATTACAATCTTTTTGGCAGCTTTTACAAAAAGAATGTATGCCTGCCTAAATGAGATTTTTTGAGAAATCACTGATTTTAGAAGACTACCTATTTAAAACCTTGCTTGTACAAAGTCAACAACAGTCATAACTAACAATATTAAGAAAAACTATGTAAAACAGAAAATATGCCAATAGTAGCTGTTGAATACCATGTGGTGCCCCGTTAAAACCTGATGAGCCCAGAGTGAAGATGAAGGTGATTTGATTCATTGCAATTTGAAAAGTCACAAATTCAATCATCTGTTAATTTCTATGGGGACAGAGGGAGGCAAGAGTTTCCTAATGATTAGGACTTAATCAGAAATGTAATAATATGAGTTACCAATTTTTTTATTGTCTAAAATTATAATGAATAACTTAAATTTTTTCATTTCTAAATTTAGCTAAAAGTATTTACTGTTACAGAACCATAAAATTGGGTTCAAAAATTGCAAAAATTGTTTATTGTGGATATTTCATAGAGTAAATAAAATGAATGGTTTGTCTCTTTTTATAGTTGTTGCCATATAATGTCAGTAGCCATCAGGCAAAAAAATAGAAAGATAACACTCCTTAAAACAATAGCTTATTTTAGAAAAGTATAGCACTCATAACTACTTTTCATTATTAATCTAACAGCTCATTCATTTTGGTGTAATTTTTAAAAGTTTTGATAACTGATAGAGTGCAGTTTAATTTTGAAATGTAAGATAAAAACATTGTGACTGCTCAAAAGAAATGTAATAGTTAAAGGAGAATTTAGATTAATGTGTCCAGCTGTAACATTATCATCATGTTTTCTGAGATCCAGTTATAGAGGTGGACTCATATATCTTTTTTTTCTCAGATATTTGATATATAGGCGGTATCACAGATTTTTTTTTTAGATCTTGACTGATACAAAGTGTACATGACAGGGAACCAAGGAGCTGTCATTTTGTCTTTGCTAATTTAGTTCTTTTACTGAAATCTCTGACATGTCACTTGCGTTTCCATTTACAGTGGGAAGAAACTTAAGAAGTGTGAAAGCCAAAAAATGCTTACCTTCTGCTTTACGTTGCAACAATAGCAAAAAAATCTGATTTGGTTGAGGTAGTTAATGGGGTTTTCCTCAAAATCAGATTACCAGAGTCTAAGTAATACCCTTGGCATTCTAGCATTTTTCAGAAATTTTTCAACCATTTACTCACCCATATTTCATGTTTTTCTCCCAGAGGTTTTGAGCTGGAAATACGGAATAAAATCCTTAAAAATGCACCATGTAATCTCCGTGTTAAATTAAAAATGTTTAACAATTTCTAATAAAGGAATAGTTTTGATTGCATGAATTTTTCTTAATTCTTTAGCAGTCAGCACACAACCAACTTCTTTTCCCAATATCAAGGGTTGTGCATTTTTTTTTGTAATTTCTTGAATAAATTGTAAAATCATGCCATTACATTTGTGATGGAATATGTTCTTTTACAGCCATCTATGAGCAATCATGTGAAGCCTATAAGCACAGAGGGAACACTTCAGGCTTTTACAATATTGATTCAGATGGAAGTGGCCCCTTGGGACCATTTCTCGTGTACTGCAATATGACAGGTGAGGTGATAAACTTCCTTAGCTTACAGCTGTGACTGTATGCATGCTCATTATATTGAAACACGACTTATCAAGTGAGAAGTCTCTGCAGTTTCTGAATATTATGTAAACATGAACAACAAAATGAAGGCGACTCCTAAGCTCAGGATATTGGGCAAATAATTAGGTATAAAAATTAGAATTATAACAGGATTCAGGCTGTGAAGCTAACGCAGCATTCCTGTTATGCTTTGCATAAATGTGGCATGTGTTTCATATGGAGACAATGTCATACTAGTTCATTTTTGGGCAGCAGCTTTGTTTTCACTGAAGTTGCAGCCTCTTGCGGATACTTAGGAAAATGAGGAATAAGTTATGTTTATGAGAAATTTTCTGACTTTCCCTGATAGCCTTCTGAAAAAATTTTAACTTAGATCTCGCCTTTGTCGGGAGGAACATTGATATTAAACTTCATCTTTCAAACTGCACAGAGATCTTTTGGAGAATACAAATGCAACAGTTGGTCTGCTTTTTAACAAAGCAGTTAATATTATTTCTGTGTGGTATATGGTATATTGGTAAAGGTCCTTTCAACTAAGCTTAAATTTAAATGGCTGTTTGGAATTTATTATTGCTGGATTTATGGCTGTCTCCTTTACTGTTTACTTAGCTCCTTTTATTTGAAATTCTTTCCTGCCAAAATGACGGGAACATTTTATTGTTTTGTTTGACAAAAAAAAATACTTTTACACAGTTTTAACTGTTTAAAAGAATAGATGAATAAGCTAGATTTGAACTGGCTAGTGCTAGATATGCCCTAAGTGTTGAGAACTTGACTTAGAAACCTTATGGTAAGATTTTGATGTTGACTTGAGCACTTTACCTAGTCTCATGGTGTCAGCTCCTGACTTTGACTTCTACAGTGAACTGTGCTTGCTCACAATAAGCACGTTTCAGATTGGCACAGGCTCTTAAAAAGAAATATTCTAGTGTCCTGTGAGACTAAAAGAGACCAAAGAATCATGGCAGAAAGATGACAATTTTTCTAAGTGGGTATAACTCTCCAAGGTACAGTGTTGTGTCTGATTTATCCTTGTGTGTCCATGAACAGCTGTTCCTGTTTTTCTCAGTCACTCCTTATTCACCACATTAAGCAAACATCATTGATCAGTTCGTCATCTCAAGATGCATTCTGACAGGATGAATCCTCTATATTTGTTTTGTTCCCAATTTCCTCATGACTGGTATTCCCTTTTCCCACCAGAGGCGGGAAAGGCAGATGCCCACATTTCTTACTGCACTGCCTTGTCTTTGACATTCATGGGGCTCTATTTTCAGGCAGCTGGGAGGGAGGTGCCATTTCCTGAATTTATTCTTGGAGGTCAGTTTCAGAATCAAAAGCCTACAGTCCACATTGTCAATTAAAATGCTACAAACTTTGCTGTTAGCTGTTTTTCTTTTTTTGTGTAATTTTGTGAGTGCGACAATGAGTTGAATATCCAAACTCTTTGTCTTAATTTTTATGTTCAGTGTAATGTTTAGATGTATTTGTGTCTGCATGTGTATCCATCTACCAAAAAAACCCACAACCATAGAAAACAGTACCCAAAACAAAGGAAACAAAATTTAAATTTGTTTTTCTAGTTATCTGGTTTTTGACAGTCTAATTACATCCCTAATAAAATTTTATGATTAGATGAAAAATATTTCGTTTAGATTTTCTGACTATTACCTATCTCTAAGTGATCATCATTCTTTCCTCTTCATGGTTATTTTTATTTGATCTGCCCTATATGACCTATAGGCAGCTGATGATATAAAATACAGGTCTAGTAGTTAGAATACTATTGTTAGAATGTTTGAAATATAATGTCAATACTAAAATTTAGGAAAAAAAAATTCTTTTTTTTTTTTTTTAATTAGCTGACCATAAATATGCAAGAATACAGTGACCATGAATCTGAATTTGACTGTCCCAGATGGGCTTTAACCTTCTCACCCCTACCTTGAAAGGGGTTTTGGTCAGGAGAGTGAGAGTTACAGGTTTTGAAAGGGGGAGTTGAAACAGAATAAGCTCATTTTTAACCTGTTCACAGGTGAAGGATCTTGGCAAAAATACAAAACAGAAGAATGATATGAGCCTTCACCATGATTACTATTTAATTTTAGGTGGCAGTAATAATTCACCTTCATGTAATCTTAGTTTTACAGTAAACTCAGTATATGCAAAAATCTTCTGCATCTATGTATTAAAGAAAAGGCCTATAGGCCATTTTCTCATACTGAATAAATAAATTCAAGCTATAAGGATGTATTTAATGTAAGTAGATTCTAGGATAGAGTTAGTGTTATTTTATGCAGTATTTAAGCCTAGGGAAAGTGGTTTTTTTCTTCTAATCTTTCATTGCAATTTACCAAGTAAACAATATTTTATTTCTGATACAAATATTTGGGTGTAATCAGATATTCTTTCCCTATTGAATAATCCTAACTAGCTGAATATCTGTTACAGTCATGGCACAATGATCTACCTATGAATAGAAACAATGAATAATTGTTTTCATTTTTGCTAAATTATTTATGTCTGTTTCATGGGCTCCAACGGGCTTTCTGTGATCAGAGAAGTTATCCTGAAGTTTGACTGATTTCATCATTCATGCTCTTTCCCTAACTTGCACAATGCTCTGATTCTTTATTACTTTTCACATGTGTTTGGAAAGATGCAACGTGGACAATTGTACAGCATAACAGCACCAACCTAACCAGGGTTAAAAGCGCTAATCGAGAGAACCCACACACTGTGTTTTTCAAGTATTCTGCCAACCTAGAGCAGCTTCAGGCTACAATAAACCTTGCAGATCACTGTGAACAGGAGCTTGCTTACTACTGCAAAAAGTCAAGGCTTTTAGATAAGTCAGGTAAGTAAAGCAGACAAACCTTATTATGTTGCATCATGCTTTTATTTTGCTAGCTACTAAAGTTATTTATTTCTAAAAAGACTATGGCTTTTTGCTACTGTGGAATTTGAACTACTTCAAATATTAAGTTCTCAGATTTCTGTAAATTTCCAAGAGATATTTGAACCAGGAAAATGCAAATGTCGATTTATAATGATTTTCTTTCAGAGAATTAAATTCGTAAGTTAATTTCTCTCATAAGACTTTTAAATTAACAGAGATTGTTATTAAGATCCCCTCTTGTTTAGTCTTCCAAGAATTTTTTAATTTTAAAGAAGGAATTAAATTATTACTGAGGAAATATTTTCTTAAAAGAGCACAAATTAGTGCGCAAATACCAGTAGGAGCTAATGTGTGCACTTAATGTGCATATTGTGAGTACTTGACAAAACACATCAATAACATTGAATTTCCACTATCCAGTATAAACATTCTTAGAAAGCTCAGTAGTTAAAATGTGGATTATTGACAAAATTATAATTGCCTTAAGAAATAATGGAAGATCTTATCTACTTAAAATAAAAGCGAAGTTATGTAGTCTATTTAAATTTTAACTTTATTGACACAGAGCTGGTGTTAAAAGACCTTACTCTGAACATCTAAGCGCTCCAAATAATGTGGAGGTAAAATCTTCATTGTTTGCTTTCTTTTGAAAAACTTAGTGAAATTTTTTGGCTTGTTCACCAGAAACTCTTAAAATGCTAAAAATTGATTCATTGACATTCTTTCCTACTAAGCAGAGAGAATGCCTCTGCGTGAAACCCTCTCTGGTTCTAGGTCTAAGCTCTTTACTTATGCATTATTTCTCACTAATTATGGCATGGGTGTCTCTGGACTTCTCAGGCTGGTGTTTGCTCTTGGAACAATATCTTTTTGAAAACACCTCCACAGCAAAAAAAGTGAACCTGCTGCTTAAAGTGTCCTGATGAACCTTCTTTTTACTGTGGGCTCCAAATTAAAGCTATGTTTAGATGTTCAAAACCCTGGTTTGCCTCAAGCAGAAAGTTTAAAGACTTTTTTTTTTTTTTGGTCCAGGGAGATTGCATGTCAATGTGCTAAAATAATTCACTATCTGTATTGTTATGCTGTTTATATTGCATATAGCTGCATGTTTATAATATGCACATAAATGTGTTAAAATAAATGTTTTTAAAGTGTGCAATCAGATGTGGTAAGTTATTTAAAATTTAGTTTTGAATGCGAGGAATAAATAGATGTGAAAGAGACTTATATGAGACTTCTACAAATTTTCTAAAATAATTCGTTTTTAAACAGAGTTTAATCACTCTCATTTCTACTGTTTACAATCTTCACTAGGTATGCCTCAGAAATAGAAAATTTGATGATGGTTACATAATATACTTTTTGGAATATACAATCCACCTAGTAATTCTAAACTGACTGTATTTTAGGAATGCATTGTATTCAATCAGCCTGGATAGCATTTGCAAATGATCTCATTAAAGAAGCCATTGCTTAATACATTTATGTGATCATTATGAAGAAATCTCCAACTATTTTAATTAATGGCTTCATTTTGCCCAGGCAGTACTTTCTGCCAAGGCAGTGAAAAAAATCTGGGCTAATCAGTATGAACTTGCAGCATTTCAGTAAATACTATCTCCTCACTCTGCTGTGTGAACAAATAACTGAGACCAGCTTTTAAACATACCTCAATGTCCCTAGTGAAACGTTGGGAATGCTAATTCAGGACTACAGTATAAACCTAAGGCATGCTGTTAAAGCAGCAGAAATATTCTGCTTTTTACAGTCTTAGTTGCTAGAACCTTTTTAAAGTGTTGTCTGATAAATTATTTATACGCAGTCTCTGGGTTTTCTTCCTCCTGTGATGGTTTGCAAACGCAAACACTGATATTGGACATTGATGCCATTATGCAAGCTTGACTTTTCGAAAAACTGCTCATACTGTTTTTTGGCCTGCTGGGCTGACAGTTGTGTGGTAATGAATGCAGTCAATATGTTCACGATCTGAAAGATTGTCTGTGTAACAGAGGTCTTATCTAACAGTGAGGTTTAATAAGCAGTGGTGCTTGTAAGCAAAGTTGAGTAGAATAAATTCCAGCTTCTTCATGGGGGCCCGGTGCTGAAAATGGAGCTCCAGCAGAAGCAAAAAAAAAGTATCTTTAAGAAATTCTGTAGTTTAACACTACTTGATTGCTTCTCATGCCTTGACTTTCATGCATCCATCACCCTTCTTCCATCTGATTTGACACGGTTTGTCTTTTTGCTTCATATAATTTAGCTATCGTGTTCTGCAGATATTTCTTCTGTTGCTATACTTGCTTGGCAATATCTTTAAGCTTATTCTGCAGTACTGTACTTTCATTAAAGTACTTTCATTACAGAAAGTTAAGTTTTATCATTTTGCTACAAACAATGCTGAGTGGATGCACCACAGAGAGATGTGATAGTCCTGGGCAACTTCACTTTTCCTCATCAGATATACCAGTTTGCTTATGGGATAACCATTAACAGGATTTCTGTTGTCTCTGAGTATATAAATTCTGAATCTGCTGTCCATGACTGAACAGCTGTCTTTGGATATTTCTGATTAACACCACAACTCAGCTACTCAAAGCTCATCACAGATATTGGTAGTAGTGCTCTGTAATGCTCTTGGAAGTGGGATGAGGCCATTTCTGTGACTTCCCTTATTCTATTTCTGGTGGTTCCAACATCTGAAATTGATCTTTACTAGAGAATATAAACTATCCTGATTTTTAGGATGATTATGTCTCTGCTTTCATGGACCATTTTATAATGAATTATATAAATTGACTGCTTAAGATAAATTATTCTAATATCATGGCTGGCTGAACTAGCTACTGTGAGTTCCCTTTTCTACTAATGCAAGCAAAAATCTGTGACAATCACTTAGTATGTGATAAAGAAGTATTAAAATGAAAAATTGCTTATCAAGTAAAGGTGAAATTTATTTTTTCCTGGTCATTTAAAGGTGTTAGATCTCAGCAGGTTTTTTTGTCTTCTTAAACTTTTGGAGAACTATTTGGAGGGGAAAGCTGAGAGAAGTAGGAGACAAGACTGGGCATTGATTTTCTCTAACCTTTTTAGATGGGAGGCCACTGAGCTGGTGGATTGGAAGAACCAATGAAACTCATACTTACTGGGGAGGTTCCTTGCCTGCTGTACAAAAATGTGCTTGTGGACTGGAGGGAAGCTGCATTGATTCCCAGTATTACTGCAACTGTGATGCGGACAGGGATGAATGGTGACTTTTTACTGTTCATTATTCACAATACTTTTTTTGTTAAAAGTAAATAAAGAAAATATACAGGCCTTAGCACATTCATAATACCAAGGCATTTGGAAATCTAAGTTGCCATAGTGTCATCTGATTCTTTGCTATAGAACATAATTTTTCACAAAGTTATTGCTAGACATACTAAGTATTATTGCTAATTCTTTCACTGTAAATTTTGGTGAAGATTTAATTTTACAGATACTTCCTAGTCTTTAGTATATTGCATGTTATAAATTAAGACAATAGTTCTTTAGCGCAACTTCAGTTAGTTTTAGATTACTGAGCGTTATTAAAGTTAAAATAAACTGTTCTGTTAAAAAAGTTAATTCTTAGCATAATTTGTAATTACACTTTAAGGTTTAGACTTTTTACATCCTTTTTTTTTCATCTACAACATAGATAAAGAAAATTAATACTCTTGCTATCAATGAAGCAAAGCAGTCATATGGAGTCCTATTCAAAGAGAATAAATGGATTTCTAGGATGTACATCTTCCACTTGTGCCCAAAATTCTCTGGTGTCATTTACAATAATTTTCAAATAAATAATATAATGAATGAGTTCTAGTTACAATGTCAGATCTGAACCTTACTTTTCATTTAGTAGGATCAGATACAACTTTCTCAACAATAGCTCCAATGCAGCGCAGGATTTGATAATGCGGAGGGACTTTTCAAATGAAAACTCTTCTGTTAAAGAAACTTTTATGGTCTTAAAATTATGAAGTTCATTTACCTAAATAAATAAAGTTCAGTGAGTACATTAATATATACATTTTAAAAAATGTATCAACATCTATTTTTTTTTTGAAAGTGGGAAAATGTAAATAAGATTAGGAACTTAGAAAAAACTTGATGTATACAAAATCAAGCAGTACATAATTTTTTTCTTCTGAAGGTCCACCCTTCCTTTAAAGGAGTGACTACTGAGTTGGGTCGGAAAATGCTTGTTCCCTCAACATGAGCAGGGAATTCAACTGGCACAGAAATGAAAGTACAAGAAAGAGTTAATCAAAGAACAATTCTTCACAAGCTTCAAAGATTTCTGGAGAAAAGAATTTCCTATTGCAGTAAAATTCGCAGGTTGATATCTGTGACATTTATTCCAAAAAAGAGATTAAAGAAACACATATATCACTAGGAATTTCCCTAATATTATGCTGTATGAAAATAAAAACAATATTAATTTCTTACACAAAAATAAGGTGTTAAAAGGTGAATGCATTTTGAGAAAAAAATTAGCACCATTTCTCAGACATGTAAAATGTTATTGCTCAGTTTTGTCATGCATTCAGTCCATGCTCACATATATGCATTAATTTTTAATGGCAATATATTTGTAAATACAATAGATGTGAGGCTTATGTGCATGTCTTCACATGCACATCCACTTCCAGTAAGTTGCTTAGATGTTTATGAGTGTATTAAATTCAAAGTACAATGACACTGGGTTTGTATTTCTGTTTGTATCCATTTTTGACACTCATCTTCCCAGTGACTCCAGTGTTACAGCAGCTATGTGTACACTAATTTTGGTATTTGTGTTTAATGTTGTAGTTGGTTCCCTAGAAACAACTGTTTTGGATCAGTTGACTAGATACTGTTCAGTGGTGGAAAAAGTAGGCAGAAGCTCTGTTTGTTTGAGATACATTTTGAGCACAGAGAACAGCATGGTTTTGAAACACTGGTTTTGACAGCCTACTTTTATAGTGAAATCTCTCTTATTTCATGTGTTGAACATAGATTTAACTCTAAATTCCTTATTTGAGTAGTCAAAAGCTTTAAGCCTATAGAACTCAACAACAGAATTTTTTTTTTTTTTAAATCTGATACTAAAAATTTAAAAATTTGAAATCCTCTCCACAGAAGATAATTTATATTCAGTTTCCTTTTGTTTACAGCATCATTTTACTGAAGGAAACACTTCTGATATTTTGAGGGATTTTCTTTTAGTTCTAAATTGGAAACCTGCAATATCTCACTTCATGAAAAATTAACATTTAAAAAACCTCATGTTTTGCATTCCTCAGTGAATCAAAATAGTTTGCTAAAAAAATGTCCATTTGTTTGCACTGTGCTCCAAAACAGATAAACAGAAATTGTATGCAGAAGAAGGATGATGATGATGACGATGATGATGATGATGATGATGATAGGAAAGGAAGAGGGGAGGAAAAAGTCAATAATTTTATTCAGCATGAGGAGTTTCCGCTGTTTATTCTGAACTATTTGCTTTGCCCTTAAAGGGAGGATTCAACCATGAATGGACTAAATGGACAAGTTAAATTTTCCAGAATAAACCTGAGTAACTGGCCATTTCCATGGATTTAGGGAAAGGAATTCTAGGGCCAAAACTGGTCCTTATGAGATTTAAAAATTCATTTGTGGCACTAAGTCAACAAAGATTTTAAACAAGGAACTAATACTAATATAACAAGTACTAGATGTGTGCTCAGAGTGCAAAGTTGCATATTTTCTTTTCTACAAGTTTCATATTTGTAGCATATACTGTTTTTCCTGTAGTGAGCATGACTTTATACTTTTCTACTTGATTTTTTTTTAACTTTTGTCAAGGTTGGAAAAAAAAAAAAGTTAGATTTACTTGAAAGTTATATTAAGCCATTAAATATTCCATATTGATGGCGGAGTAAATTACAGATACAGTATGTCCTCAGCAACATAAAACTCATTTTCAAATTTGACTTGAGCAAATTCATTGTCTCAAGGCAGCTAGTGAGGTGCCCATTTATTCAAGAGGACTTTTCTCACAACCATAACAACCATGGTCACAACCATAAGACTACCTGCTTCCAATGAAATTCTTTGAGTCCTGTCAACTGAGCCCAGTGTCAACTCCAAAGCATATGTTTCTATGTACAGTTTTTTGTATCACACATACACAAACACATTATACACACATACATATTTAGGCATCCTTTTTCAGGTTTTTTTAATGTTTCTTTCCTTTTCTCTGGGGTGTGTCAATGATAATGAAATATTTATTGGAAACATTTAGGAGAGCTGTGACTTTTATTTTACCTTTTCAGGACAAATGATACTGGCTTCCTCTCCTACAAGGACCATCTACCAGTAACTGAGATTGTGATCACAGATACTGACAGACCAAACTCGGAAGCTGCTTACAAACTGGGGCCTTTGCTTTGTCGTGGTGATAGTAAGTAACTAATAAAGAGTTTTGCTAAACAGTGATGCATTTTTTCTGCAATACCTTTGAAATATTATTTGTTACAAATGTAAGAGAGACTTCTCTAAAAACCTCATCCAGTTCTTCATGAAATTAGTACAAAAAATGCCACCATCCAGTGCAAATCATTGAAGTCATAAAAATTTATTTTTCACTATACATGTCAATAGTGAGAACAAAAAGTATTATAATAGTTTTCAAACAGATATTTTGGTTTACCCAACTGGAATTAAATTATTAATAAATCATTACATGAAGGGGAATTTGTAGCTGGTTACCATGTCTTGGGGACATACCATTCACTAGCTATGAATGCATCCATCACAAAACATTACATATGTTATCTCCTCTGAATTTTTATGCATCTAGGAAAACCACATTGCAGGAGAATAATTCAGTGTATGCAATATCTACATGCAAATTTTCCACTACATGTAAGAATTTAAATCTTGCAAATTTAATCATAATACTAGATTTACATTCTAAATACATATATTTAGAATAATATGTTTGTGCAAAATGACACCTTAATGAAAATTTGTGATGATACTTCTGTTTTTAATAATTTCCCTTCTCAATGGAAAACAGAACATGTTTGGGTTATGTTCAATAGTAATGTATTACACAAAATTTTATGTCTGCTGCTGTGTGTAATCAAAAATTAGGAATTAGGAGTAGAAATGCTATAAAAAACCGCAAAGAACTCAGCTGAAGAATTGGATGGGCCATATTTGATAAACAGTTGAGTAAGTTATTACAATATTCAGATAGGTTAATTTTCTTAAATCACATTACCTTATGAGTTTTCATAAACTTAACTATTATCTATAATAATTATTATATTTAAATATAATAGATACAGTATTTAGTAATAATTTTATTCTTTATGTGATTTTCCGCCTTCATCATATGATGTCATGTTTGGTTTTCAAATTTCTTCAGTTTATATGAGTAAGAAAAATACCAGTAGTGTACTGTTTTCTACTTTTAAGCACACTCAGTAAAGCACATTGATAAAAACATATAAATTAGTATGTATTTATTTTTGTGTCATCTCTGTCTTGTCAGAGTGATTATGCCTGGAAGATTTGTTAACAGATGCGTGTTTCAGCACTGCATTCTAATTTTCTTATGAAAATTCATAAGACTTAAAAAATCCCATTGGGTTCTTTCACTTTGCTAGTCTGACATCTGATTGTGAACTGATCATTTGTCCTACATATCATAATACTATGATATAGTATTATGGTATTAATTCAGAGTGATAGGACCTACAGAGATCTCTTGCTTATACAGGATTAGCCATGTGTTGAGATCACTGGTCTCTCAGTGCTTTGTCAAACTGGTGTTTGAAGCACCCAAGGATGGAGCCTGCACTGCTTCTCTGGGCAGCTTCTACCTCTGTTTGGCTGTCCTCAGTGAGAATTTCTTTTTGCTTTTATTAAGCCTGAAACTCTGTGCTTTCACCATAACCACTGTCTTTGATATTCACCCCTTACACCAATGCAAAGGCTCTGTATCAGTCTCTTTGATGATTTCCCCTTAGGTTTTGGAGTCTGCTGTCACGTTCCCCAGAAAACCTTTTCCTTCCCTGGCTGAAGCAGCCCAGCTCCTCCTCCCTGAAGGGCAGGACAAGTGCTCCAGACCTGAACATTCCAGTGGCCTCCACAATGCTTGCTGCTGTTTATTAATGTTTTCCTTTGCTAGAGGAAAGGAAATTGGAAGCCCAATGTAGGTGTTCTGTTACAAATGTCAAACAGAGAGGGGTAACCACCTCCCTCAGTTGGCTGGCCACGCTCACTCAGCCTGTGATGCAGCACACCTCCACTGTGGCCACAGACAGTGAAGCCAGTGCAAAGACAGCAATGAAACAGAAGCACTTACAGCTTGTGTAGTTCTAATTACTGGGGGGAAGAATTTGAATTCCACTACTCACCAAGTTCCCAAATATTATGAATTACATAACCTGACCTCAGACGTGACAGATCTTAAAACATGGAAGTCAACTAGCTTCCTTGGAGTAATCTCTAAAACATACAGACAGTTTTGACACCCATTGACCTCCCTGAGTTCATTTAATGTTTGCTTAGTCTGGGTGATTGAATTGCTGCAATATTTTACACTGATGATGAATGATCACAGTGTTTCTAGACAAGCTGTGATAGAGAATTCTACAATATCATGACAACAAGCACAAGAACTCAGTCTGAATGTCAGAGAAATGTTCTTGTAATGTCATACAACTTTATAGCATTTGACTTCAAAAAGAAGCAATTTTTGAAATGAAACAAGCTCAGTGAAAAGATTTCAGAATATAACAGTTCATGGTCATAATACAGCAAAAACCTTGGAATAAGAACATTGATTTGGATTGTTCAATAATGCAATTTTTCTCAGCCATTTACATCATAAAGACAGTATGAGAAGACATGTATTTAAGGAGGTAAGAACTAAAATTTGAGAAAACAAAACAATTTTTTGATGGAAAATAATCGTGTCACAGATTTTGACATAAACCTAAAGTGTTAAAAGACCCACAAATTTTATGAGTGTATATAATAAACTATCTCAGCACAAGTTACTATATAATTTTGGCGTGTTATATATATATTTAATATTTTTATGATGTATAATATATGATGTGTCACCTATATTAGGAAATTGCCATATAACTATTTTATAGCATGATATATAATGAAGTCCAGGGAAGGGCAGTAAGGCCAATGAAGGGCCTAGAGGGTAAGTCCCATGAGGAAAGGATGAGGAAGCTGGGGATGTGTAGCCTAGAGAAAAGGAGGCTCAGGAGAGACCCTATCACTCCCTGCAGCCACCTGAAAGGAGGATGTAGCCAGTGAGGATTGGCCTGTTCTCCCTGGCAGCCAGTGGCAGGTGAAGAGGACACGGTATCAAGCTGCACCCGGGGACATTCAGGTTGTACATCAGGGGAATTTTTTCATAGAAGGGGTTATTAAGCATTGGAGTGGGTTGCTCAAGGAGGCTGGGGAGTCGTCAGCCCTGGAGGTGTTTAAGGGAGAACTGGACAGGGCACTCAGTGCTATGGTCTAGTTGGCAAGGTGGTGACCAGTCAACAGCTGGACTCGATATTCTCAGGAGTCTTTTGAAATGTAAGTGATCTATCATACACAGGAAATTATACATATATATCTTTATATGTATATGCAATATATAAATATATATATATGGGCATATATATATATATATATATATAATGTAGACTGTATTGAAATATATTAATATAATTCCTCATATATAATATGTGTTATAAGAAATACTGAGTACAGGACATAGTAGATTTTTTTCTACTCATTGTGTATCAGCAGTGGAGTTTATAATGAACATTTTCTTTGATATTCAGTTTTATGGTTAATGTAAATAGCTATGACTTGCAGTAATTTCTGAGTTCTGCATATTAATTTTCACAGTAGACAAAATTGATGAAGTTTAAGCTCCCTTGCCAGGCCATTGCTTCTAGCATCAATTTGAAGCTGCAGAAGGAAGGAAATCTGCTGTTAAAACTTTATTCCTAACCTGAGGTTGCTTAAACCCATGAGGGTGTAATTAATGCACATTGATGTATTTAAAAGAATGTAATTAACTGTACATTTAATGACGTTTACCTTTGGGTAGATGAAGAATGCAGAAAAAGGTCTAGTGGCAAATACCCATTTTTCAGAAGTGCTGTCAAACAAGGGAGAATAGATATTCCTGGACTCGCAGTGTCATTTGAATACTCTTCAAAGAGATCATTGCTATTTTTACTTCTGTCACTCTCCAGAATTAAATTATACAATTGTATTTCACAGGGGATATCTTTTATTAAATAGGTTTCTGTTCTATCTGACAGACATTAGTTTTTTAGGATAACTGTCTTGCGTACCATGTAGAAACATGGAGGAGAAGGTTTACTGGTACTTATAATACCTTCAGTACTTCATTAAATTACTTGAATCTAAACGATCATAAATTCTTATTCCATCAATAATCTATTCCTTGTGGGACAGTTATTTGGAGGAAAAGAAAATGTTAATGCCTACAGCAAAATAAAGTAGAACCATGAATAATTGGTTGAATTGAATTGCCATAAACCATGCACTCCACTGACTTAAGTTTGCAAGTTAGTTTTACTTATTTGGGTGCTTCTGAAAAGTCATGTATCAAATACAGTCAAGCAGAAGGTGGCTCTTTATTGCTGTATTTTTTTTCACTCTTTTAGTTAACATTCCAGTTCAGTACTTGGCTTCTTTATTTTAGGCTTTAAGGATTGATCTCTTCAACAGAGTATGTTACTTATAAGAAAATCAAACCATATTGGTCAGAGCAAGGCAGGAAAGGGTAGCCTTCGGTAAGAAAAAAACCCCAAAAATCCAAAAGTAAAATAAATACAATATAGTTTATTTTATAAAAGTTTTTAAAAATTATATTCAGGTGTTATTTCTTTTTTCAGCATTTTTGTAAAGTTACTTTACTATAAGATGCCAAGGTAGCACTCACACTTTTCTGTCACCTTCAAAATGAAGTACTGATTTATTACTGATTCATTTCTATAATCCCTTTTCTGCTCTACAATATGTTTAATAAATTGTATGGTATGACAGCTGGCATCAGATTGAAAAATGTATCTAACTATAGTGAAAGTTAAGATTAACACTAACATATATCAACTGAGCAGAGTAACAGGAAAGATTTTGAAGCATATGAGAATGAACAATGTTTTTGGTACATTAACAGATAGAAATTCTATGGTCTTCATGAAAAAAGAAAGTTATCTTTATTTCTTTTGTCATTATTGAAGTAAAAGCTAGATGTTGAATAAATTCCAATAGAGTCAGTTAGTGGGAGTAGATTAAAAATACCCACCCTTCTATGTTGGGTGTTTTTTTTTTCTTGTTCTTTTCATTACAAGGCCTAGTATACATATTCTCATTTATTACTGTGAATATCTGGTAAGTGTTAGGACATAAAAATAAATCCAAAATAATGAAATATAGCTAATGTGCCAAAATTATGTATATTAAATGGGTGATTATAATCTGTCGGCAGAAGACTAATTCTTGGGCCAAAAATAAAATTGTTGATTTCGATCTTAATAAAAAATAATATAAATGCATATTTATAGAAAATATAATACATTGTAAAGATTATATACCATTCAGCAGGAATTTACATTAATAAAGATAAGGGTAATACTGGTGAGGACACCGATAGACTTTAATAAGGTATTTGATGGAGTCTTGTTTACTTGGCTGAATAAAAAAAAAGTAAATTCAACTGCAGAGTGACAGTGCAAGCATGTAAATGCAAGCAGATAATCCATTCAATGTGAGTTCTCTGTTTGACATTTAAATAAAAAAAGAAATATTGTGAGCTTTGGATGTAACAGAGACTAACTTGCAATACCTTCATTAAAGCAGTGCAGTAAATTTCTAATTTGACAACAAAAACCTGTTTCATCTCTCTTCAGTACCCTGAGAAATCAGGACATGTCTTTCACTTTCAATAGCAGAAGTATTTGTAAACCATGTGTTCAACTTTTCCCCCTTATTTGGCTTTATATCAATTATTATTAATTCATGTTTGTCCTAACCTCAGTCTAATCAACATTGTTTTAGTCCTCTTTGCAGCTTCTTGCATAATCAAGAGGTTTAATACAAGTCTGTGATTACACTTTTACATATATGAAGAGAATGTCAGGTTAAAGGACAGCATTTAAGAAGTTGAGGTTCATTTTTTAGTGAAAGCATTTAAATCCCTTTGCTGAATTTGGGTATAACCTGAGGTGATGTGTTAAACTTTAAAAGAGTTTCATAGAGGAAGAAATTTCAAATAATGTTCTTGAAAGCAGGAGATAAAATCAGGAATGTATTTAATGTTTGGGATTTGAAGCTACACTGTATGTGGATACATACATATGCACAAAATGACAGGGAAAGCATTTGCGAATTTTCCATGAATTGACATTTTTAATGCAATCAATTGAATATTTTTCCTAGACTAAATTCTCTTTTTCAGACAAGACTGATTCAGGGAATTTATATAGTCTGTGTTATATCAGACATTGAACTAGATGATCACAGTTTTCCCTTCTGGACTTTTATCTGTGGAACTTTAAAAAAAAAATCCCAAAGTACAAAATATACTGTTTGGCAACATAAGATCTTTATTTTCTTTGCCTCAATACTCAGTGTCCCTGCTGACAGAATGAAGATGCAGCCATTAGAGATATGACAAGGAATTGACATAAATGATGAGCAGATTTCAGTTTTGAGTAGGAACTTGAAGAGCTCTATGAATTGCAATTGCACAATTGTTTTGAGAAGGCTAATTTATCTGTTTTATTATTATTGTCCCTTTTTTTTTTGTTTTACAGTGTCACGTTGGTAAGGCTAGTTGATATATGCCAAAAACATATGTATATTTTTCAAAAAAATAACTTCATGTATAATTTATATTAGGATCTTACTTCTTTTTACTCATAGGAAGACTGCAGTCTTACAGCTTAGATAAAATGCTAAATAATATTGATTTTCTATCAAAATGGTGTTTGGCAGTTCCAGAAAACTAAATGGGGGACTGTGAGCCAGATGCTGTAAAGCTAAGAAATTCTTTTCCCACCCTGATTTACAACATTATAAGATACTTTGTAATATACTTTTCCTAAGCCTGTATTTAAGCTGCTTGATTGATAGAGCATCTTTACATTCATAAATTACACAGTTCTCAGAGCTGAGAAAAAGAATGGTTAGACAAGAAAAGGCACTAAACTAAGAGAGAAAAAATAAAGCTTCCTATCCCTGCCCTCCCTCAAGGACTCCATTTTGATTTACAAATATCATTCAAATGCTCTATGAAACTAATTGTATCATTACTTCACTGGACTGTTACTGCCCCTATTGCCTCTTTGCTAATTGCTGGCAATGTTGTACCAATTTTGTATAAATTACAGTATTAAACTTCCTATTGTATTTGAATTACTGGTAACAGCCAGCCCATTATTTTTAAGTAGCTGTGATACACAGCTGTTAGCCGCAACAGTTGTGAAGTTTGCTCTGTGGGAGCCATGACCTGACACAGCTGAGGAACATGGGCTTAAAATTGATGCCAATGTGTAAGGCTGCTGCTTTTGTCTGGTGGCACTTTTCACATGTTGGCAACCTCGAGAAGCCCATAAGGCAGCACAGGAGAGTGAGGTGCAAAGCTACATGTTCCCCTCCCAGCCCGAGCCATCTGTTCACAGCTGCCTTACCATGTAAATGTTATCCCGATGGCTGCTTTAACTTGTGATAGCTGGCAGTACTCCCGGGTGTCAAAAGTCATAAATGAGCAATTGCCAGAATATGTGTGAAAATCCTGCCATGCTGCTTTTCCAGGGTTTTCTAGGTTTGGGTTCCAAACTCTTCCAAAAATGGTAAAAACTCTGCTGGAATGAGGGAATGGACTTTAATTTTACTTCACTGGCTGTGGACTAGGCCTCCATATACACTGCATAATAAGGTTTGATTTCGCAGAGAAGAAAGAAATTTTCAAATATTTTTTTTTATTCCCGTTTCTCATCCTAAAAGCAGAACATGGCTGGAGCAAGAATTACAGTACTACATAACTATAAGAGTGAGATCACAACATTATCAGGAGAATATTCAATAGGCTTGATCAATTAGATAAGAAAATATTAAATGTCTCATTTTGTTTAGAAAGCAGTATAGCTTAATAAAGAAATACTGATATATCTGTAAAGATTCAGCAATATTAACTAGGTACTTCTAGTTGAACACCATAAATGAAGATTTTGTCCTTATTAGAAGGTGATATTAGAGATTTTACTTCAGCATTTTAAAAATCAATAACAAAACCTCGCAAATCATGATTGGATGCTTACTAAAAATAAATAAAATCAGGAAAATATCTATGCTAATTTATTAAATTTTCCAATTTAATTCCTTGATTTCTGCTACAGTAATTGCAAGGATATTTGTCCTGCATTCTTTGAGATATCTGGTAAATTTCACTGGACTACAACAGTAACAAGTCTCTTTTCCTTGTTATGTAAAATACATATTTAATAAGTCTCATAGTTATTGCTTGTACTAACTAATCCTAGAGTTGTAAAGGTTAAATAAATCTATAATAAAAGGTCTTAGCTGTTAGCTTTGCACCTCCTCCATGTTCACCACTGAACCACGACCTCAAGTGCCATATCCACAAGTTTTTCAAACACTTTCATGCATTTTTACTCCACTCTGGGAAGTCTGTTACAATGCTTTACAACCCTTTCAGTGAAAAGAATATTTGTAACATTTAATCTAAACTTGAGGCCATTTCCTCTTATCCTGTCACTTGTAACCTGTGAGAAGACAATGGGCCCTGCCTCACTACGCCCACCTTTCAGGTGGTTGCCTGGGAGAGAGAACAAGGTCCCCAGGAGCCTCCTTTTCTCCAGGCTAAACAGCTCCCTCAGCCATACTGCTTTAATGTAGGTAACGTACTTCATTCATAGCTGCCATGTTTGCTTACTTCATGAAAGGATACGTCAGGCCATAACCGGACTTCCCAGCTGAGATGAAATTAATTTTGTTTCCTAATAATTGGTTTTTTTGTTGTCTGAGCTTAGCACCTTATTCTTGGTGAAACGTTATTCTACATTCCCAATAATGCATATCTTTTTGTGTTATGAGCTAATAGGGAAGCTTCTGTGGATGTGAGACTCTCTGAACACTGCAACCCATTCTTAGATCTGGGAATTTTCTTTTGTTTATCAGTTATAAAACTTACACTAAAAATGTTAGATAACACTGTGTCTATCATCCTTTCATTCTCTTAACCAGGAACATTTTGGAATTCAGCTTCCTTCAACACAGAGACATCCTACCTGCATTTCCCCACCTTCCATGGAGAATTCAGTGCAGATGTCTCATTTTTCTTTAAAACTACTGCATCCTCAGGAGTGTTTTTAGAGAACCTGGGAATTCAAGACTTCATAAGGATAGAGTTGCAGTGTAAGTAACGTGACTAATGGTTTTGTTGTTGTTGTTGTTGTTATTATAAAAATTGGATTTAATTTAATTTAAAGGAGGAGTACTTAAAAACTCTTCTCTACCTTTTTTACTTCTACTGCTACTACCAAATCTTTATCATTATTGGAAAAAATTACAACACTGAGACCAAACAAGCATCCATTTGAAGAAATTTTCTGCCCCAGGGATTTCTTAATCTAAGAGCACAGCAATCAGCCCCTGACTGCTAAGACTGTTTGTATTTCTTGTGTTCAGTGCATCTCTACCACCAAATTCTCTTCATCCCAGTTTTAAGACCAGGCATTATATGTGGCTGCTGGAAGAATCACTCAATTGCCATGTGAGACTCAGACCTCTTGTGCCACAGTATCTTAAGTCCCACATTCTCGTCTTTTTTCTTTCTGTTTTTTTTTCCTTCAATATTTTTTTTTAATTTATGCAGACACAAATCCTTAGACTTAAAAGCAGCAATAAATTTTTTTTTGCATAACAGAGAATTAAATATCCCACTAAATCTGACATAAGGTGATCAACGCAAAATGAAACCTTTATCTTAGTTGACCCAATGTATTATTCTTATATTGCTCATTATTGAAAAAGAGAGTATTTGAAAGGATAAAGCATTTTTTCATTAGACTTTTGAATTAATTTGAAGAGTCACATTAATTGAAAAGTCTTCTTCTTGCCTGGTGACTCTGAGAGTTCTCTAAAATTGTTCTATTAGAACAATTTTTACCTTGGGATTAGGCAGTTCCTCATTTTTTTCCAAATGGATTTTCTTATCAGCCTCCAGTATTTTCTAGAGAAGAGTACAAATAACTATATATATATATGTTGTTTTGCAAAATATTGCTATAGAAACATTAACTATTTTTCATTAAAAATAAAATATTCTGCTTTCTTGGTTTTTTTTTGTCCATGTTAACATCTTATGTAAATGAAACAAACAGGGAAACACCTTTTATATTAGTTTAATTATAGATTATTGGTTTGTATTTAATGAAATTGTGTTTCATCATCTCATACTATAGTACTGTACTTGAAAACTACCCTGTTTTCAACACTGTTTTTACCACTTTTTGGCAATATGAACTGCCTTCTGTTAAATCTCTGTGAACAGCTTAAAGGTAAACTCAGTGTCATGCAATACAGAAAATGTACTGGATCAGCACTTCAGTGGAGGCTCTCTGAAGCACTGATGATAGTCTTGTCTGATAAATTATTTTCTGTTTTCAAAATAAACAGTTAAATCATGGAAGCATTAAAGGAATGGTTCTGAGAATTGAATTTATTCAGACATTTGTTAGAAGACTGTAAGTTTTTCTTCAGAATAATAATATGAAGACAGACTCATGTCACTTGTCCCATTCATTCATAAGCATAAAAACCACTGCATACTTATGGGTTTTAAATGACTTTATATGAATAGGGAGGTGTGAGAGAAAGCAAAAGGCTGAATGGGTCTATAATTTCAGCATCTAAAAAAGCAAAGTTTTCTCATTATTTTATAGAATATAGAGATATTTCTTCATCTCCATAAACACCCTAATTTGTTGAGTAGACAGACCCACTCTTTTATGTATGTCATATCTAAATCAAGTGGAGGATTGTTTGTAGTGGACCCAGAGTTGTCTGCTTTTATTGAGGAAAATATCAATCAGAAGTGAGCAATATATATTTCCATCAAGAGTATTTTTCGCAAAAAAAAAATTAACTTGAGCATTTCATATGGTATAAGATGACTTATATTTCATCATCTTGTAAGTCCACATCCTTTATAAAAATGTGAATGTAAATTACCAACTTACACTTATGTACTACTAATAGTTTCAAATAAATTAATATCTTTTATTTGTATAATAATAAATAACAATAAGGCAAATGTCAGATGTTGCTCTTTAGGATGATGGTGTGAGAAAATGTTTAAAACTTTATCATATCATTAACATTTGACATTCAGTACTTAGGAAACTTTATTTTTTGTTATATATTGATTGTTTTGAAACTTTATATCTAATTATTTTATTTATGGGGTAGTGTTCTTTAGACATTGAAGTCTAGCTTCAAACAAAAAAGTCAGATCCAGACATGTAATATGAAATGTGAGACTTAGAGCTATTCTGCTGGTTTTATGAAGTTATAGACACTGTAGTGCGTCTGTGTACACATTCTAGAACATTATTGCAAAAAAGGTGTGTTGCATCCTAACTATTTTAAAAGAGAGGGTAAATAAAAGAAGATACTTGTCTCAAAGAAGACATTTGATCCCTTATTTTTGTTTTGCAATAAGTTATAACTGCATGTTGAGCTTCTTCCTGATTACTGATTTACTGCAGAAATACTGGTTGACAGCTACAGAGCTGATTCAACACTGAAGAGTACACTCTACTAAACACTTACAGGACCAAAGGTTACATTCTCTACCCAAAGGTCTGGGTATTTTATATTAAATGCTCACTGAAGGTTTATTTCCAAAGAGTTAAATAGAAATTTAAAGTAGGGTTGGAAACAGAATGGTGTATTGATTTGGCTGGGCTACTGCAATTGCTTTGGAAGTAGTTCAGAACAGTGCAATATGCAACTATTGGTGGCCTTTGCCCAAATTTTCAACTTACTGTCCAGGATGAGTGCAGTTCAACTGCTTCCTTTATGGAAGATGCTGGATTTTGCATTCTGTAGCATATTAGCTGGTAATCACTTTGTGCTTCTGCACATGATGCTTACACTCAATACTCTGGATGGTTCTCTGTAGCTGTGCTTTCTGTTAGTTGTTCTAGCTACGGCTAGCCACTGACCACTCTCCATGACTACCATCAACTTCCACTCCCCTTTGCCAGTCTGTAGTTGTGCTCTGCCTATGACTGAATGCATTAGGGTTACAAGGGTTCTTGCAATGCTTGGATAGTTTTAAAGTGAGACCAATGTAGGAACCAAAAAAATATTTTTGTGCCAGAAGTCCAGGGTGCATTCTCTTCTGCTACCTAGGATGCATTCTCTTCTGCTACCTAAGAAACTACCAAAATTCTCTGTGCATATGTCCTTTGCTGCAAGATGATATGTTTTAGAATCCAGTATCATCCTTCCTCGTTCTGTGGCATATTCTCCTGGTGGTTCTTATAAAACCAAGTTTTCTTTCAAATTTGCAGTATTGTTCTTATAATATTATAGAATGTTAAGTGATTATATCTTTCACTTTTTCTGACGTATTCTGGTTAGTCTTCAGACACTACAATGGGTGACCATGAACCCATTCTTGTTATTTCAGCCTTCATATGTGGAACTTCAGGGATTTGCTTCCTTTTTTTCAAGATTGTATGAATTTTTTAGTGGTACTAACATAATTCACTATTTCAAAATCTTTGTTGTGCACTTTCTTGCCTTTAAAATTTAAACAGTGACTTTATTTATCAGACCTGTCATTCTGATACGCTATTCAATAGGCCCATTCAGTGAGTTCAAAGCAGAACTTGTGTTTTCAAGCTTAAATCCAATAGTATCCAGAAGATTACAAAGACCTCTCTGCAGAAGGTAACAGTCAGTAGAAATTCTTTTTAGCCAGTCACATGGATTTTCTGTGGCTTTTGTTCTCCTGCTGTGTGGTTGTGGTTGTTTTTTGGTTGGGATTTTTTTTTTATCCCTCTAAAAGAGAGAGTGAGTTCTCAGCTTTTTCCAAAGAAAAGAAATTTATCCTAAAGCTAATTTATTTTACTGAGGAACTGTTTAAATATCAATTATCTCTTATTATTATGTAAACTTGATTTTTAAGCAGAGGAGGTAATTTATTACAAAAGGCATTCAATTTTTAAATTGACTGCACAATATGCTTTATTTAATAACTGAAAAAGTTTATGTGTTTCCCATTTTACTTTTCTGTCTTAGGTTCAACTATTATAAAAATAACGTTTTATAGCAACAAGATTTAGGGCTTAAGGATTGCAAATGTGTGACATTACTCAGTCTAAAGGTTGGCCAGAGTGGATTTAAATGTTTAAAAATGTCTAATGTCTTTTTTAAAAGTGAAAAGAAAGTAAAAAATACTGCATGGAATATTTTTTTCCACTTCAGTTAATTAATGTTTAAAATGTTGTTTGAAGCTCATCTAATTCCCTTGATTCCTAATTCTTTTGCTTTTCTGGCTGAATTCAATGATGTCAATACGAAACTTTTTTTTGGATTTGTGGAATCTTCTCTATAATCCTTTAATTAAATCCTTAATAATACAAAATTATGGCTATCCGTTGTCAAGAGAATACTTTTTTTTCATACATTATTGTCTTTCAATATATAAAAGAAAGACTTTCCGAGAGAAAATTCACAATTTTCAGATCCTCGGTATTCCGACATATGCCTCATCCTTTTATTTTGACCTGCAAAGATTCAGTGATTTTCTAGGCAAATTGTGAAGTTGTGCAATGTGAAAGTTGCTCAGAGAAAAACTCTATTTTTAAATCATAATTTTATAAACTACATCAAAATTTTCTCTCTGATGTTCGTAGAGGCTGTATGAGTAAATAACAAAAGTGAATAGACAGTAGAAGATGCTGGTTGGATTACAGTTGTGATAATTTAAATATAGTTAACAACAGCAATAAATTAATATGTAATCAAGAGATGCATTTCATCCAAACTGAAAAATTGCAAAGCTAGCACATTTCACTGTTTCTTGACTACTGTGCTCTCCAGGGGTCCGCAAACTGATTGGTTTCTATGCGGTGCATAAATCATTGCTCTTGCTGTCAGTGAGTGTGAAGAATGAGCTGTAGGCCTCCGCAGTAAACTCTTCCTCTAAAACAGTCAATCTTATTCCATGAAATAGTAGCTAAACCTTAAAGTATCTTGTTCTGCTATTAATTATTTTGTGACTCAATTAATTATGAAATAATTTAAATGTCTGCTACTACTTCCCTCTTTCTAGCTCCATATGAAGTGGCTTTTTCATTTGATGTGGGAAACGGTCCTAGCGAAGTCATAGTGCAATCACGCAATTCCTTAAATGACAACCAGTGGCATTATGTGAAGGCTGAACGAAATGTCAAAGAGGCTTCCCTGCAAATAGATCAACTTCCTCAGAGATCTCACAGTGCTCCACCTGATGGACATATTCGCTTGCAACTCAACAGCCAGCTTTTTGTAGGTAGGCGCTGCACAAAATATTTCCTAATGATCATCATAAAAATAAGAAAATGCCACGGTGAGGAGGGGAGGAAAAAGTGTTGCCAACCAGATCTTTTGAAAACATTTTGTATGATGTCATGAGAGACTTTGTGAAAAATCTGTGCAGAAATTCACTATTTTGAGACTATAGATCTCAAAGCTCCTTGGCCAGTAGTTTCTCTGGGACAGGATTTCAAATGAAGTTTATTTCATTTGAGGTTTGTTTGAAGGACCAAGGATCCAAGGATGTGGATTTGCACCCTTTTTTGAGAGGACATGATCTACTAAAGGAAGTTGTGCCATTTCTGTAGTTTCAGGGGAATTTTGTTGTCTCTTTATCCACGGCTTCTCAGGTTGAAACCCGAGAAAGCACATTAAGTGCAAGAAAGTTGAAGCACATTAAGGCATTTGGTAAAATGCTGAAAAAGTAGAAATGGAGTAAAATAGAATTAATTAGTATTTATTTAGCTATTACAGAAAGCTATATAGAGCTATGTATTATATCCACAGTAGTGTTCTTAATGTAATATTGACTTATTATGAATTCATAAGTCTCTGGTGTAAATATATGTTGTATATATAAGAGCATTTAAAGCTGACCCTACTTTTAAAAAGGTCTTTTTTTATGCCTGCTCTGAGAAACTCATACTAAATTAATGTAAGCTTTATTTGCTGTGGCTTGGGGAGGAATACATTTAAGGACAATAGTGTTCTTAAATTGCCACCACCAGGTCGTTTTAGTCTATTATAACTGAAAATAATGACGGCTATGTCAAGATATTCCATGTAACGCAAATAATTACATAAACTTTGAAACTGAAAAAACTTAAAATGGATGATCACATGGAAGCATTTATCCAAATGAGAACTGGAAATGTATGAGAATTATAGTTTACAGTCTCACACATTGTGGAATATTTTCTGCTTTTACTTTTTAAAAGAGGACGAAGGACAAGGAACATCAGTAGGCTGTGCAACAAAGGACAGGAGAGAGAGTATGTAGGTTACACACCTTGCTAAGTAACACAAATAAAATATTAGCTATCATGAAATTTGCTAAGAATAAGGAACAGTGAAAAAAAATGAATTAACAACTTTCATTACTCGAAGGATTGCTCTGTGTAGTTATCACCTCTGCTTGGTAGTCAGATATAATCTGGCTGTTATTTCTCTGCATAGAGAGGCTTTAACCTTCCTATTATTGAAGAGTAGACACAGCTTCCGAGACAAAGTATATCAGAACAGACACCAGCTGAGGGATATCATGGAATCATTAAGGTTGGAAAAAACCTCCAAGTTCACCAAGTCCAAACTTTAAATGAACACAACCTCATCAACTAAACCGCACTAAATTCCACATTCAATTATTTCTTGAACTTTTTGAGGAGTTGAGACTTCACAACACCCCGGAGCAGCCTGTTCCAATGCTTAATCACCCTTTCCATGCAGAAATTCTCCCTGATGTCCAACATAAACATGCCCTGGCACAGTTTGAGATTATGCCCTCTCATTCTGTCAGTATTTTCTGGGAGAAGAGGCCCACTCCCACCTGGTTACACCCTCCTTTCAGGCAGTTTTAGAGAGTGATAAGGTCACCCATGAACCTCCTTTTTCTCCAGGCCAAACAACGCCAGTCCCCTCAGCTGCTTCTCTCATGAATTACTCTCTTAACCCTTTTTCCCACTTCATTCCCTGTTCCCTGATATGCTCCAGTGTCTTTATTGTAGTGAGGGGCCTAGAACTGGACATAGCACTCCAGGTGTGACCTCACCAGTGCCAAGTACAGGGGGACAGTCACTGCCCTGTTCCTGCTGCCACACTATTGCTGATACAGGCCAGGATGCCATCAGCCCTGGCCACCTGGACACAGCCGGCTCACATTCAGCTGCTGACCAGCAAACCCAGATCCTTCTCCTCTCCTCTCCTCTCCTCTCCTCTCCTCTCCTCTCCTCTCCTCTCCTCTCCTCTCCTCTCCTCTCCTCTCCTCTCCTCTCCTCTCCTCTCCTCTCCTCTCCTCTCCTCTCCTCTCCTCTCCTCTCCTCTCCTCTCCTCTCCTCTCCTCTCCTCTCCTCTCCTCTCCTCTCCTCTCCTCTCCTCTCCTCTCCTCTCCTCTCCTCTCCTCTCCTCTCCTCTCCTCTCCTCTCCTCTCCTCTCCTCTCCTCTCCTCTCCTCTCCTCTCCTCTCCTCTCCTCTCCTCTCCTCTCCTCTCCTCTCCTCTCCTCTCCTCTCCTCTCCTCCCCTCCCCTCCCCTCCCCTCCCCTCCCCTCCCCTCCCCTCCCCTCCCCTCCCCTCCCCTCCCCTCCCCTCCCCTCCCCTCCTCCTCTTTTGTGAATTAATAGAGTCTTCAAGGGCTCTCTGTAATTACTTGACAAAACAGAAATCAAATGTACTTTTAGAGCTACTTATAAATATTTTCATATGAATAAGTTTGTGTGTTGGAAAGTCATAATATACTGTTTATAGGCTGTAAGCTATAAAGTTTGTTTACATATCAATTATTTAAATGTTTTTAAAGCTCCTGTAAATTTATTTTCAGGTGGAACAGCATCCAGGCAGAAAGGATTTTTGGGATGCATTCGTTCATTACGGTTGAATGGAATGGCCCTTGATCTGGAAGAGAGAGCGAAGATAACACCAGGAGTTGAACCAGGCTGCCCTGGACATTGTAGCAGTTATGGTAACCTGTGTCACAATGGTGGAAAATGCAGAGAGAAATACAGTGGATTCTCTTGTGACTGCACTTTCTCAGCCTATGCTGGTCCATTCTGTAAGAAAGGCAAGCATGTCTTTTAGCTTTATCAGTTATTGAAAACAGGATCATACAATCCAGATCAAGATCTTCAAATCCCCTTAAAGATATGTTGAAATCTTGCAAAATATGCACTTTAAATAATGTTGGTAAATATTCAGCTGAGTTTACTCAATATCTGTAAGTTTTGCTAAACACTTTTTTTCAGAGATAACATCAATATATACCATTTAAGCAAGAACCACATTACCCTCTTACAGCATGAAGATGCTGAGAGGATCAGCATCTTCATGCAACTATTTTGATTCTTTGATACTACAGTAAATCTAGGAACTGTATTTTTATGGTAAAGCATTTGGATTTCTGTCTTTCAAACAGTAATCTCAAAACTAAGTCTGAGTTAGGAAAACAAACCAAGGAACAGAAGAACTTAAATTTACTTTTTGCTGTAAGAAAGTAAGATCTTTGCAAAAAGGACTGAGCCCGTTTTCCAGTCTTTTTAAAGTAGCTCTTTGGTGAAGTTATCATACTAGTAGATGATGACGAGTCTGAATTTCAAAAATGAATTAATGAATGAATGAATTTCAAAATTATCTAGAAGTTTTAGTGTTTGCATATAATTCAGATTTGCAAAAAGTCTTGCTTCCTCCATGTATTAAATGCATTCTGCAAAGTACTAAGCAGCTTATATGCCACAACTTCATGTTACTCTAAATTAACACAAAATCTGCCCTGTCATCACTGCCACCACAAAAGTGAGGGACCCAAAGTCTTTGGACTTTGCATATCTAGCACTGCAGGTCTGATGGCACTGTATGAGGAATGATGTTTTCCTCCTCTGCATCAGAAGGGACTAATGGTCACACTGTAATACTCAGCAGAGGTGGAATAGCTTCTGTTGCTGAGTGTGGGGTGACCAAAGTAGTAACTTTCAGTCAGCTTTTTTCAAATACTTGACCAGATTACAGAAACTTCAAGAAATTCCTCCAAAGTGTGAAAGCTGTGATCCAAAGCACTAAGACTTTTTCTAAGCACAAAGACTAAAATTTTTCTGCTTTTAGCAGAAAACAGCAGAAAACAGAAATCACAGAATTACAGAAGCTCTCTTTAAGTGATTCAAACATAAAAAGGGCATAAGTAGGTTTCTATTTTCCTTTTTTTCCTCCCACCTGACCAGTCTCTTCTACCACATATTGAATCTAAATGTTAGGATTCAAACTGCTGCACCCACTTGTTTGTAGGAGCACTATACATGCGAGACAGAATATACTGTGCTTGAGGACCAGGATGATCAATAGAAAATAATGTAGGAAAAAATGTTCTTCATTAAAAAGATATTTAAGGCACACATCTAAATAAGCTTTTGCCTTAGACCAGGTTGTGTCTTAAATTTCTCTATTGTTCTAAATGCTAGTTTCATTTAAATTTACTTTTTAGCTTTATCACAATAGTCTAGAATACATTTTATTTTGCTCTGTGGTGTGGCAGAAGGAATAAAATACCAACCAAACAACAAAAAAAGCTCACTAATGTTATTTTGCATTATATTAAAATATTTAATTACTTTTTGTTTCAGAAATCTCTGCCTATTTTTGGACTGGCACTTCTGTGACATACAACTTTCAAGAATACTACACATTAGCTAAAAATTCCAGTTCTCATGCTTCTTCGTTCTATGCTGACATGACACTGGCCAGGGAAGCAATTACATTTGCCTTTCGAACAGCACGGACACCAAGCTTACTGCTCTATGTCAGCTCCTTCTACAAGGAATACCTCTCGGTCATTCTCACCAGGAATGGTGAGTTTTCAGCTTGGATGTCTGGAAATACTAATGAACATCATAACTGTCAGCTTGGATTCTCTCGGATTTCCAGACCTGAAGCAGGAACTAGATATTGTCCTGTTATTTTTTTAGATGGTATCTTTGTTTTTCACCTGCATCAAGCAATTCTTTCCACATGAAAAGCATTCCTCCTACTGTACTTTCAACTTTCACTACTGTTTTTTAATCATGTTGCCAAAAATCTTTATTTCTGAAAATCCTTTAGAAATGTTTGGGTTTTAGAGTTTGGAAATGAAAATTGAAATTTATCTGAGCTGTGTTCTATTCATGAGGCCTATTAATTGTCATCCTCAAAAGAAATTATGAAATAAAATAATTTTTAAAGTGCATTATCCATTTCCCAAATTAATCAGAGGTAATTTCATTAAATTTATTTCATAAGCTACTTATATAAATATATATATATACATACCTGTAAAAATATATGTAACATTACTGATATTTCTGTGTAAACTGAGCATTAACTATTAGTCGGACCTTTCCATTCTTTCATCTAGATCTAGGCATTTTTTTCTTTAAGTAAAAGAACCCCACGGGCTGAGTTAAATTTTCAGGTTTTTCTTTGCAGTCGCTGTGGGTCTGTGCTTGAGGAAGGTTCTGTGCTTTCCTAGACACATATTTGGATATAGAATAGCTGTATTGTCCTCCCCGTCATGTGACACGGAACATGTGTTGCTCATGACCAGCCTGGATCTGACATGGGCCCCTATTTCTAGAGCATGAGTAGAAAGCTGTGGTCCATCTGCAGCTGAGAAGGAATTTCTGACCAGGAAACTACATTGCCTCTGTGTTCTCTTCTGAGTCTTTGTGTGGTTATTTGTGTACAGATGGTATTTTGGGAGTTAACAATAAGGAATGGAAAGTGAGCTAGGAGTTAGTACACTGCATTCAGTTTAATTTTCAAATGGTCAGAGGTTTACAGGACTGGACAGGGAAAACGTTATTCAAGAATTACGAGTTATATTTGGTAAGTCACAATTATGAGAGCTACCAGACTAAGTCTTTCTCAACTGAATTTTGAAAGTAATTATAAAATTTCTGCTCAAATTTTAAGTTAGTAATCAAAATTGAGACAGTTTATGACTATTTTTGCCACTATATCCTGCTTCTGACATTGATATTATTCATTCTGCTGCCTTTAATTTCTCACTTATATCCATTACTCATGGCTAAGTCCTTAAACAAATCAAGCATTTGTTTTGCCCTTGCAGTACCCCTGTGAAGCATGTTAGATCATATATTGTATAGTATCTTTCACAAAATATATGATCTATATTGCTTATAGTGTATGTAGTGTACTACAACTTTTCTCTCTTTAACCCTGCAGGAAGTTTACAGATTAGGTACAAGTTAGATAGCCATCAAAATCCTGATGTCTTCAGCATCAGTTTCAAAAGCATGGCTGATGGACAACTACAGCATGTGAAGATTAACAGAGAGGAGGAAACACTTTTTGTAGAGGTAATTCTGTTAGGGGTGGGAGAAAAAGTGGATTAGCATAAAAAGGTAGACAAGCAAAATGCAGTAAATACTTGCAACAAGGCAATTACCCCCAAATAAAATGTCCCTTAATATCTCAAGTAATTAAAGCAAACACTCTCGTGATGCACAATCAAAATTAATGTTAGCCAATCTCTTTGATGTTAATTTTGTTTATTTCAACAGGCCAATATCACCTCCTAATTTTATATGAAAATGCAAGTAATTGTTTGATGGCTGAATTTTCAAAATTTATTAAATGTGCGTGACTGCTGTTGTTTGTTTTGCGTCTCGCATTTTCAGGTTTTTTAATTAAATTTTGCATTAAACTACAGTACAAATATATTACCACACAGATAATGATGTAGGTCTTTTAAAATTTTTCTTTGGTCTCTTTTACATCATCAAAGGAATGTGGCTATTAAGGAAGATATTTTTTGCTGTTTTTGTGGAAATTTCATTATCAAATAGTAACATTTATTTTGCTAAAGGTTGATATTAACAGGCAAAAAGTCTTTTTTAAATATGATTTTAAATTCAAAATACCTGCATGTTGTAATTTAGTATTTTGAATCTAGAACTTGAGTAATGGTACTTGGCTTGAAGTTGTTCTAGAGGTACCCTGAGAGGCAGAATATTTACAATATAATATTTGATCTTTATGAAATTAAATACTGAGTGCGTTTTTAAAATTAAATGAGAGTTTTTCATATTCTTAAAGGTTTGCTATTTTTTATTCATCCTAGAGGTGAAAAAGAAGGAATCAGGCAAATAGCTAAGATAAATAAAGGTTTATTAAGTGGGATGCTTAAGAATAACAGTTATAATCAGTGATCTAAGGAAGCTAATATCTATTTCCTGATGAGTTTTTATGCTATAAATAACAAATGCTTCCCTTACGCCTTCTTATTTTTAGCCTTGATCTTACTTGCTTTTTTGAAAATATTGACTACTATTTCTTCCATTATTCTACTTTTTCATCACTCTATCATTCTGTAGGTTAACCAGAATGAAAGAATGAAGTTTATTCTGTCTTCAGGCACAGAATTCAATGCAATCAAGTCTCTCACACTTGGGAAGATTTTAGGTAAGTGGAACACCACAGCATTTTCTAAAACTACAATGTTTTCTAAAATATGGATCAAACGTCATCATGACGTGTGAAAAAAACCAACACAAATGTCACTGAAAGGCGTTTGTTGTTGTGGATTTACTTAGACACTGAGTCACAATCAAGGTAGAAACTTCAGTCTTGTGGAAATACAGATATAATCACAAATAAGTGCTTCCTGAAAAAATGATCAAGTGGGTTCCATTAAAAATAATTGTACACTTCTCTCTCATTTTGCAATCAAGCATTAAGAAACACCACTTTGTTTTCTGTTCTGGATAAAAAACAAATCAAATTGAAGTCGTACACAAAGATGATATAATACTATTAATCACGTATTGTACTTGAAAAACTTCCTGTGATTAGATTTTGATGTAAACAGTGAAGAATATGGTAATGTAAGTCAAATCTTTGTTGGAGATTCTTTATCTAGTGATGATTCTTCAAAATACTTCTGTTTCTCTTAAGTAATCATCAAAATGAAGTTTATCAATCTACAATCACCATTTCTTAAAAGAAAATAGCAATAACCTGGACTGAGATTCTCAAGATCTTGTAATTTTCATGCCTTTCACTTTGGCAGTGATAGAGGAAGATTTGGTGTTGGTGCAAATTTAAAGGGTATTTCTCTTTTCTCTAAAGTAATTTCATAGAATCACAGAAAGTTTTGGGTTGGAAAGGACATAAAAGGTCATCAAGTTCCAACACTCCTGCTGTGTGCTGGAACAGCTTCATCCAGACCAGGTCATTCAAAGCCTCATCCACTGGCCTTGAACACTTCCCATGAGAGGGGTGAACGGATTGAGAGCAGCCTTGAGGAGAAGGGCTTGGGGGTGTTGGTGGACAAGAAGCACAGCATGGGCCAGAAATGTGCTCTTGGAGCCCAAAAGCCATTGGTATTCTGGGACTGTTCAGGGCCAGATTGGATGCAGCTCTGAGAAACCTGGTCTAGTGGAAGGTTGTCCTGGTTTAGGGCAAATTTATTAAAGAATCTGCAAAGGAGGGCCCCTCCAGAAAGCAGAACCCACACGGCCCCTCCCCCCAACCGGTTCGGGGAAAAATTCCTTGGAGAGATGCAACTACAACAGAGAGAGGTGGAAAGAACCTGTTTATTTGACTGGCCCAGCACCCCCCAGCACACAAAATGAACAATACCCGATGACACCGCTCTGAGAAAGATGACAAAATCAGAAAGTCTCTTTTGGGGGTGGTTGCTCTGTTCTCAGTCCCTCCGGCGCTGGGCCAGCTGCTGCAGCCGAGCCTTCGGTGTTCCCGGGTCCCAGTCTGGAGCAGGTTCAAGATGGTCACAGAGACAGGAGAGGAGAAACAGTCCAAGAAGGAATTTGGACTGTTTAGTCTAGCTAATAAGCAGAGGCGAAAGCAGAGCAGAAGCAAGAGCAGAAAAAGGGAGCAAGTAAAAGCAGCAAGCTGAAGCTGGAAGTGAAAAAACAGCCCCATGTACCGCTCGTCTCTGTGTTCCTGATAAGAGAAACCCAAACAGAACTTCGACTCTTCAGAGACGGTCTGAAAGGCACAGAACAGATGAATGGGGATACAAGCATCATAACGTCACCCCAGGTAAAAGGTGCTCCTGCCTATTATAGGGGGTTGCAATGAAGTGAACTTTAAGGTCCCTTCCAATGCAGGCCATTCTATGACTCCAAGCTTCATCCAAAGCACTGTGGCCAGCAGGGCAAGGGAAGTGACTCTGTGCCTCTCATCTGCTGTGCTGACACCCCACCTGAAACCCTGCATCCAGCTCTAGGGTCCCAGACAGGAAAGATAGATTTGCTCTAACATGGACTTGCTAGAGCAAATCTAGAGAAGGACTGAGAAGATAATCAAAGTACTGGAGCAGCTCTCCTATAAAGACTGAGAGAGTTGGGGATGTTCAAGCCTGGAGAAGTCTCCAAGGTGATTTTATAGCAGCCTTACAGTACCTAAAGGAGGCTACAAGAAAGCTGGAGTGACATTTTACATCTTAATTATTATTTAGTTATCTTTAGGAGAATCTCAGTGTAGCTAATTTGTTTTCTTACTGTAAAACTAAGCACCTCTAACACAAACAGAAATATATACTTTAGAAATGTAGATTTTATACATAAATCTTACACTCCAAAAGAGAACTGGTGTGTGAATATGCACAGAAAATGAAAAAGAGAATGATCACTTATGCATAACTTTAAAGCAATATTAGCTGAAATATAAACTATTATAAGAAAATGTTACAAATATTTCCAAACTTTACAATATTATGATAAAACTGAATCAGGAATGTATAATATTTGAAGTGTGGTAGTTTAGTGCAGTCACACTCACATAAGGTTAATACCACAGTGACCAGTACAGAATGAAAGCCTCTTCTATCTTTGTTATAAAATATCATATCAAAACTTTTATCTGTTTGCTTAAAAATGTATTTGATTAAATCTATGGAAATGTACACTTTTAGATAAATAGTCTATTGGCCTTTTGACCAGGACCAATATTGTCTCTTCTGAAGGGCCATACAGTTACAAAAATTCAGAGGTGGGATTTTCTTCAGTTATATGATGGCTTTGCAATGACACAGCAGTTCAAAGCACAGAGTTACAATGACCTGGGGGGCAGTCAGCCCAATTTGTCTCAGAATCTGTACTGAAAAAAATAGGTTTCTCCCCATTTCAAAGGATTTACTATTTGTATTAGAAATCTGATTGCTTTAGGTTCTGATTCCTGTGAAGTCCTATCCAGAGACTGAAGAAGACTTCACGAAGGCAAAGGAAAAAAGTAATGAATGTTTATTGCAGTGAAGAGATCTAAACATAAGGAAGGAGTTAACAAAATATGAGATCATGTATTTCTTGTACATGAAAATGTTGTTCAGGAAAACCACACAAGGAAACTTTTTTTCAAAAAAAGAATTATCTTCAGTTGGAGAACTATTTTTCTAAGCTCTTCTGCATTTGAACATGACAGTTTTTTTGTTCAAACAAAACTTGTGCAGAATCTCCTGCTCTAGCTGGATCCCTATGAGTCTATGGGACCTGAGGGTATTCAAACAGTAATACTGAAAAAGCTGGCTGATGTCACTGCAAGGCCTGTCTCCGTGGTTTTTGAATTATGGAATCTGTTCAAGTCCCAGTTGACGGGAAGCTCACTGATCTTGTCCCAGGTTTCAGTAAGGGTATATAAGACTGACCCAGGCAGCTACAGGCCCGTCAGTCTCACCCCAGTGCCTGGTATAATTATGGAGAAGATTATTATAGAAAGCACTGATAAACAGCTGAAGGACAATGTAGTCATTAGTCATAGCCAGTACAGGTCCATGAGAGGAAAGTCTTGCTTATCAAACCAAATTTCTATTTATGACAACATAAACATTCTTTGTTAATCAAAGGAAGCCAGTTGACATAATCTTTTTCAGTAAATCTTTTGAAGCTGTCTCTCACAGGATCCTTCTGGACAAAATGTCCAGCCCACAATTGGATAAACACATCATGTTTAGAATAGGTGAGCAGCTAGCTAACAGGTCAAGCACCAAGGGTTACAGTGAATGGGGTGACATCACCTGTCACTGGTGGGGTTCCACCAGGCTCCAAGCTCAGCCCTCTGCTCTTCAACATCTCCAGAAATGACTTGGATGCAGGCCTTGAAGGTACAGTAAGTTTGACAATGATACTAAATTAAAAGGAACTATTGACTCCCTTGAAGGCAGAGAGGCCCTGCAGAGAGACAGAAACAAATTAGAGGGCTGGGCAGTTGCCAACTGCATGAAGTTTAATGAAGACAGGTTCCAGAGTCTGTAGCTGTATGTAAGGACATAATGGGAAATGACATGCTGGAAAGCAGCACTGCAGAAAGGGACCTGGGTGTCCTGGTCAACGGCATGTTGATCATGAGCCAGCAGTGCCCTGGCAGCCAGGAGGGCCAGCCCTGCCCTGGGGTGCATCAGGCACAGCATCACAACTGGGCAAGGGAGGGCATTGCACTGGGATGGCCTCACCTCAAGGTGTGCAGTTTTGGGTGATGTAAAATAAGACATAAGCTATTAGAAGACATCACAGTTCTTGTCTTAAAATATTCTGATAGGAGCTGTATGTCTGCTGACTTTCTGCTTGACCACTTCAACTCTTTGAAGTGTTGGGGGTTAGGTACATTTACTTTGAAGTAAAAAGTAGCAAAAGGAAATAAACCTAACCCCCAACATTTAAGGGTGCATAACTTCAGTTTACTGTAACATACAGTAAACAACCTATGAATGTTTTTGAGTGCCACTTTCAGTCACTTAAATTTTACTTTAGGAGGAAATTGCCCCATCCATTATAAAACCTTCCTTTATCTAGCAATATTTTCTAGTTAAGAAGTCAAGTGAAATCAAAGGATTAATTTATTTCCTTTCCTATTATATGTAGTTTAGTAAAGGATTTGTATAGGAACTGAAAAATAATAGAAACCACTCTCCTCTTGAGGTTTTCAATATGACATATATTTAGAGGTATATATTTTTATCACAGAGGGTTTGTGAAAAGCTTTCTTGCCACTTCATTGTTAATCTTCTTCTTAAAATATCCCATCCTAGCAGATCCTTCAGTGCATAGAGGCAGATATTGAAAACAGCTGCAAAGAAAGCAGAGACAGTTAAACATCTTATGTACTCCATCAGTGTAGGTGAGCAGACTTTTGTCCGACACCCTTCTATCTCATAGTCCATCATCACTGCAATAAGCAGAGATTAGTTGAAGAAAATGCTACTCCGCTTTTTTGCAATATTCTACCTGAACACACTATCCCATTTTTCGCTATTAACCTAAATTTTATTGAGCAGTGCACTGTAAAACTTAAAGTTATTATGGTGGTTATTGTAAAGGTCGCAAGTTCATTTGTGGGTTCCATGACATGTTGGAAGTGAAAATTGAGATGAAATTCCTTTTTTATTTGCAAATTTACTTCCCTTATGAGTTCGCCTTTTATAACTAGTACTTCCAGAGTTTTTGCTTAAATTAGAACTGTCAGGGTAAATAAACTGTTTGTTTTCTGTATCAAAAGTAGTGCTTTAGTGAACATTACAGGTGAATTAACTGAGAGTTCTAATGTGCAAAGTACTTTTCACAAGCGTTTGGAAAGGTAACTCAAGAGAAAAACTGGGGAGGTATCTTCTTTCTTTTTTTTTCCTCCCCTTTGTGATATCCTTTATGGTATCATGTTTTAAAATGCATAGTAAAGTGGAATACTATTAATTTTTTAAAATTTCACAGAAAATGTCTTGATGGATTTCCAGGATCAAATGATCTGAGATCTTCAGGGTTTGTGCTTTGACAGACTTAATGGAGTAGAAATGGAGTAGATATATGAGTCTATAGAATGAATATGTTCCAAAAATGTTTATTTATGAGAAAAAATCCAATAAAATGCATTTTTCTGGAATTCCTTCTTCAGTCTTATATTTTTGCAGAATGAAAATATTTTTGCATTTTAATTTATATACTTTATTTACAATAGAAACTTTTTGCTTTGGAACTTGCTCTAAGAATTTAAAAGCATTTCCCTCAGCAAATTAGCAACTGTCATCTGTCCAAAAGAAAGGGAGAGGTGTGAATGTATCTGTCTTTTCATTAAAGTCAGACAAGAAAGAGATTCAGTGAATCTACATATGTTGCTGCAATTCAGATATACTCAGAGGAACACAGGTTAATTATTCATTTATTCTTCTGACACTTTATTTTGTACATTTGCACTATGATTAATTGTGTTCTGTTCCTTTTGATTAACAGAAAACAGTGATGTAGATGAGGAGACTATGAAGGCAAACTCTCAGGGGTTTGTTGGCTGTCTATCTTCAGTGCAGTTCAACCACATTGCTCCTTTGAAGGCTGCACTGCACCACAGCAGCTCAGCCCCTGTCATTGTAAAAGGGCGTTTCACTGAATCCAACTGTGGTACTTTAACTGGAGCTGACTCAACATCAAGTGAAACAACCCATTCATTTGCAGGTAGCATATGGTTATCATTTGTTCTGATCTCTGAAGCAAAATCCAAATAGAATACTCATGACCTGAATCACAACTGACTTTTTATTTTCTATGTGGGTTAACATCCCAGGAGTAGTTTGTAAATAATTCTCTTTTAAATGTACTTACTTCCTTTTCTCTAGCCTTTCTCTTTTCATCTGAATGTTTACATTTTTCTTTTTATCTCTGCAAAGTGTCATCCACGTTGATGTTCTATGCATGCTTACTGACCCATACTACTGCCACTGTACCGTATTGTAAATGAACTGTGACTGTGAGAATTTCTTTAAAAAAGTCTTCTATTTGTCTGTCATTTTCTTTTTTTCTTTTTTTTTTTTTTTTCTGCTGCAGATCACTCTGGACCAATAGATGAGGGAAAGCCCTTAGCTAATGCAATCAGAAGTGACTCTGCAATTATTGGAGGTAATAGGGACGGTAACAAATCCAAAGGAAACTTTTCTTTCTAATTGTGAATCTGTCAGTGATGAAGTCTGTTTAGTTTTGTGTGCATACAGAAACAAGTAAAAGCTCTTAATTTTACTACATTTGGTAGACAGAAGTCAAGCATTGTTTTCAAATGCAATTGATCATGCTCTTCTTATTACATAAATTTATGCTGTGTTGCTATATATTGAAACATTCTGATGAAAAACAGGGTAGTAAGGACAGAATTTCAACCTGCATAATAGTGTTGTCTATGACTTTAAAAAATGCTTGGATTTCTTGTGAAAAAAAACATATTTAAGAAAGAATCATCTTTTCTTCTTGACTTTGCCAAAAATTACCTCTTGTTACAAAGTCATGTTTAAAATCTTCTTTAATAAATCTGAACAAGAAAGACTTTTTCTTAAGAATATGAGATGTCACTGCTTGAATCAATCCTCTGATAGTCTGAGGAAATTTCATCCTGGTTTCCTGTTTGGAAGGCAATGTTTTCTTGGAAAGACTCACTTGTGTTGGTTTACAGCTTAAAATGCATGTTAAAATAGTAACAACAAAAATAATTACTGTTGGTTTGAAATACAATCTCTTCTTCATTTTCTTCCAATTTCTTTTGGACATTTTTTATCGGGCTAAAATAGAACTACAAATGATCATTCATAAGTTTTTTTTTTTCAAATTTTTTTTTTTATTTAATCAGAAGAATAGAGGAAGAACCATGTAGAATTCAGTTACTTCCAAAGTAACTGAATATGGGGATAGTCCCTTTTTCGTTTATGCCTGTCAGATCAGAGCATAAACCTTACAATAGATGTGTGTGCTTAAAGTACAGGACTGATACAGGAACCTGATGTACAAGTTCCATCACTATCCCTTTCTGGATGATTGTCCATCTCATATGAATCCTTTATGAAGGATCCAGCTCGTATGGATACCCACATGAAATCTACCAGTTCTGTCTCTTTAGCAAAAATGAGAAGTACTCAAATGAGCATCAATAGGGGCAGTTTGTTGTTGGGGACCCTCATCAGAAACCCAGCTCATTTTACCAGCATTGAAATATGTATATGTCTCTGTCAGTTCAAATTTTCTTTCAAGGCATAGTGTCTTCTCCTGACAATCATTCTCTGTGAGAATTTCTAGGAGTATTTATTCTTTTGAGAGGAGCTGAGGAAATAAAACTTGAAGATGATGTTTTGACAATATAACTCTGTTACAAATTGCATAGATACTTTCACAGGGCAGTGAGATAAAAAGGTCACCCCCTCTGTCTTTTAAATTCTGAAAATATTTACTTTCTAAGACTTTTTAAAGCCTCATAGACAAAGGAAATAATGGAATTTAGTAGAACAAAACTGCCCAGGCTTTTCATTTAAGTTAAAATTGTTTAGGTCTATGAATGGTTGAGTTAGGATAAGAGCCTCTAGTCACTTTTGTCTTCCATTTATACAGTGATACCTGCTATGGTCACTGCATGCAAAAGCACACTGCATGACCAGTAATCTTTAAGAGAGTAGTACCCAAGATACTAAAATGAGATTATTAAGCCTAGAAACTTCTCTGCTTGTAAAGTGATACTTTGGTGATTTTGTACAGACCAGATGAGAATTGTACCATTGATTTCAAGGAAGGTAAGAATTTAAAAGTACGTTTTTTACAAAAGTGAGCTTTTTACATGTCTAGCTTTGTCTAAACTTGATTTACTGTTTCAAAAGATTAATATTTTTTACATAAGTATCTGTACATAAAGATCACTCTGTACTAGATAACTTAGTGTGGGTGGGGATTTTCAAGTGTGCTAACAACAAAGCATTTTTTTAAACTTCAAGCTGTAGTAGGTACAATCCTTTTAAGATAGTAATAACAGCACAGTTTTTTTTTATTATGAGAATTTAGCACTCACAATTTTTCTACTGCCTATGTTTGTTTAAAAGTCAAAACAAAGCAATCTGTGCAACATTAAGCAAAATTTAAGCACCCTAAATGAATATAACTAACAAAAGTATCAGTTCAACTACTTCAGACAAAACAAGTTTATAGAAAAGTCCTTAAAGAGAGCATCTACTGTGATTGAAATAAAAGAATGACTGTTCTAGTTAATTTAAATAAAAACAAGGTTTACTTAGATTGCAAAGTCCATCTCAGAGAAGGATCTACTGTATTAAAACCTTTATATTCCTACAGTGCTGCTCATAGTAGAGATCAAGAAAATAGGCATGTACCAAATTTTGGATGCTCTGTTTTCATCTGCAGTGCTAAGAGACTCGGTATTTTTATTTTTCTTGCAGTGGTGACCAGGTTGTGCAACAGACTGTTCCTTTGTCTGCTGAGGCACTGAGGCACTGCATTACAGCTGTTTCCCAGACTGCTTAGTGCTCTGTCCATCCCAACAGCCTAGTCCTATTTTCTGCCACTGACAAACAGGATCCATTTCCCTTCTGTTTCACATCTCCTCAAATTCCTCTCCTGCCCATCTTCTGAATCATGAAGCTAAAGTCCTAAGACCATTATGACAGGATGAATGAGGAAGAGAGGAGATGGGCTGGCCGCCTGTAAGGTCCTACCTGTCTCTGTGACAAGTATCTCACCTTACTGTTCCTTGTCTGCGGTGGCTTGAGTTCCCAAAGCAGCAGAGATCTAGGGCCTGATAGTGAAGGAGAAAAAGAAGCCCTCCTATTGAAAATAAGGCCCCTAGTGGTTTTCCATTCAATAATTTCAGAAATTATAATAATCTGTGGATTTTATATTATTATTAATAGGGTGCAAAATTTTGAAACAATAACTATGAAACTTGTACTAGAGTGCTCTTTCTGATTTGAAAGCTGCAATGTCTTCTCATTTCTCAGGCTTTCCTGTAAGCCCTTCCATTATGTGATGTAGTCATTCCTTCTTCGTCCTGCTCTCTGGCTTACGTGTTATTATTTGTCTGTCCTTTCTCATTACTTTTTTTCTCTTTTCTTGTTGTAGGTGTGATAGCAGTTGTCATATTCATCCTGCTTTGCATCACGGCCATAGCCATACGCATTTATAAAAAAAAAGGAATATACTCAAAAAATGAGGCAAAAGGATCTGAAAATGAAGACAGTGCTGAATCTGCATTGAAAAGTGAGCTCAGCATGCAAAACACAGCCAATGAAAATCAAAAGGAATACTTCTTCTGATTGTCATTAATGACATAATCTAATATAATGATGTGACAGTCTGACTTTTTGCTAAGCCAGGGGGCTCTCACTGGGCAGAAAATGGTCTTGCACACTACTCTAAATGCAATGGATTTGAGACTTACTATACTTGATATGTTCAGTCTCGGTGATTGCTGTAGCGGGCCTCTTTAAATTACATGCGTTCCTTAGCTATTATACCGTAAATGCATTTTATGTAACAGTGAATTAGATATTGTAACCAATTTCATTTTTGGTAGTTTCCGACTGTTCTAATGTGACCTTCTACAAATGAAGTTTAATGTACACACTGAATATGATTTTTGAATGGGAAAATTGTTATGAATTTATTCCTATCCTTTTCTTTAAAATTTGATTGATGATTTTTTTGTTCAAGGTGAAAGGTAGATTCTAATACTTTGTGTTACTAAAGAAATTCTACTGTGCTGCATTATGGTGATCCGTCTTACTTCCTCAAACTGAAAATGCCTTTTGAGCTGCTGTTGGCTGGTGTCAGCATCTGCTTGTGAGCCATGGCATTTGATGTCCAGAGCAAACTGTATTTTTTCCCCCTGGGATATGACTGATAACTTCATTATCCCTTCCTTTTGTCGGGCTTAGCAGAACTGAAGAGTGTACAGTGGGTTGAAATATTTTAAAATCTCTTTTGCTGTAGGTTTTCATTTATGGTCAGGTGATGGCACCAAGAGACTCATGCACATTCTGGGCATTTTGAATAAAACTGGGAGAAAAGGCAAGACCTTTGCTTAGAAAGATCAAGTAAAATGAACAATAGTTAATTTATCAAGAGTTAAAACACCAAAAGATGGTCAGGGTTACTGTCCCTGGAAATTAGTGATGATGCTTCTGTCAAGAAGTAATGCTCAGTGCACTAATCGGGTTGTATTCTCTGAAACTGTTGTATCTATCATTTGCTCCAGACCTGAAGTCTAATTTTTTCAATGTTATAGAAATTATACAGTGAACACATGAACACTTTCATTCTGCACTCTTAATAGTACCTGCAATACCTCTGTGAGAAAAGGTCTGATTACACCACTCAAAATTAAAAGGGTGCTTACTATGCTGACAGAGTAAGTGAAAGCTATTTATATTGTACAAACAAATTGTTAGATATGAAGGCTAGGTTTAAGTTGTCTAAAAAAAAGATTGTAAGGTCACTTCAGACACCATAGGGTATCTGAAATACCCATTTGGCCTGAAGTGAATGTCAGATTCTACAGAAGAAGGTATGTGTGTTTTGGTAGAAAGCATTATAAGTGGCATTAGATGACAATGTTTAGGTAACTGACCCATGCAAAGCATTTTTTGGTTTTCCCCAGTCAGATGACTTGGTGTCTGGAGCTTGGATCTGAGAAAACAAACAGAATTTCGATGACCTTGTAGACTTGAGATGGAAATTTAAATATCTTCCAAATTTATTTATATCTACTCCCACTGAAAGCAATGAGAACAGTCATTGTTTTTTATTCAAAGAATCAAAGCCAGACCCTAGATTGTGCAGTTTAGAAAATGTTTATCACAGGTGCCCAACAACATTATAAAGACATAGAAAACTGACATGGTATGCCAAAACCCTTTATATGTAAATTTCTTTACATAGATAGTAATTGTAAATATAAATATCCAGCAGATGTTTTCATTTAAAACTTTCCATCAGTCTTTACTTTCTTTATTCAGAATTCTACCATTCCTTTCTCCTTCCTTCTAAACAGATTTACTTAATTTTTAGGAAAAAATTATTTCCTTTTTTGGGGTGTGTGGATGCTCTGCAGTCATAAATTGTTCAGATTAACATGTAGTGCTTTCTTATTTTCATTTTTGCAATTCTGTTTGCATCTCTGATAGATTAATCAGGCTGAGGACCCAGGATCAAGAACTGTATCCATGTTGTGGATTTCATACAGTTTGCTTCATGGTAAGAGGTCCCCTTTAGGAAGGCCAGATTACTGGACTAGTCTTAATAAAATGTCATGAAAATATCCTGTTTGTGGGTGGGGAGTGGTGGAGGTGAAAGCCTCACATGAGCCATGACAGGAAGACTTTAAATTATGAAGTTTACTAGTCTGAACCTTCTCATCTACGTACTTTGAAGTGAAAATTATGACTCCTTTTTGAGGCTGTGGCCTAAATTGCATTAAATTCAAGAGGAGCCCTCTTACGGACTTCTCTGCAACCAAAGCCTCTGCATTTCAGGAGGTTTTCCCTTTCTGCCATAGACATGTAGGTGTCCACCTCTTAGTGCCACTTATATCAACAGTGTCACCTGCAGGGGTGTGTCCCAGTCAACTCCATTTTTTAGCATTGTGGGATGTAGTAACAATGTGGGGACAAAACCTATAAGACGATTATTATAGTATACCAAAGCAGATATTTTGATTGAATAATAAAAGAGAGGTTGTCTTTTATCTTAACTCTCATAAGAGAGTTGCTCATATAAACCTAAGAAAGCCTAAATTTTACCCACAACAACACAAGTTGGAAGAATGTAAACCTAACTTTTCAATCACTTGCTCTTGGTTTTATTGCCTTGTGAAGTTTTATTGTGTGTCTTCATGGAGAGAAAGTTCTCTTTCCTTACTTTACTTTGTTCCAAATGAATACTTTCTTTCCCTATTCCTCAGAATTTTTAAAAGGAACAGGAAAGCTTAGCAAAATCCCTATTTCACAGACTAGATAAAAAGGTGGAGGAGGATAAAAATGCCTGTATGAGTGGTGCACTATTTCATTCAAAGACTTCTTTTACGGCATTTTATTTTATGAGGGGTTCTAAGAGGGAAAAGATATATGGATTTTGTTGAATGAACATCTGTAGATTTGTAGAATAAATCAGTTATGTCTCCCTGAAGATGCAAATGCCCATTTTCATCTGTAGGAACAGTGATCATATGTTTGTCACCTTAATCTAAAATATACATGTTTGAAATCAATGAAGCAGCATTTTTCATTACTTGCTGCATTTCTATGGGGATAAAAATGGTGGCACCGAAGTGCGCTAAAATGTCATGGAACATTGTGCTGTCCCTTTTTGATTCTCTATTCCATTGTGTGATTTTCACCTCACTGTTAATAAAGACTTTTTAAAATAAAGTGAGGAAAATATTTTTTAAAAGAATTTGTATTAAAAAGTTTAAAACTGGCAACAATATACTGATTTTTTTTTTCAACAGTAAATATATGTAGAAGTGCACATAATATATTGGTGAGTGTGGTTATTTATAGATACTTTGGAGCACTAATGTGACAAATTTGCTATGCATTGACACATTTTCCATGGCAAATATATTTTTTCTTAAGTACATAAGAAAATAAATAGCGGCATGTATGCTGGTACATTTTTAAAGCTTTGTGTGGGCTCCAGCTATAAAGGGCTTATAATTATTTATGTACTCAACATTTAGCATATAAATATGATTTATTTAGGTTTTGGGAAAACATTTTCCAATACATCCACTGTTGTGTAAATGAAGAATATAAAACAAGTGCACAACTTAACATGAAATGTAGTCACAGTCAAAATAAATTTACGATATTGTTATTCGTGGCAGCGATGTACAAGAAAAAAGGCATGTAAAAGACAAAATTTCTTTAAGGAAGCCCCTGCATAAATTCAGAACATGCAACTATTGCAACTTAGCAGGGAATTGATAAGAAACTATAATTTTGAAATAAAACTAGTTACGTTTAGAAGCAATTGTAGTTGTTTGCACTCAAGGCAGAGATATAGGTGCATAAGCTGTGTTATGCTACAGGAAAAGAATGTTCTTTGTCACAGAAAAAATATTTCCAGAGTCAGAAAACCTAATTCTGAAAAAGCTTGTGCCCTGGTCTCTGAGTGCAATGCACATTCTCTGGAGTAAATATGCAGAAACGTGACATAATTTTTTGCAGATTGAGCACCTAATTCTGCAGCCAAAATTATAGTAATTCCTTAGCGTTCCTGAACATTTAATGAGATTGTGCATTACCAAATGCACAGAAGTAAAAGTAAAAAATCTCTCAGAAACTAGTGTTGACTGAAAAGATACACGTGTAAATCTATGGAAGTAGTTTCAGTGTTGTTTTTGCTTTCAATGCAAACAACAACATGCTTAAAATAATACAGAAGAGAAGGGTTGTACTCTTTAAACTTCCTCTATTTAGAACCTTCTCCTAAGGCGTTTTGGCAGTTGTGGTAAGAGAAGGATTTAATGAGTTTGAGTACAGAAATTCTGAAGCTGCTAATTTGAGAAACCGAAACAAAACCGCAAAGATGTTCATAGACTGTGCTTTGCTAAGAAGTCATACTCATCTTTATTCTTGAAGGACTGTCTGAAAAGTAATTTTTGAGCTGGCACTCAAAATTTTTGAGCTGGCATAAAAACTTTTAAAAACTGGCACTACTCTTTGGATACATTCCCTAAAACTCTTAATCTTTGCTCTTCCCGTTTCTTAGAAAGGAATCAGGCATCACAATATCATTGCAAAGAGAGGGATGCCCTTATACCAAACACTGACATAAAATCTCACTTAAATTTACATTAATTTCTGATGCATTATGAAATGTTGATGTTTCTAACATTTTGTAGAAATAGCACTGAATAAGTCATTCCTGAAACACTTATTAAATAGAATGGTAAATCCACAGTAAAAATCAACTTCAGCCTCTGAGGAAACGTGTGTGTAGACACATGCACACACACATGCATGTAGATGGGCTATGATGTCAGTGCTAAGATTCTTTAAATTTTATAATTTTCTTTGTGTTATGTCAAATGTTGAAGAAACGTCCAGAGTGCAGAACTCCCCATACTCCCCACACTCCCTATGTTTGGAAATATTCAGACTATTTCAAGAAATAGTTGAGATTTTCAGAGGTTTTTCAAGGGGGCAAAAAATAAGATCTTGAAGCCTCCTCAAGGACTGTAGGATGTACACACCCAGACTTCTGATAAAGAAGGTTGCAGCATCCCTCACACACATACAGGGATTTTTTAAATTGTTTTTTAGTTACATCTAGGGCTTGAGAAATTATTTGACTGATATCAAAATAAATTTCATACACACATATATAAATCACAACATTGATCATCATATTTAAGCTACTGTGTACTATGCGTGGTAAAAAAGTTCTGATTCATTAGTAATCCCTGACCAGCTATGTGTCCTTTACCAATTCAGTTGAAGTGTACTTCTCCAAGTCAGTCACCTGTTTTATATAGCACCAGGGCTCATGCCTTTAGATTAGGTGAGAATGACAATAAATTGTCAATTAGTTGAACCGGATTTCATCACTGTGAATTTTTCATCAGAAACCTAGTGATAACAACATGAAAAGAAATATTAAAATAATGCTTATATTCTTCTACAAACCAGCTGATAACAGATAGGGCCTGGTAATCTTTATATGTTACACTTTTTAGCACAGCACAGTGTTTTTGTCTTTAGCATACTGATACATGCAAGATCCTAATGCAAGTACAATGCAAAGTTTTTGGAGTCTGTGTGCTGATGGTTTATTTCTCCCGAAAGCAACAGTGCCTTGCAAGCAATTTACAAGACCAATGTTCATTTATCTAAAAGCAGCCATCACAAAGTCTGGATTAAAACCAGGAAATCTGCAGGACATCCCTCACTACATACTATAAATTCAGGATGCACACCTGCCTATAAACTATTTAAGTAATTTACAGAATTTCAGCACACTTCTCTACAGTTTGTGGGCTGAACTCTGAGAAGCCCAAGAATATCTATCCCACCCTTAACTGTATGGCCTTGAAAAAAGCCATTGACCTTAACACTCAGTTTATGCAATGCAAAGAATACCCTGAAGTTTTGACTAACTTGCTTAATTAATATTTGTGAAGCCCTTAGAAGATGAAAGCTTTTATGTAAATAGACAGCATGATAATAGAAATAAGGTCCTATCTTTTATTTAGCAAAAAATGACATGGTAACTAATATTAATTATCTGTATTTGTTTTAATACATTTATTTCAGGAGATGGTCTTGTTTCTTTCAGTCAGAAATAATAGCATTTTCCTGTTCTTTTATGCACAGAGTAACTCATGAATAAAGAGTAGTAAAAGAGACCTTGGACTACTTGGTGTAATATAGATTTGATTGCTTGTCTTCTTGTATCAGAAAATTAGAGCCCAGAACACTTTCATCTAAATAGATGGGAGATACTTGAAATAAACAAGACAGGTTTCATACAGATAAACACAAAGCAGGAATTACAACAACACATCTACATTCTTACAAAATGTTTCCTACTAATTGATTAGCTCAAAGGGAGTATCATGTGTCGATGTTTTAGTGTTCTTAGTAGCTTGATCAGCTCCATTAATCTCATTTTCTGCTATTTTTTAGTTACTACAGAGTCACTCTTCTAGCCATGAGTAACTGCTAAGCATGCCATATTTTATTTTCTAGGTAACAGGATAAAAAATATACTGTTTTCTAATACCTTTAAATCTATTGCTCATAGAAACACTCCTTATCAACATAAAATAATATTGTGTATTCTTTATGAAGCAGCAAATCTAATAGTAAACATATACTGATGTGGTCTTTGGTTCTTTTATGGGTTTTGGGGTATTTTTTTGTTGGTTACCTACAGCATCCAAACACATTCACAGTAAACAGAACAGGGTTTGCCCCTTTTAGCTAAATCCCATCCTGTTTGTGAATAAATTATTTCAAAAGGGTCCTATACAATGTTAATATTTAATTTAAAAACTGTAGACTTGGTAAGAAAACATTAATAATATTTCAGTAGTTGCAGCCCCAAGAAATATCCTCTCTATTTTTAATTAAAAGTATTATTAAACATTCTTTATGTGGTGTATTTTTTTTTCTCTGTTGTGCTCAATGACACTGGAAATAGAGGTTTAAATCTCACAAATGGAAGCCATTCAGCCATGGTCCCCTTCCTGTGGCAGTTCAAAAACTTTATGTGTGAAATGCTTTCATATTTACATATAGGAACAGGAAATGCTTTTCCAGCTATGGTGTTTCAACTAAAAAGCATAAAGGATCTTATTTTTGTCCAGCAAATACACCCCATGAAATTGAAATTCAACCGGATTGTTTAGTGTCCTGATCTGTAAATCAACTCACACTTAAGTTATTGGTGTTGCATTGCTATGATTTTTCTGCTTTGATATTCAGATTCCAAATATATTCATATGATTTAAAGTAATTTTTCAGTAATTCTTGTCATAAGCATGCAAATTCTGTGCTTCAGTTTTTTTTACAGATCAATCCTACTGGAAATTAGCAGTTAAGTTTGGAATAGGTGTTTTTTTAATGTTTCATATATTCCTTTACATGACACATTTACAAAGTTCATCTATTTTTAGAGAGTGTACTGTGAGGGATTTTTTGATGTATTCCCAGAAGCCATAATACCAATAAAAGGACAAAATTAATAGAAAAGGAGGAGAATATAGAGGAATATAGAGCAGGAATTTGTTGATAAAACTTTTTATAAAGTTCTGAAAGTTTGCTTTTATGATACACTTGTACAGATATTTTTCAGTTCATATGAAGTGCTTATTTGGGATCATGTCATTAAGCATATAAAATTTAAATTATTTATTTTGTAGAAACAAACTAACAACTTTTAGTTTCAAGCTGATATTTAGATGTCTGTTTGCCTCAGTAAAGTACTCCAATATGTAAATTAAGCACAGCATGAAATGCTTATTATGTACATTCTCTCTATGTTTGGTACATTCTCCATGAAAAATAATAATAATTAACAGCCCCCTGAAACAGGAAGATCTTTGAGTGTCTAGAGTTCCCTTCACAGTATTATTTTATGATTACAAGAAAACCTATGTAGTTGGAAACTAATTAGGAAAGCATTAGTAAATGTTTGTTATTCAGTATTCTAGAATGGTTAAGTGCTACATTTAAGAAAAGAAATGCATTTTAAATGAGTCAAATAATCCATATTGTGGCAGTAACGCTGCTCTTGTACAGTACCTGCCTTCCCACTCTAACACCTACTAGTCATTAAGAGTCATTTCACCACTACCAAATTCACCTTAGAATCTATGGCACACTGTAACATACTTAAAAACTAAACATGCTTGCAGCAAATATGCCTTACTGTTTCACACTGGCCTTTTAAAATTCATCTAGGAATTTCCTTATGTTTTGCTTATAATCATATATCTAGTGGAGAATCTGTAGTTGTAATTACATAAAAGATAGATGCTTTGCTTATCTATCATAAGGTGTCTTTTGTACGTTGAGTTAGCTCACAAAAGGTGTCTGCACTGCCAACACACTTGTCTGTTTTGTGTCTATTTTGATGAATTGTGTCTCTCCAAATGGTTTTCCTGAGATGAATTCATGGGAAAAGCTTCTGTCACCCATCTTTGATGCCAAGGTCTCCCAAGGACAGTGTGATCCAATCTCGCTGACCAGACATCATCAGCTATTCTATGCAGTTCCAGGGCCAGCTTGAATCTGGGAGGAAGCGTGCATGCTGCTGTTTGTACAAGACACTATGCTGCAGGGTCACCTGCAGAAGACACATAGGGACATACCTCACCTAGAAACTTTTCTTGTTCCACTGTCAATAAAAAGAATGAGAGGGTCAAGGGTAGCCACTTTTGCTCAGGCCTGAGAAAGGAGACACACAAGCTGATGGGCTGTCTGCAGGGAGATGGCTGACAGTGACCTGCTCTGTCCAGGGAGCTGAAGAGGATGGTGCAAAGGAGGAAAAGGAGCTGATGGTTTCTTCTCTTGTTAGCAGGAAAAAACTCCATAGCAACATCACCTTTGGTACCCTCTTGAAGGCATTTCTGGAAACATTAAAATATTAGGACCTCCATACATCATATGAGCACAGTTCTTTCCCTGTGTAATTGACAATGTCAGAACAATGATGCAATACAGCCTCACCAGGGCATGTGATACATTAAGAAAAGTGCAATTGGAAGGAAGTTATAATAAAAAAATTCTTAAATAATACCACCTTCAAATTTCCAGCATGGCATAGTTATTATCTAAGAAATCCATTGCACATTGCTCTCTATTCATTGGGTTAGGTCAACAAACTTTATACCTCACTAACTATTTCCCTCCTGCTGAGAACCAAGACATCTCACTCAAAACCATTTTTCCTTGCTCCAGAGGACAAACCTCAGGCAATATCTGTCAGAGACAGAAATATGAGGTAAAATAAGACCTTGTAATGCCTTAAGAACATGTGGCAGAAGTCCGTCCTCCTCCCTCAGTAAGGATAAGCAAGCTCTTCAAAAAACATTTGTGTTGATTCAGGGGCCAGCTACGTGTTCAGTGCTCTAAACAAAATTACTAAACTTGCAGTTTACAGAATCATAGAATGGAAGGGAGCTTTAGGGGTCATCTGATCCAATTTCCCTACTCAGGCTGGGCCACCCATAAGAAATTGCCTGGAAACAAGACAAGATAGCTTTTAAAAGTAGCTAAGGATGGAGACTTCACAATCTCTTTCAGTAACATCTGTGAGTGATAAGTCACCATCGCTGTAAAAATGTGCTTCGTTGACATTCTGGAAGAGTGTGCATTATATCTATTTATGCCCACTGTCTCTTGTCCTATCACAGGGCAGCAATGGACAGAGCCTTCTTTACACCTGCCCTTCACTCATTTATGCTCATGCATGAATTCCCCTCAGTATTCTCTTTGCCAGGCTGAACAGTCCCATTATTCTTAGTCCTTGTTCAAGGGAGAGACCACCAATGCCTTGATAATTTTGTGGCCCTTTCCGAGTCTGTCTAGTGCTGAGGAGAGGAGGCAGGATCAGCTCTCTCAACCTGCTGTCAGTGCTTTGTTTATTTCAGCCAGGATACCACTGGGCTTCCCTGCAGCGAGGGCACATGGCTGATTTATGTTCAACCTTGTTCCACTAGGACTCACAGGTAATTTTCTCAAAAGTTACTTTCCAGATGGATTACCGCAGTGTATACTGAGGCACGGGCCTGTTTCTTTTCACAAATGGAGTTTGTGTCTAAAAACTGGTCACATTGATTGGATGTTCTGATAAGCACACCATTGACATAATAAGCACTGTTAATCAGCTGAATTTCTTCATTAATATGTCTTTTACTCAAAATGACAACACTTAATTTATTGTAATCAAAGCCTACATAAATATCTGACTAGGCTATGTAAAAAATGTTTCAGGAAATGCTATAAAAAGAGATTCAGCTGTCATTACATTTTTGCAGTTGTCTGTATGCTGTGGGTGTGTGTGTATGTGTGTGTGTGAAGATCAATTGCTGAGTGAACAATAATGTTCTGGTTTTATTCTGACTGTGATCACATCTCTGACTTTTATTGAGAGGAAGCTTGGTACTAGATGTGGTGAGGCTCCATGAGGTATAGGGAACAGCATTAGTCAAATGACCACTAGCTCTTTTCTTTATGTAAGTTCTAGATGTCAGATTCTCCTTAAATGGTAGCTAATAAAGTAGAATTACAGCAATGACAAATCAAAGTATATCACACAGTACTGTTTCTTTTCAGTATAAATTATACAAATGTTCATCTTGCTGTAAGGTCTTGATTGAATTAGTTTGTGAATGCATTTCATATATCGAATTTTATGACATTGTTTCAACATACTGAAAAATTATATGTTCTAGAATAAAAGAAAAAGTGACTTAAAAACTAAGAGAAAGCCCCGTTAAAAATAATCAGAGCAATATGTGATAATATATTGTCAAATATCTACATGTCCTTAGGATACACTCAGTAATATCAAGTCAAACAACAAAAACTTTAAACAAGTTGGAACACTAAAAAGTTTCAAGATTCTATCCTTTTTTCTTTTTTCTTTTGATAATTATTGTAAACTTACAGTCACAACATTTCTTTTAAAAAACTCCCACAGGAGAAATGCAAAATATCTGATACAGTGTAAATAGCTCCCAGTTGATTTACATGCAGAGCTTAGAAGATTAGTGTATCAGGTGGCTTAACAATTTTAACTGTGCATTTCCCTAGACTGTGTATTCCTTACTTAATACATCATTCTTCCTGGATTTTTATTGTTCGGGTCTGTTTTTTGTTGTTTTTTTATTGCCTGTAATCTGTCTGAAAATCAAAAATGTCAACATTAATATTTTCATCTTAAAGGTGTCAAGAGATTTTAACTTAAACAATGACCCCATTGCAGTAATGGAAAACTATACACATATGTAGATGTACAGTATTAAATTGAAAGAATCTTGAACAGTATCTACTCAGTGACAGAAACAGACACAGTAAATGAATTGACCAAAACACAGGAAAACTGACAGGGCTAGAAGTTGATCCCATTACTCCATTTCTTGTCTTCAACCAGCAGTTCAATATGCCTCCACACAGGACAACTCTTTACTTAATTTGTCTTATATATGAATCACCTGTAATTCAATAAATAGGAGGTGTAATTGGATTGTATCTCCTCCCATATGGTATTTTCAAATACAAAGTTTTAAAAAAAGAAAAGAAATCCTTTATTCTATACCTGGTTCTAATTAAAATTCTTGTAATGTTTTTTATATTATCAAATTAAAGGCTGTCCTTAGCCACAGTTCTTTAAACAGCAGGAAATAGTATTAAAAATACATTTTTGTGCTTTCTGCATGTATTTGTCTATATTTTTCAATTTCTCAGAATGATGAGAGTGACTTGTCAGTGAATTTGATCCTTTGACAACAGTGTATACCAAGAAATACTGAAAGGGATCTATTGAAACTCAGGGTTATAATGAGAGCACTTCATATAGAATAATTACACTCATGGCCTACTTTCTTCAGGCTGTGTCAATCAATATGTAGGAGAATGAATTCTTACTCATATATTTCCTTTTTCATCCAGTATTTGTTTCCCTGAAATGCACTAGAATAATCATTCTGGGATATAGAGTTTTTATGTCTTCTCTATGAATGAAAGATAAAACCATCAAGAAACATCAATGGCAAAGCTGTTGTTGCTAGTGCACTGTTATCAGTTGTTCTTGATTTTTTAATGCAGACCACTGATGTTGATTCATCCTGGGTTTATTTTCAGATACATATTTCCGAAAGCAATTTTTTAAAAGAAAAATAGTGTAACAATCATTCCTAAGTTGATTGTGCACTTGCATATTACATAAAAGGGTACCTGTCATACAAAGCTTTTTGGATAATTTATTAAATGTGCAAGAAATTTACATTTTTCAAATACTGCATTGCTAGGTTAGGTCTTTTACCTTCTATAATAATGGTTTTACTATTCCTAATGTGGCTGACAGGCAGTTATTGCCCTGTGGAGCTGACCTTGCCTGTGGGCATGTTCTGAGACCTGCTGGCAGTGCTCTTTGGAAGTGCTCCCAGGTGAAAGCACTGGTGAAGGCAAACTGAAGTCTTATTCATGTCGTACCAAGCAAGGCCAGACAGGGAAGCCAGTTCAGAATGCCAGTGCTCAAGCCCTCAGCACCTTGCCTTTTCATTTGAAAAGTTTTTCTGGCCATCTGCACAAACAGGGGAAGAGAAGGAAGGCTAAAACAGCTCACATGGATTCTTCCTTTTCAAGGTGGTGAATATATAACCAAGAGCAGTGAAAATACAAGAGGTCTTTATTATAGCGCACGGCTAATGAAGGGTGAACACATTAAATTGACAAGTATTCCTAGTAAAGATCTAACTCATTTTTATTGCCTTGTGTATTTGTCTTGCCTTTTTAGTTTCTTACTACTTTAAATTATTTAAATTTGTTATTTTATTGTCTGGATACTTATTATTACAGTGACTTCAGAATTCTTTGCTCACATGACATTTCTAAGCCCTAAGATATACTGAGGATTTAGCGAAATACATAGGGCATCTCTACACCTTCATTTCTTGAATTTACAGAAATACCTCTTTAGCTTTGGAAAAGAATTCCACATAAACTTTAGATTAAAAATTTGAAGAAAATATAAGACAGTCACTAAAAATAAAATCTGTTCTTCCACATTACTTTTCAATGATTGTAGAAGAATAATATCAAGGGGTGTTTTAGTAGGTAAAGAGGTAAAGTTTCAATTAACACAGATTTTAATCATTTTTAGAAGGCATCCCTTTAATACTATTAATAAAAAAAAATTAAGTTCAACTTTTAGATCAGATATGGATTACTACAATTAGATAAGTATTGTTCATGAGACTGTCATTTTTTATTTCTCTTTACAGATTTCTGTCTATTTATTGTTGCTTCAGATGGACTGTGAGGTTTTCTATTTCCCAGAAACAACAATGTCTGAAAGGAAATACAGAGTCTGAAGTGAGGAAAATAAGAAACAAAAGCAAAACTACTTTTTAGGTAATTGTGTTTTTTTCTTTGGACAGAGGTGAAAAAGTTTTACTCACCTCTCTCTCTCTCAGTTCCTTATTCACTAAAACGTTATTCATTTCTAAGCCAACAAAAGTAATGAGAGTCAAATTGATGGCATTCAGAGGGCTAAGCTATACAGAAAGCTAGCAATGAAAAAAGGCTGGAAGCCTCTTTTTTCATAATCTTCTGTGAAATATGTATGCATTTTATAATCTGAGGTGAAACCACTTGACAGCAAGCAAGAACAAACAGGATTGAGTTTAAATGTGTCTTCACCTTCAGGAAAAGAGAAGGCACATTGTCATGGTATAAAGTTCTCCTTAGATCACCTACAAATACTATATGTGTGTGTTTAAACTTCTAAATTTCATAAACTAGACATCAGTAGTTCAAAAAGTTAATTTCTTTGATAAACATACCGCATAAGAAATTATAATGACAGACAACCTGTCAGCCTCTAAGAAGTACATATAAAAAGAGCTTTAGACTAAGATTTTTGCAACATGGGAATCTTCTTTGTGGATTAAAATGAAGTTGTCAGGAGTTTATGCATCCACCAGCTAAAAAAACCACTTTGGAATGAAATTATTGAAGCAGATGTAGTGACATTTACTGCAGCCCTAACACTGAGTAGGAGCAGGAATCCTCAAGAACCTCTTTTCCAGGATCTGAGGCCTTTCTGAGTGTTTCTACCTCAGCGAAAAAAATTGAGTCCTTAGGTGGCAGGTAACTGGTACACTGGGTAGAAAAGAGGTAGAGATGGCCAGGTAGCTGCTGCCATTATTTATTAGGCCCACTGAAGCTGTGCATCAAGCTTCCCTGCATTTAATGCACTTTTAATGTGGCATTAAGAAATGAAACGTTGCTTGTTGGACATTCAGGCACATGCACAAGATAATCTGCGCTGCATCAGAAAACACGAAAGCAAATTTTGTAGTTTGTGAATCAGTGTTGACACAGTCATAAAATTTATTTAGAGGATTTTTAGGGAAAAGTTTGTGCAAGAGGCCATAAAAACTAACATTACAGACAGAATGAAATAAAAATGTAACCCCCTTCTAGGCTTATCTAAAAAAGGTTAAGAGTTCACAACTTTGAGAAAAACTTTAAAATTATAAAAGGCATGAAGTTGTCTGTCTTTAGGACTTAATTGCCAAAGTTTCTTCATGAACTCACCATCACAGAGATGTAGAAATTTTATATATATTATAAATATACATGTTACATAAAGCTATTCAAGTCATCTTGTTTCCTGTCCCTTTTCTGTTTTTACTTTTCCTCATTTTCACTACATCAAAGGCAAAATACTTTCAGTTTCATCACTTACAAATATTTGTTATTACAACAGGCATGTTGATTTGTAATTTTCTATCGCATAAAAAGGAAATCTATCCGTGCCTCACACTTATGCCCCAAAAAAGAGGGCTTTTTTTGAAAAATGAATTCCTTCCCTGCAGCACTCTATGTGAGTTCTAATGAAATTTCAAGTTTCTTAATACCATTAGGGTTCTTATCTGTTTCTTATACAGAATGAAACTGTAGAAAAGAGCTTATGAGGTTAAGTTGGAAAAAGCCTACATGTAAAAACAGATAGTGACTGTTCTGTGAAGGAATATCAACAGTCTGGGACTACTTGTAGCACAAAGACATAAAACATTATAGTAGTGACATGATTATAATATTTAATTTTCATTTAGAATTGATTTATTACAGCAAGAGCTAGAAAACAGTCAAGGTAAAACTATGGCAGCATATTTTGTAGGGCTTCTGTTGTTAGCAGTACAGCATGTGCTGCAAGCATTCTCATAAATAATGGTACCAAAAATGTGTTTTTCTCAGTACTGTTCCCCACATTTAAAATATACAGGAGCAAAAGCCAAAGTAGCATGCCATGGTGCAAGACAAGAGGGAGATGATAAAGGTAGGAGTTCAGCTTACTGTTTCACTTGCTTGCAGTCAGAACCTTTTCCCTGTTATCAGAAGTGTCACTCACTGCCCCAGAGCAGACCTTGTAAGTAAAAACAGAGGTCACTGGGCTGCCTGCAGGGAGGAAAAAAATAATTTAAAAATAAATCTAGCCTTTCAGATACTGCGACTTTCAATGGTAGGTATTTTAATTTTACATTAGGATGGATGTCTAAAAATTTCCACTTCTACTAATTTTCTCTTGCTCTACTTGAAAAATCTGAGGTGCGCTTTGAAAGCTCATCCTTCATTATGTTAAAAGATAATGTTTCAAAATACTGCGAACTTCATTGCTGATGTGAAATTTAGAGATAAGCACTGAGATTGTCTTTGAAGCCAAGTAAGAATGGATTTGTCTTGTGATGCTAGAAATAAACAATCCAGCACACAGACTAAGGCTACTGAGGGCCAGAATAAAATGTGCAACAGAGAACAGGTAAAGAACACACCTGAGATGTGCTTGCAAGTCAGTAATGTGCCCTTGTCTCTAACCTTTTTACACATGCTAGAGAGAAAATACATTAATAATGAGCACTGAGGTGGATATACTAAATGTTAATTCTGAGTCAAAGTTCATGTTACGAACACATAGTGGCAAATGTGTATGTATTTCAGTCAAAACTAATCAAATTTAGGATTAGCTTGTTTCCAGTTTCATGGTGTATAGTTTACAAACCTCCCAGGCAGTAGTAAAAAAATATACCTTGCTGAGCTACCATGGGTCAGAAGGAAAATAGATTACAATGCTTAATACCATAAGAAGAGATACTAATATTGAAAATCTCTTTCTCAGCAAACCTGAATAATAAAAAATGTCCCTTGCAAGCAGCAATATTGCTATTTCCTGGCTCTATACTCCAGACATATTTCCTGGCTCACCCCAGTCTTTGGTACAAAACTGGAAAGAAAGATATCCAGAATTAATTTTAATCAAGGACTCAAAGTCACCTATACAATGCATTAAAAAGTCCTTCTAGTTTGCAGCTAAGAATTCTGGAAATACATAGCCTTAATTTGTCTATAGAGGATCCATTTTGCTACTTCTAAATTGTTTAAAGATGAGATACCGTAAAATCTTTAGTGAGAGCTAGAAGTCAAAGGCCAAACAAATTTATTCTTGATAAAGAGTATGTAGAACTTAAATGTAAACTGGAAAGAAAATATTTTTGTTCATGATTTGCTGCCCCTTTGCAAAACTGTTCGTATGGTGAAGTCAGGGAGCGAAGCAATAGACAGAAAAAATGGAGAAGAAAATATGGGTCTGAGAGGGCAAATAAAGCTCAAAAGAAGTAAGAAAACAGCTTGGCACACAATCCATCCCAATTGCAAATGTTAATTGTTCCATTCCCAGAGATGAGATATTTTCTAGGTTAACAAAGAATACCCTATAAGTGGCCAAGGTTAATTTATTCAACTTTCTTGCAAATACATTTAGACACGTGGCTTAAGTCAGCAGAAAATAACCTGAGTTAGGTGGTGTAATCAGCATTACTGAATTACTATTCCTATTCCTTCTTCCCTAGTATTCCTCAGACACCTGAAATTTTCTTTCAGTATACAACATACAGGTACATATTTCTCGCAAAATATTGTAACATCTACTATATATTACATAGATAATGGGCTACTGTGTTATATATATATAGCAGATTATTTTATATATGGATACACTACTCAGTAATGGTTTAATTCTATATAGTACACTGCACATATAGTATATTGTGGTATTGTAGTAGATAATGTTACAATATTTTCCTTAAAGCACCAATCAATTATTTCTGTTGCCATTATCACAAGAAGAATTGACATTTCCTACCGAAGAAAAATATGCAGAATCAAATAGGTTTTTGCAGCCCTGTGTGTAAATGTCCTCAAAATTTTAAGGCCCTGTCTCCTAGGGTTGACTAGACTATTAGCCTAAATCATAGTCATATTATTCAGTAGTGCTACAAAAAGCTGGGGTGGAAAAAGGAAAATGTGTTTGAATGCTTTTCCTTTCCTTTCTGTAAGTGGCTGGCATATTTTTCCCCTTGAAATATATAGACAATGGTCTTAGATATTTTCAAATATATTCAGGTTGTTTAAAAGAATGCTTATCTGACATTTATTAATCCTTTATTGTAGATGAGAAAGGATTAGGGCTAGACAAGGTTGCGAAAGAGATTATGTTTCAGGTTAACCTAATAAATTTCAAAAATCATTATTTTTAGTCTCTGTCTAGAATCCAAATTTCACTCTCAATATCGTGTAAATGCAATGCTGAATATAAATATTCTTTGCATTTACAATGCAAAACTTCATTCATTCAGGTATACAAAACCTAAAATTCTTGAAAAGGTTATACAGTTTCTTGTAATTTATTTTTCGACTAGGTTAATTCCATATTTCATCATACCTGCAGATTTAATGATTATCAGTTTGCTCCTACTTTATACCTTTGACATCTATGTCTAATAATCTACACCTATCTCTGTAACACTGACAGCTCTTTAAATAAGTAACTGGTGCAATGTGGTGCAGCAAAGCATATTCAAATGCTGAATTATTTCATTTTAAGAACTTCATATATAATGACAATTTCACCATTTGAAATGTCATGTCTGTACTTAAACCTTGAAAAAAAATAATAATCCTGTGATTTACTTCGTAGTTATTTAAAATTGCAAATAAACATCTGGCAAGCCTTTATTGCTGTCTATCACACAGAAAATAATGAAAAGGCAAAGCTGTTGAGGAGATCTCTAGCCTTAAAAACAGACATCAATGCATATATGGGGAAAGCAAATAGTTTAGAATTCTTTTCAAAAACTGTCTTAATTCAGGGGTTTTAAGTTTTGAAAGCCATCTTTTTTCTTATGGTTCAAGGCTCTTTTAATGCAAATACAGTCTCACCTATTCACACCTCTTTTTGGATTGGAATAATATATAATGTGTCCCTAGAAAATTTAAATCACCAAAATCTTTTAAAATACAGGTAATTACTTTCTTAATAAAATCTCCTTTCAGTGATTCATTCAACTGCTGATTTAACAGTCTGCTCAGAAGTAGAGGATCTGAACCTGAGGTAGCAGTAAGCTGAAAAAGAAGATCCAGAAGTGAAAAGGGTACAATGGTGCTGGACATGGAGTAGCTCTGGCTGTAAAAACTGGCACCGGAGCCAGGAAAGCAATCTGGTCAGGGGATACAGAAATGTGGTTTTCTCTTACCTGACTACTGTGTTATTGCCACTGACAGTTCTTATAGTTTAAAGATAAGGGTCAGTTTTAGGGAAGAACCAAAAGGTGTACCAGGATCATGATCTTTCAATCAACTGCTTTGTGACCTGCATCTGCCAAACCTAGTGACTTTATTACAGATTTGGTTTTGGTGTTGTCAGAAGTAAAGACTTTCATGAGTCGCTAATCAAAATTCCAAAATTACCCCTCCTCAAATTTCCTTGACTTCTCCAAGCATATTTTCCACAATTTGACATATGTCAAAGCTCCTCTCTAAAGTACAAAAACAGAAAACGACAATCTGCAAAAGGAGAAAAAAGAAATCACCCTGAAGACTCTGATATAAAAAACTGTAAGTCAATTTCCTTTCAAAAGACACTATTCATCTGAAAATGAAAATATAAATATAACTATTAAAGAAAACATAATATACAATGGGTATAATCTGTCTATAAGCAGACATGACAATGAGTTTTACATAAAGCAGGAAATAAAGGTAGCTTGGGATTTCTGCACTGTTGAATGCATTCTTCAAAATTGAGACCTGAAGTTTGGTAGAAATTTTACTCCATAAATTGAGTGTAGAGAGAAAAAAGAAGTGTTAATGGTTTCCTTAAGAAACAGATCATTGCTGACATCTTATAAACAGCTGAATGTTATAATTTTGTCATATTTACTAGTCTCATACTGGTACTGCTCAATAATGAGTTATATGAATTTTTATCAATGCTACTCTTTTGGGCTTTTTCATCCTTGAGACATCTTTGTGTAACTGGCCCAGAAGTAATGTGTAGTCTTATGGGTCATATTTGATATGGAATAAAGTGGAAACAGCACAATCTTTGATCTTGTACTCAAACTTATCAAAAAATATTGCTTTAATAATTTTTTTAACTAATTTTTCTCTCACATGTGGGTATACCCAACTGTGGCCAGTGGAGAACAAGGCCACAAGCCTGGTCCCTGTACCATTTCCCAACTTTGCCTGTCAATAAGTACACAGTCTGCTGCATCAACTCTTTTCTGGGAATGGATAATAAATAGCAAATTAGCACATTGACACCTCAATTGGCCAATGGCCTTGGAGCTTGTTACGTGAAATGGCTCACGGGAGAACAGCAGCATTTCTTTTTTACCTGTCAATTTCAGAAACTATTCCATAAACTTATGCCACTGTTTACATTATGTCTATCTGCATTTCCTAGGTTCTAGAAGCCCTTATTTCTGTACCAGAATTTAGCACTGATGTACAATTCACTAAAAGGAAAATGGATGTATGTTTCATTCCCACTTTACTGAATTCTCAAGGATACTTCTGAGCATTAAAGAGAAATTACAGTGCTGTCAGTGGTAGATTTCTCCTCATCCTAATAACTACAGTAATTTTTCTATAGTTAAAAATCCAGTCTGAAGGTGTTCCTCTGGCCCCTTACTTCTGTTCAGGGTTTCCATGTCCTACAATATTGCAGTTTCCTTCATTTTTACTACCTCCACAAATCTTCCCAGGAGATATCTAAGCAACAGATTTGTCATCTCCTAATTGAAACGTATCATGTGTTCTTCTGTGAAATCCTTAAAGGTAGAAGCAGCACAGCGGAAGAACTGCTGAATGATCTTAGTCCCTGGAATGCTCAAGTACCTCAAAACAGTACCATTTCTTTGTATAGAGAAGCTCTGACCAATACATAGAATAAAAACTACACCAGCCCTCTTTGATTTGGTTGATCACAAGGGACAAGATTTATTTCTCTTACAGTGTATTTTTAAATTTAATTACTAGTCCTTATTCAATAACCAACAAACTCTGAATGAACGTGATGGTAGTATAAAACCACGCAAAAGTCTTAGAAATTAAAATGGATAGTGATAAGGAGTTTGTCATAGTGACCTGTGGATAAAATTTAGCTGTCAACTCAGCAAGGTCTGAAACTCATGGGGGCAGTATGATAAAGAGGGACCAGGTTGATTGTAGTAGAGTATCTCAAATCACCCATTAGCATTTAGGTACCTGAATGCCAACCTTTACTTTCATACAAATATATCTGTAAAATAATAAAGATCAACTCTTTTAATTTATTTTAAAACTTCTTGCTGAGGTTTAAAGAAGTCGTTAATATCCAGGTATAAAAAGAACATTTTCTTTGTAAGTATCTAAGATTTACTGCTGTATGAAACATGAATGCTGTTTATTGATAATAGGTTTATTCTATGTTATTTGAGTATTTTATTATTTCCTTACATTTTTTCAATTGTTTAACCCAGCTAAGGTTTGCTTTTGTCCCTTTCCACTTAACATTTTTTTAAAAATAGATTGATACTACTGTTCTGCTGTTTGCAGACACAAAAATGTAGCAGATGGGTTCACAGCTGATAAAGGCTAAAACTCTGAGTTTAATTTGCAGCTTTTTAGCCTTAACGTCTAACATGAGAATATCAGTGTCATCTCTTATGAGGATTTTGTTAGTATAATGTTCTAGTTGGCTGAAAGAGCAGATAGATAGAAATATTATGCTCCTAGAGTACTCTTTTTGTGCTGTAAATATTTAAATATTTATCCAATAAATATCTAATCTCTAATATTGTAATGAAGAGTAGTTTCACCTTCATCAACTACTTTCTAAAAGAATAAAAAATTATGCTCCTGGATTTCAAGACTACTAACAAGTACCAAAATGGAAAAAAACTCTAGAAGTAAATATGGTGAAAAAGATATTTTTTTAACGAGTTCTTCCAGTGACAAGAGTGTTCTGCATGAAATTATTTTCGAGGTCTACTTTGCTAGCTAAATAGAAAATAGGGCTATATAATACACATCAAGATGTAAAATTTGGCATATTTGCACCCATCTGGTTGTTTGGATGTGGTTTTCCAGAAATGGCTGTGTAGTTAGATGGGTATCAATTTACGGCAGCTCAGAATTTGGTTCATTATATCAATACCTGTAATAAAATAACACTATGCTTGCCGGTTTACCTAGCACCATGTTTTTCTGGGACCTGGGATAGAGCAGCTATGAAGTACCCATGTGGCTGTTCCTGGAGGCAGAGGCCCCTGCTGACAGTGATTCTGGAGACAGGGCCATCCCCTCTCCAAGATGGAAATGTTGTCGCATGATTTGTGCAAGTGAAGGAAAGATTGAAGAGGGAGAGTTTCTGGCTTGCCAGCAATGCTAAAACACTCTCAAGCAGAAAACACAGAACAAAGGTTGTGTCTCCAAAGAATGTGTAATCAGCTGAACATCTCTAGGGGCCTAAATATAAATTTGGGTACAAGCAGATTTTGGCAACATTAGGATGACGCTGTATCACAGTTTAATGAACATTCAGTTAAATTTAACAAGAGAGTGATTTTACCAAACAGGATCAGAGACCTTGTTATGTCCAAACAGAGGAAGAATCAAAAGTAAGAAATTGCCTCTCTGGATCAGGTCAGTGCTCCGTCTGGCACTGAGGCATGAGCCTGACAGTGACAGATCCTCCAGAGGAAGGCACAGCACACTGCCGACCTGGCTGCGGGCAGACTTTGTCGTTTTTCCTGACAGAAGTGGCAACGACTGGCTTATGCTCTGAGGTATAAAGATTTACATTTTTATCCTATAAAAAGCATTAGTTTATGTTCTTGATTTACATGTGAAAGCAAAATCCTTTTTCAGTGTCATTAGTTATAATCCCAGTGACCTCTTATGGAAGTAAATCCCAAGGCTCTGGATCTGGCAGTATGTGTCGCAGAAGATCTTTCTCCTTCTCCTCAATCTTTCCTTTGTTACATCTGACACATTTGAACTTCCAAAAAAGGGAAAAATGTTTGTTTTTTTTATTTTTACTCACATGAAAAGACTGAGGGCAAAGTAATGGAGAGGCTAGATTCGAAATGATAATAATGTTTTGGCAACCCTGTCACACAGAGTGATGTTCATGTTTCTTGTGTATGTGGGCTTGCTAGAGGGGCTGTCAGGATTGGGGAGGACTTTCATATGCCAGAAGAAGGTCTTCCAGCTCACTGCACAATGTGCAACTCTTTGGATTGTCTGAAACACTAGTGCTGAGTAACAGTGTGGATTTAAATATTTGTTTGGCAGTTGCAGCCAGTCTGAATCTCACAGCTTCTCAGACTGCTGTTCCCTTGGATGTGCAGCTAGGTAGGCTGCACGCCGGGGCAAAGGCAGGCAATGAAATTTCACTGGCATGTCGACATGAGGAAGACATGCAATACAATGACTCTGCACTTATTGCAAGAGATCTGCCCATTGTGCCCATCAGCACATGTATAGAAAAGTGTGGAGGATTTTATTACCTAAGACTTAGGATCACTATGGTTTTAAAGTAGTTTTGAGATTTTAGGAACTTGGCATGCCCTTTGTCACTGGCTCTCAGCATTGTGTGTGGAAAAAGTTATGCACAATCACAGAGGACTGTAATAGCTTGTCTAATGCAGTGAGCTCCAGCTGAGAAATACTCTTACTTGTAAGTTACTAATAAAGAAGTAGGTCCTAGAAAATGAATCAGAATAACTGGATGGTTTTCAATGTGATGTCTTTCTTTCAGACACTGAAGGTTTAGGTCAGATGATGTAGTAACGGAGTTTAACTTCCAAATACAGTCTATATCAATGAGTGGACATGGTTGGAAGGAAGTGTGTATTGAATTTCAATATTCTCATAAAGTTTAATCAAGATTTGCATTGAAGCAAAATGAGTGTAACATAGGAATCAAGATCCTCTGTGCAGGTTTGAAAGGAGAAATTTTCTCTGCTGCATGGAACATAATGAAATAACTTGGAAAGAAAATCAGCATATAATTTTCTATTTCTTCTTGTGAAAGAAAGTTATCATGAAGTTTAACATATGCTATTTCCTTAAAGAATAATTTCACCAACTTGCCTTTTATAATGTAATATATTTGCATATCAACACACTGAGTGTCTCCAATTTTAGAACAAAAAACATTCCTTATTCACAATTTTAAAAAGTCCATCTCACAGTAAACATTTTCAGGAAATATTTACATATACTATTATGATGAGAAAAAAATCAACAAATTAGAAAACTGAGAAAAAAAATTGTAGAAAAGAAGCCTGTCATAGAAGAGTTGATGGAGAGACAGATGGCTGTTTTTATCTAATATGTCAATGTATTACACCAAATTGTGATTTAAATGTTTTAAACTGCAACAGCTCCAGAACTACTGTATGGTCCAGCATGCCAGGAAGTACATTTTTCCTGTAAAGACACCAAAATGTCTGAAAAGGCACCTCAGAGCATGTAAGATGCACAAGAAAAAAGCATTGTCTGCTGGCAGAGAAACTGGGCATAGAGCTGTCCACAATTCAGAAATCGTGGAGCTGTCCACGATTCAGAAACAAAGGCTGAAGCAGAACTGTTTTGTCAGAGGATGTTTGAAAATCTGCACTGGTCCATGTTGCTAGCATAGCAGGTTTTCAGGTAACAGTCATTATTGGGGCACCAGGGTAGCTACAGATCCAATGGTGTCAGGAACCCACGTCTTAAGAGAGGAACTCACTTGCCACGGCAAAAAGTCCAAATATGGTCAACACTGGACAAATCCAGACCAGCCTTTTTTTATTGTTGGCACATCAGTCTCAGAACATTGTTACAATGGAATTAGATGTTAACAGCTCGCTGGCCTACCAGGAAATGTCCCAGAAGGTGGGGTAATACGGAATGACATAAAATCATCTCAGTTTAGATTTCAGCCAATCACACAAAAACAAGACATATTGACAAGCTTTCCATCCAACCTTATAAAACTTACGTAATGGTAGTTAAAACAAAGACTATTTCATAAGAAACAAAGAACAGAGTTCTATTCATGGTAATCTTCTAAAGATATACATAAAATAAACTTGTTGCCATCCTAAAGCCAAATCTACAAAGTCCTATTGTTATTTGTCACGTCTACTGCTTGGGAAACTTTTCTGCTTGCTTGGGAAACTTTTCTGCTGTAACAGAACTTCGGGCCACATCCTGAGGCCTACATACTCTTTTTTAACCATTTCCTAAAAACCCTCTGACTTTATGTATTCCAACAAGTCATCTTCAAATGGTCATCCCTTCCACGCAAACCAGCACAGCCTCTTTGGGACACTGGCCCTGTCACCACAGCCCATGGCGCTCCCACCTGTGTGGTTCAGATGGGATTCAGAAAGACAATTATACAAAAAGGAGAGGAGCACTGCCTTCTCTAGGCCCCTACTGATGTAAAAGATATAAATTAAGTAGTGAGTTAGCTACTGGAAAAAAATAAATTATTTTCTAATATGTAGGTCTTCATGCAGTCTGCATCTACTTCAGAGAATCTGAATATAGATATTTTACTTTCAGAAAAACATAGTGGAAAGTTGTTGTTTCAGCATTAAATTTATGTGTCTTCATCTCTTTATTTCCAGGTCCTCAGGCACTTGCACTCCTAGATATGGAGCCTGCATGGGGTGATATAATATTTAATGAATCTCTTTTATCATCAAAAGTCATGTGAAAAAATAGCTTTCTGTCCTTTTAATTAAATTGGAAGGATAGAAATCTCAGGCTGTGGCTTTAGAAGGAAAAGCCATTTTACCAGCAGGGTGTTTCTCTTAATTTGTTTTAGTTGGATATTTAAGTTAATTCAGATGAAAACAACTTTTGGGTCTATTTTTTGACTAGTGTTTTCATTGACTTATAATAATACTTTAAAGTTAAGGTTGGGCTCTACCAATAAAATGAATACAAAAAAGGATTTTAGGGGTTTTGTTTGTTTTTGGCTTTTTAAACTGTCCGTTTTGCTGCTTAACATTCTTTGAATATTTATTAAGATAAAGGTTTTACAATTTTATTTATTAAATTTATTAAATTGACTGTATTTAACAGCTTCTAGAAAAGGTTTCTGTTTTCTCCTAACAATGGAGTAATTTTCCATGGCAAGATTTTTGGGCCTGTTGAAAGATTTTTGCGCCTGTTTCTGCCTCCTCTGGCAGAAACTTCTTTTGTAGAGCTCACTTGATCTTGAGTGCGATTTGTAGAAATCTGGCTAATTTACTCCATCACTGTTTCTTACTTCCATTCTAGCTTGCTTCTTCCCAAGAATGTCCCAGTTCAACATCTTGATTTTTAATATGTATTCTTTCATTTTTGAGTTATGCATAATGAGTGGTCTACTTATTTGACTGTGCTGTGTAGAGTCTTATATTCCCTCAAAAATAAATTCATTTAAAAAATTATTATACAATATGTGAAAAGTCATAAGAGGCTGTAGCTCATTTCTGGGCTCTTGGATGAGGCTATCCAACATTGTAATCAAGAATTTTGGGGTGAAGTATTTGGGTTTTGGTTTATTAATTTGGGTTTGGAGGACCAATCCAGGTTTTATTATTATTTTATAACAAACCGCAGTGCTGGACCTATAAGAGAACTCCTATATAAGTGATGTAGCTTTCTAATAAGACATATTTTCATTATTAGTTCATTGTCCTTTACTCTTTTAAAAACAGACTTTGAAACTAGAAACTTCCTATTATGTCTGATGAAGAAAACCTGACTTTATCATGTTGATTTGAGAAATCAGATTTTGCCACTGTAATCCATTACTTATACTTGCCAAGCTATTTGAAATGAGTTTCAGTGCTTTGGAAGATTTTATATAAAAGAATATGACAGAATTTTTTCAGCCTGTCAGATAATTTGACTGGCTATGCATAAGTACTAAGGATTTTAATAATTGCTGTTCTGCACGTAATGCTTCTTGCAAATATAATTCTTCTTTCTTGAATTTTCTGTCAGATGCCTGAAGTGACTGCTTCTATTTGAAATTGTAATTTGGTGCTAATTTGAAGTCACCATGGCTCAAGTTTCGGTATTGGTTAGTGTTACTAAGTTCAAGAAATAAAGAACAATCAGTCTACTGAACTATATGGGGGTTTTTATATAATTATGGTATATATTTATTTATGTATGCACATATATTTTTAAAAAGAGAGAGGAAGTAAACCTTATATTTCTTCTGTGATCAAAAAAGCAGAGAACAGAAGTAACTGGGTGATATTTCAACACAATTTGTAGTACCCTCTTAATCAAAAGGAAAACTTGTGTGTATTTTGCTCCAGCTATCAACACATGACAGGTGGTTCCTTAGTAACTGTAGTCAGCCTAGCATAGGTTAGAGAAATCCCCAGGCTACTCGAATAAAAACATCAGGAAATGCCATTTCTTTCCTCCTGAAACACAGGATTTCCTCTTAGAACAGAGAGCCCTTAAGTGTGAGAAGGCAAAGGACTGAGAAATTCGAGGTAATATTTTCTAGTCCTTTAAATAAATTCATTGCTATTTCTGTCATGCTCTGGAGTACTATTACTTGTTCAGAAACTTTTTTTTTGCAACTTTGCATTCTGTTTCTGCAGTTGCCTGTGCTATTGTTCAAGCCAAATGCTCTCATAAGAAAGTGCAGACAGTGAGTATAGAGGAAAAAGATGTGGCTGTTTCTCATAAGCTCCTACCCCAGTGGCAAAGCTGGTCTAAAGAGAGCTGGATGAACAAGCAATACAAAAGGTAAGTTACAGTGGCATAAAGCACTGCAGCATTGTGCTGCCTTTGTGCTGGTGGCCATGCCCCTGTGAGGCTGCCCTAGCAACCTCAGGCTACAGGCTCAGCTCAGAATAGAGTTGCCAGCACAGACTCATTGGCTCCATCAAAAGTTTTCTAATCTCTGCTTTGCTGGACAGAGGAATAACTCAGCCCTGATAAGCCAGAAAATCCTAAACAATTTTCTTTAGTCAGGCAGTGGGTCACAGGAGAGGCGCCCAAGTAATAAAAGATGCTTCCAGTGCATGTCAAACGAGGCACACTGTCTTACTTTCAGACACTCTCCCAATTTGATTGCATGACTGCAGTATGGGATATATTCTGTTTTTCTGACAGAGTATATTTATTTTCTAATTGCCATGGCATGTGATTAGAATCCCATCATTTATTTTTACTTTCAACTAATTATTGATTCAAGACTTTTACCAAAAGGTCTTTACATTCATTCCAAGTAGACATTATATCAAAATGTAATTCTTAATTTGCGGGTTTGTTTAAAATATTAACACAAATTAACTAGTTAATTGTACAATTTTTGCCATAGTTTGAGTAGACCAAAATAAATCTTTTTAAGATGCTACTTGTTTTGATTTGAGAGGAAATTGTTTGATTTCCCCAATTACTTCTTAGTGAAAAGTAAAACTGTCTTTATAAACACACAAAAGTTATTAATGTGTTTAGAAATGCTATCTTATTTTATAAAAACCAGTTTTCTGAATTAACTGAGAAACAGAACTAGACAAGGAAAGGCCAATCTGACAAGGCTGAATACTTTGTTGTAATTTATAGATACATTTAGTAGTTATTTGAAGACATCAAAGGCAAAGCAAGAAAGCATGTGAGAGGGCAAAAAATCCCCCCAAAACACTAAACAAATGGAGGAACAGTTCAGTTAAGAAAAACGAGACAATCTCAGTTTTTACTTTTCTCCCTGAGTCAGCTCAACTGAAAGGTAAACAAATACAGGGTTGGGGATTTTGTGGGTATTTTGTGTTTAGTTTAATGAGTGAATATAGTCTTAATTATATGTGGTGCCTATTTCATCAGAAACTAATTTTGTGACAACAAGAAAAATTTTAGAGGTTGTGTTGGTTGTTGGTTGATATTTACAAATGAACGGAGATGGGGTACTCTGAACTAGTGTTCAAGAAAACAAACAAAAAGAGCCCAAACCCCCCAAAATAAAGCCTTGTGTCCTTTTAATCTGTCCTGAATATGGGAGTAATAGGTCAGGTTCATGGGATAAATGCATCTCTGTGCATACAAATTATGCATCTGGAAGGTGTGTGGAAAGTTTTATAACCTGTCTAAAAATTCTAATAGGTATTTTTTTCAACTTTATGTGTATAATTTAAAGAAAAAAATATTGCCACAATATTAAGGAGCTACCTCATAGAACCTTGCAAAAACCATGCAGATGAAACAAGGCAAAAAGTTCTGCTCACCATGCTGCTGATTTTCTTTTTGAATTTGTTTTGGTCCTTTTGATTTACTAAAAAAATGGAAAATTCTTAGCATAAAAGCATAGATAGTAAAGTGGTACATCTCAGAGGAAGAAATATTGTCCCTTTGCAGAACTCTAACATGCTAAGTAATTTTTTACAGTATTATATGAACAGAGTTCCCTGCTTTCATCTTCTGTTCAGAAAGTGACTTGCAGGACTTTTGGAATAAGAATCCCAATATAACCAGTTAGATGGTGCCTGGGCCAGTTCTGACCCTCGCTGCTGGGCCAAAGGCAGCACTGCGGTGTTTTACCCCAGAGATACCTTGGCTGTTGGAAAGTGCAGCGGGGTAAGTCCAGGCTTGTCAGGACTCGTTACCTCAGGAGAGAGAGCTTCTGGCGATGGTGGAGAGAAAGGGAGTGGATTCTGCTAGAAGGTTGCCAGATGTTTATTCTATGGGTACAGAGATGTCTGCACCGGGCCACTGCTGCTAACAGAATGGAGGCTGCATGGTCTCATTAACATTTTAAACTCAGGGCAGGGGAAGGGGAGGGGACAGGTGAGCCACCAACCAGGTGAAGGGGCAGGGTCTCAAGGGACTAGAGACACCTATCACACGACGCCTTGCTGGTATGTTAGCCTGATTGACAGGGCACACTCAGCGAGGGGCGAGGGGGAAGGGAGAAGGTAAAACAGGATATTGCAACACACCACAACATCTCCCCCTAGTTTTGTTTAAAAAGAAGAGGACTGTGTTTATGGTGCAGAATGATTGCCAAACCATGGTTGGTAAATCGGTTCTTCTTCTACAGGAGGGTCAGTGTTTTCCACTGAGGCCTCTAGGTCATCCACTGGAGCACTGAGGGCTTCCAAATGGTAGACCTCAGGAGGGGGAGATGAGCTTGAGATCAACTTGAGAACCATGCGTCTGATTACTCCAAAAACAAGGCTAAAAACTACAATAACTACAACTAATATAAATAGCACTAAAATTACAGTTTTCAGAATAGATCCCAACCAGCCCGAGAGTCCCCAGCCATTGAAAAGTCCACTCAGCCAGTCGTCAGTTTCTCTCTTGATGTCGTTCACCATAGTTTTCATCTTGTCAATTGTGGCATGGACATTCTCTGCCTTCGATGACAAGTCGAGACAGCAGAGTCCTTCAAATTCTTCACAGCGATGGTTGTGCAGAAGGAGCAGATAGTCTATGGCTGCCCTATTTTGAATGGTGGCTTGCCTGGTAATTTCCTCATCTGATAAGAGGTCACTCAGGGCAGTAGAAGTGAGGTTTGCCTGTTTTGCAACCCAACATTCCAATCGGCCTAATTCTCCCATAGTTTTTGCTGCCGAGATCCACAGCAGAAGGACTGTAATTGCAGTGGCTTTTAGTCTGGACCAGTGAACAATTTCTGAATTACAGTCAGGGTCTAATTGCCTTAGGTCTCTTTTTTTGATAGCCAATGTATGTGTGTTGTTTTTAGTTTGCCAGTGTATTAGATTTGTTCGATTTGGTGTTAACAGGCTCAGCTTGCCAAATGTACACGGACCTCCGAGCAGACGAGGAGGGAGACCTGCCCATGCTCTGTCTCCACATATTAAAAACACACCTTTTGGGAGTTCACGAGGCTTGTAATCACCACCAGATGAGTGCATAACTAGGACTGAATTTTCACACCAGTTCTTGTCTGTGTAGAGTGGGTTGCTAGGGTTAGGATAGGTGTTTGGTTTAGCTTCATGATATGGTAAGCGGGAATTGAATTTAAATTGAATGCAAAAGGTTGCATTCATGGAGCCTAAGAGATGGAACTCTTGTGGCTCCCTTTTTGACACTGGTAACTTTCTCGCCCACTCCTGCCAAAACAGCAAAGGATTGTCAGCAGGGTAACGGCCAGGGGAAGGTGCGAGTAAGTTAACTTCATTTAAAGCACTCCACATTTCATTCGGGAATTCTGAGGATTTAAAAGGAACTCCCACCAGGCAAGTTGACAGGGGGTCTGAGGCTGTCGTGGTGGAGAGGCAAATGTGATCTTGTCCAAGGGCTCTGGCCAGAGTGGTCCATACATTTGCTTTGGGCTGAGGGACTAACCAGGAGATCGCTGGAGAAATGATCGCAAGTAGGACGAGAAGCAGGCTCGGTCTCATGGCGTCTCGAGACTGCACACGAACAGCAGGATCTAAATCGGTAAAAGGAAACTTAAGACAAACATATATTACAAACTATTCCAGATAGGAGGCTTAAATGGATTTTCTTCCAGAGAACGCGTGCGACGTTTCCTTCTCCAGGCAGCGTGAGCAACCTGGGGTGCTTCTGCAGATTTTTCTGAGACTTTGGGAACATAGGGCTTTACCCATTTGGAAGGAACCCACCTTAAACCAGAGGGGGTGGACACACAGGCGTATCCACGTCCCCAAGTAACCAATTTGTAAGGTCCCACCATTTTCCAAGTCTCAGGGTCTTTTACTAAAACCGGAGGTTTTTCTTTTATCAACTTGTGACTGCTCCCCCCGAAGTGGCATAGGATGGGTGGGTTCAGGCTGTCAAAAGAACAATTCAGAAAATTGATTGTGAATAGTGCCCTGGATAACCGGATGTGGGGAGGTTCTACCTTCAGAACCTGTTGTTGCTGGTCCAGGACCCTTTTAATATCACGGTGAGTTCTTTCTACAATGGCTTGACCTGTAGGGGAGTAGGGGATGCCAGTTTTATGCTCTACTCCCCATTGCTGCAGGAAGCTCCCGAATTCCTTGGATTTATAAGCGGGCCCATTATCAGTTTTCAGCTCCTTGGGTATGCCCATGAAAGAAAAAGCCTGTAAGAGGTGCTTAATAGCATCAATAGATGACTCTCCTGTGTGGGCAGAAGCATAGACCGCTCCAGAAAAGGTATCTACACTAACATGAACATATTTCTGCCGTCCAAAAGCTTGTATGTGTGTTACATCTGTTTGCCACAGTTCACAACTGTTCAGTCCCCTTGGGTTTGCTCCCGTACTCACTGTAGGGAGTGCATGTTGTTGGCAATTTGGGCATGTGGTCACAATCGCTTTGGCCTGTTCTCGAGTGATGTTAAACTGGCGAACCAGGCCAGGTGCATTTTGGTGGAAAAGCTGGTGGCTGATTTTTGCCTGTTCAAAAACATTTGGGAGAGTGGCCATCACTGCAGGCGCAGCAAGGGCATCTGCCCTTCTGTTGCCTTCAGCGATAAACCCTGGCAAGTCAGTGTGTGACCTGACATGCATCACATAAAAGGGTTGCTCTCGGTGAGTGACTAACTTTACCAGTTTTGAGAGCAATTCAAAAAGTGCAATGTTAGATACATCTTGCAGTATTGCTTGATCTGCTCTGGATACTACTCCTGCCACGTATGCAGAGTCTGTAATCAGATTAAATGGTTCTGAGAACCTTTCAAAAGCCCTAACAACCGCAGCCAATTCAGCAACCTGAGGTGAACCTTCCACCTCAGCAATGTCCGTCTCCCACTGCTGGGTTTGAGGATCCTTCCAAGTTATAACGGACTTGTGGGACCTCCTGGACGCATCTGTAAAGACAGTTAGAGCCCTTTTTAAAGGTCTCCTACTTAGAGCAGTTCTTAATTTTAAAGTAAATTGAACATCTTGTTCAAACAATTTGCAAGCGGGCCGTGCTACCGAAAATTGTCCTGAGTAGGAATCCAGAGCAAACTGCAACACTTCATTTTCTTGAAACAATTGTTCCAGTATTTTCATAGTATTTTGACCTGATTTTAACTCAACTGGAATGTGAATGAACTTAAAATCACATCCTGCTAACTCCCTGATCCGGGTCCTTGCTTTCCGGATCAGTTCTGCTACCAGTTCCTGAGGCTTTGTCAGTCTCTTGGACCTTTTGTGACTGAGGAAAACCCATTCTATGATCAAGAGAGAGTCCCTCTGGTCCCGGTCCTTTTTTGGTGTGTCCTTTGCCTTAGGTGTTTGTTTTTCCTCCCACTGGAAAATAATTCCATGGAGCTGTGGCAACTTACCTAGGATGATAAATTTGAATGGCAGTTTAGGCCGGCATCGGTGGGCCTGTCTTGTGGACATTGCAATCTGAACCTTTTCTAGAGCTTTCCGTGCCTCTGGGGTAATAGACCTAGGAGCACCTGGGTCCTCTCCCCCTTTCAATAAATTGAAAAGAGGGGCAAGGTCTTCATTAGTCAGACCAAGCCATGGTCTTACCCAATTCAAAGACCCACACAACTTGTAGACATCCGCAAGGGTCTTGATCCTTGGATTGATTTCTAGTTTTTGAGGAACAATGGTCCTATTTCCAATTTCTAAGCCCAAATACTTCCAAGGTGGCATCTTTTGAATTTTCTGTTCCTGGAGCTCGAACCCTGCAACAATCAATGCATCAATCGTTAGGTCAAGCGCATGTGTTAGTAAATCATCATTGGGGGCACACACAAGGATATCATCCATATAATGATAAATGATGGCCTTCTCTGCGGCTGCACGAACTGGGGAAAGCAGGGAAGAGACATACCACTGGCAGATAGCTGGAGATACCTTTAGGCCCTGAGGAAGAACGGTCCAATGGTACCTTTTCATAGGAGCTTCTGAATTGATAGAAGGGACAGAGAATGCTAAACGCTGTGCATCGTCAGGGTGCAATGGGATTTGGAAAAAACAATCTTTAATACCAATAACAGCTAATTTCCAATCTTGAGGAAGCATTGTTGGGGATGGCATACCAGTTTGGGGAGAACCCATATCTTCAATTACATTATTAATTTGTTGGAGGTCACAGAGGAGTCGCCACCTCTTTTTGTCAGCCTTTTGGATGACAAACACTGGAGAGTTCCATGGGGACATGGTCTCTACAATGTGGCCCTTTCTTAGTTGCTCTTGTACTAGTTCCTCAAGCACCTTTATTTTTTGTTTACTGAGTGGCCACTGTTTCACATCAACTGGTTAGTCTGTTTTCCACTTAAGTTTTTGGGTGGGGCGCTGTTGTTTAATGACTGCTGCACAAAAATGCTGTGGAGAGTCTGGAATATCAATTGTGACACCCCACTGGGCCATTAAATCTCTCCCTAACAAAGGTTCTGAATAATCTAACACAAATGGACGGATATTTGCCAATTGTCCGTTTGGACCCTCAAATTGAATAATGCTTTTGGATTGCCTTGCCAATTGCAGACCTCCTACACCTCGAAGGTGACCAGCAACATTTTGTAAAGGCCAGTGTGCTGGCCAGTCTTGTACTGGAATCACTGTGCAGTCTGCACCTGTGTCTACAAGCATCTCAATGCGTTTAGACTCCCCACCCCCACTGACATTGCACCACAATTTGGGTTTATCTGTCCCAATAACTTGGACCCGGGCGACTGTGGGCCCTTGTTTATCGACATTTTCAGGTAAAGATGGCACAGGGATAGCTTGAGCAACAATTTGTCCCTTGGGAAGAAACAGGGGTGGGTGGAAACAGTGCAGGCTGAGAACAAATTGCTTGGGATCTGATGTTGTCATTCCCGGAGCAATTTCGATCTCTTGTGGTGTGTTTTTGTCCCCAGTGATGATGTACTTACAACGAATTTGATTCCAAGTACCCTTCTGTTCAGGATGTACAGAGACAAAATGCCAGTCAGTGTCCTTCAGGTGGAGTGACTCTCTCAGCTACAACCTGTAAGGCTCATTGACAGAACATGTGGTTAATACAGAATCACTTAAGTCACAACAAAGGTTATTTTGTTTCACTTTCAACAGTGGACTAGCAGACTTGGTCTTTGAAGCACCTGCTTCACTTACACAAATGTTAATATTATCGCGTGCTTGATTTGTTTTGCTACCCTTATTCTCTTGGCCTGCTCTTTTTATGTCTGCACGCCTGGCAGGCTGGCGCTTTACTTTCAGTTTTTTTGTTGTTGACCCCCAGGGAGGGCTTGCAGTTCTCCTCCCCTGCTATTTTTAAATTCATCAAATTCCTTTTTCAGAGGGCACTGGTTACTCCAGTGTCCTAGCTTATTACAAAGCAGGCATGGTTTAGTGGGCTCAACCATTGCTGGTCTCCGCTGCTGCCCAGGGTGCTGCTGTGCTGAGGGAAAGGATGAAGGGCTGGCAACAGCGACATGCTGGGATGGTCTTGGCAGCAGCTTTGGTCTGGAGTCTTCAGCCACACTCATCAGAGGCACTTTCCTGTTACAGACTAGAAGCATATCTTTTAATGTAGGGGAAGGTTCCATAGGAAGGCTCAGGATTGCCGCTCGACACTGTTCATTTGCATTTGTAAACGCTATTTCTTCTAACATTGCTTCCCTAGCATTTTCCTTTTTAACTTGTATTTCAATGGCTCTAGTTAGCCTTTCTACAAATTTCAAAAAAGGTTCTGATGGTAGTTGTTTGATTTTACTATAGGGCTCAAAAGGCCCCTCAGGTTGGAGGGAAAAGAATGCTTTTTCAGCTGCTTCTTTTACTTTCTCAAGTGTTTCTGCAGGAATTGCAGCAGCTTGGACTGAGGGAGAAGACCATTGACCCTCACCACAGAGGTGCTCCATGGTAATAGGGTTACCATTGTTGTCTTTTGCTGTGTTTGGATCAGCCTGTAAGCCTGGGAGAGCATCTTTTAGCAGTTGTTTCAATGCTGATTCCCATAATTTGAATTCTGTGGATGTCATGAGACATGAAAAAAGTTGTTTTAAATCATGTGGAACTACAACAGTCCTACTTAATTCATAATTTAAAAGGCCACGGAAATATGGACTGTGTGGACCATATTCTTTATGAGATTTACAGATCTCTTTAATCAATTGTCGTCCAAAAGAACTCCAATTAGCAGTTGGGGCTGCTCCAGCTTGAGCTGCAGGCTGAAACGTAACAGGAGCTAGTGACAACATGGCACTCTGCATTGGGTCTGCCGTCCCCTGCTCTGTATCCCTTGAATCAGAAGCATTGGGATCACAGCTACAGGTTTGGGGACAGGCAGTGGGTGTGTCCCCACCGTGGGAACCCGGGGAGGAGGCGGGGACAGGGAGCCGGCAAGGGGCGGGGAAACCGTGGGAACAAGGGGCGGGGTCAAGGGGCTGGCAGGGGGCGGGGATACCGTGGGAACAGGGGGCGGGGTCACCTGGTGACATCACGTCAGCAGACGCCCCCTGGGAGGAGTAGAGGGGCGGAGCTGAGGGTACTGCAGGAAAGGCGGGGGGAGGGGGGAAGGGGTCACAAGGAACAGGAGGAGAGGGGGATGGGGATGGAATTTTGGAATGCTTAAGAGGATTTTGGGAAGAAGAAGACCAGGTTTGGGAAGATGCCACGTGGCATCCACCATCTTGCGGACCCCCTAGGGACTGGGGGCCATTTTGGACATCACTGCTCTCCGGAAAGCTAACACGTGCTCTGGGTTTTAGAGGAGGGGATACAGGGGATTGGGAAAGACACGCAGCCTGGCCAGGGCTTTGTGAACAAAACAACTCAGGTATTCTTGCACACTCTGGGAGCCGACTTCCCAATGAGTTTGCACTCTTTAAAATACCAAGTTTTGGGGAAAGAGGTTTAGGGGTTTTAGAGGGAGAGGGAGGAACAGGGAGAGCAGAGGTACATGGCTTTACATTTGGCTTTTTCTCCATTTCCTTTTGTTTGAGCAATGCTGTTCGAATTTGTAAACTCCAGAACACAAATTTAGCTGAGGGTGATTTCCCAGATTGTCCTAAGGTTATCAATTCATTCCCAACTTTATCCCAGAATTGAATATTGTGGATTTCTTCAGGGGAAACGTTTGGGAACTGCAGAAAAAGCCATCTTATAAACTGTTTCAATTTTCCTTTAGAGAATTTCACATTATTCTTGACTAAAATGCTAACAATATTATAATACACTCCCCTTTGTACAATGCTAAGTTTGGAACCCATGTTAGATGTAAAAAGCAAAGTACTTAATCCCGCCTGACCAAAAGCAAAGCTAAAATCAGCTACCAATTTCTAAAAAAAACCACAGATAGAAAGCGATAATGAGCAGACAAAAACTTCACAATGCAGCTGTATATACTGCTTTTAAAATTCCCGGGCAGCAGCAGCAGGGCACGCCCTGCCGAGCCGAGGCAGAAACAAAGCCTCCCCCGTGGTGGAATGCAGCCCCCCCGCGGAGCAGAGAGAGCAGCCACTCCACGTGGCAGCCGAAACTGGGCCCCCCCCCGCCGCCGAGTGTGCAAAGAGCACTCCCGACCCCGCAGGTCCCCCGGCCACGTGGAAAGAGAGCCCCCCCCTTCCCCCGCAAAGAGAAAGAGAAAGAGAATCTCCTAACACGTGTCTGAGCACGCTACTGAGCCGGGGCCGCTCCGGCGCGAATTTTAAAAGACAGTGAAACACACGCAGAAAATAAAGCTAGAACGCTATGAATTCTTGTCTGTGGGGCTGCGCAGCCAAAAATGCAAAGGCAAAAAGGAACAGAACTCACGGCAGAGTCTGTTTTTGAGCTTCTGCTATACCGAAAGCAGAGATTCTCACGTGAAATGGAAGCTGTAAGGCTGGGTCTAGGCAGGTCTCCACCGGAAAAGGACCTCTCTCTGGGTGTAAGAGAGGCTCCCCTTTTCTTCCTCTGGAAAATCTGCTCACCACAATGAAGCTGGGCTTTCCAGAAGGCGCCGAACAGTCCACGAAACTTCTTCTGGGAGTATTCCCAAAGTCTCTAGCTGAGGGCAATGCAACCAAAGCCCTTCCAGCTGGATGCACGGCTGGCAGAAACTTCTCTGAGGTACAGCGAGTCCGTTCTAGGGCTGCAAAGTCGCTTTGCCCACGCAGGGACGCCAATATTTTGGAATAAGAATCCCAATATAACCAGTTAGATGGTGCCTGGGCCAGTTCTGACCCTCGCTGCTGGGCCAAAGGCAGCACTGCGGTGTTTTACCCCAGAGATACCTTGGCTGCTGGAAAGTGCAGCGGGGTAAGTCCAGGCTTGTCAGGACTCGTTACCTCAGGAGAGAGAGCTTCTGGCGATGGTGGAGAGAAAGGGAGTGGATTCTGCTAGAAGGTTGCCAGATGTTTATTCTATGGGTACAGAGATGTCTGCACCGGGCCACTGCTGCTAACAGAATGGAGGCTGCATGGTCTCATTAACATTTTAAACTCAGGGCAGGGGAAGGGGAGGGGACAGGTGAGCCACCAACCAGGTGAAGGGGCAGGGTCTCAAGGGACTAGGGACACCTATCACACGACGCCTTGCTGGTATGTTAGCCTGATTGACAGGGCACACTCAGCGAGGGGCGAGGGGGAAGGGAGAAGGTAAAACAGGATATTGCAACACACCACAACACAGGACCATAAAATAATTGCAGCTAGGCTGCTCTTTGCAGAGGAAACAACAAATAGCAGCACTATGATCTTACAACCTTCAAGGTGGGACAAATATTTTGTCCATCTAAGTTTTATGTATGTGAGTCTCAACATCTGCTTGAAATACTAACTGGGTTTATTTCAGCTTCAGGGAGGAAATTTAACACCAAATTCAAAGTAAAAAAACCAAAATAAAGAGAATCACACCTATTGTGAGGATCTTTTACTGATCTCATACTGTTCTAACTGCTGTTGGTCAACTTAGAGACCTGCAAGGTTGCTCAAATGATGGTAGTGCTTAAACAATATTACAAAAGGACTCATAAAAAACTAATTAGAAAATTTAAATTTCTCCTTTCAGTAAGCAAAAGCCTGTACTTTAATCCTTGTAACAGAATCATTGTCTAAAAACTTTTCATTTACTTCCAGGACCTATCTAACATGTCCAGGTGATACACCCTCAGGAATCCTGGGCTTTTGCCTTATTTCATAAGGACTGGAGCATGTAGATCTCCTTCCTGCAGAAGCCATGACTTGTAGTCCAGCTCTTTAATATCCAGTGATAGCTGTGATGTATTAGGAAGCAGGGAAATGCTCTCAGTCCATCAATATCATCACAAAACATATCCTTAATGGACTCTTGTGGCTGACTGAGATTACTCTGACTTCTCACACCATGAAGGTTATATTTAAGATTACATTTAGTATTTTTTCATATTACTAAGTGTTTTGATCTAAGTACTTTTAAAAAGACAAGCAGGTGTTTGGTTTTCATTTTTAGGTGAATTTCTACCTTTAAAATCTGACCTACCTTTATGAATAATAGAAGATCTCTACTTTAACCAGATTTGTTGAAGCATCTATAATAATGAGTAGATATATGTTTGCAATGTTTTCACTGCAGTCAGCTTATGTTATAGTTATATTGCATTTAAGTATTTTAAGGGAAAAAGCCTTTCTTCATTTTTAATGATATTTTACCCTTTTAGACAAATAAGTATCAAAACTCTGTAATTTAATTCATTTTCAAAACAAAGCTTTGAAGAAAAGCTGTGGGAATTGGGGGTGTTTGGCCTGGAGAAGGCTCAGGGGGTGAGCTTACCAATTTCAACAGCCACCTAAAAGGGGTTTGCAGCAAAGAGGGGGTTGGCCTCTTCTCCCAGACAACTGGTGACAGAACCAGAGGAAATGATCTCAAGCCACGGCAGGTTCAGGTTGGACATCAGGAAGAATTTCTTCATAGGATGAGTTTTCAGGTGCTGTAAAGTACTGGTTAAGGCGTTGGTGGAGTCCCCACCCCTGTAAGTGTTCAAGGAATCACTACATGATGTGCCTAGATCTGTACTTTAATTGATGTGGTTGCGTTTGTTCAAAGGTTGGACTTGATGATCTTGGAGGCTGTTTCCAATCTTAATAAGTCTATTCTTCTAAATTCTATATTTACCCTAGTTTTCCCAGGGATAATGTGGCACCTCCATCTCTTGAAATACTCAAACTGGACAGGATTGGATTTGGAGAAAACTTATCTGACCAGCCCTGGTGTGAGCAGGGACCTGGCCTAGAGGGTCTCCAGAGGTAGGAGTCAGGACTTATCAGGACTCAGTCATTCCACCATCTTTTAGAATGAAAAAAAAACATGATAAATTACAAGCAAAAAGGTGTTTCAAGTGCTCTGAAATATCAGTACCTAGGATGTTGTATTAATCTGACTTCTGCAAGTGTTTCCATGGACCAGGTAATCCTTTGTGTTCATGTGTTTGGGCTTATCTCTATGTTCTCTTCTGAACATATTAAGCATTTCACAATTAGGTGTTCCAGGATGTGAAGAACTTGCTGTGGTTATGTCTGGCCACAGCCCTCTTCACAGAGACCAGCAGGCACAAGTTCTCCAAGGATTTTTCTTCAGATAGGCAGTGATAATCTCAGAGAAGAAGCGAAAACAATCCTTATCTCTACTTGCTGCTCCTGTTGTTCCACACATGTGGCATGTGTTATGGAGATTGTTTACCCAAAGTGATTTGTTAATTGGACACTAGTGAAGGTTGTTTTGATTCCTTGGCCAATTGGGCCAAAGCTGTGTCCTGGCTGTCTGCAGACAGCCACGGGTTTTTCTTGAGTATTCTTTGGTATGGTATCTTTTCAGTATGTAATTTAGTATAGTATTCATGTAATATGTTATAGCTTAATTAAGCATTCATTCAGCCTTCTGAAATCATGGAGTCAGAGCACATTATTCCCTGTGCTGGGGGCTCCCTGCAGAGATAGTTATGCATAAATCCTCCTTGGAGATGGGGAAGAGGTATGATTTTCAGTTCTCCTGCTCTCAGGGTATGGCTAACTCACACAACAGCCCCTGTGGCCCTGGGTTGCCCACCCATTTCTTGATGCACAGGACCCTTTTTCTAGCCTTGATGGAAGTGACTTCCACATGGAAGTCCACATGGAGGAGGCTGGGATCCCTGACCACTTTGTGTCCAGCTGGCTCATGGCCATTTTCCTCACAGAAGGGGTTCATGAGGCCTGCTGTCAGGAATGGTTTGAAATAGTGACCTATACTACATTTTCATATGCTTTGAGAGTATTATGTCATCTCATACCATGTATATGTGAAAGTTTTGAGTTGGAGACTGCCTCCTGTCCTTGCCTGAACAGATATAAATCTGTTAAATAAATAAATAAGATCTATCTTTTTTCTTTTAATTTTAGTGTTTGTGAGGGATAGGGAGGGAAGGTGTATCAGTGGGAAAATGTTGAAGATTCAGGGGATCACTGTGCTATACAGACCCTCTGATGGGTGGTGAAAGAGGGTCTGTGAATTGAAGCATTGCCTAAGACAATTCCAAGGAGTATGGTTTCCTCTTAATTTTACCTTTTCTTGTTTAATTCTTCCTCTTTAAAGGAGTTTCTATAAAAGCCAGTTATCTAGAATTCTCTATTTCAGATGTAGTATGTATGTAGTGTGGTAGTAGTACACATGTAAATGGATTTCATTCTTTCAATTTAACAACTCTGGACTAAGACTGAAAACAAAACACACCAACCAGCTAAACAACCCAATCCAGACATACATCACAAGAATCAAGCACATAACCTGTAAACACTCAAAAAGCTTTGGGAAAAAGGTAAAATCCAAACAACAGCAAAAACCTGCTATTCTTGTCCTTCTCTTCTTTTGAAAAGTCCTTTAAAACTACCTCCCTCTTCTTCTACATAATACTTGATATGTGGTGAATAAATTAACCAAAGCAAATGAAATAAAACACCGACCCATTAAAACCAAAAAAACCTCACTCATTGAATTTGATTGAGAATGTAGTAATAACAAATGGAAATTTGTGATATTCACTCTCTTTCTTTCTCTCTCTTTCTCTTTCTCTATACATATGTGTACTAGTTTTCTCTATCATTGCATATTGAATATATAATTTTGATCATATAAAAAAGAAGGATGTCTGATGTGACCAAGACAAAGTTTTGAGAATACTGGTAAAAAGAGCTTGTAAGAAAAAAAACAAGAATTTTTTTTCAAATGTTATCATATATCCTTTATTTCCCAGTGTCTGTCAGATTATCATGTGGGGCTTTTACATAAAACCAGAGTGTATTCTAAAGATCAAAGCTACAAAGCCCTGAGTTCTTATTATATATTTGTAACTATGATCCATATTCCAAATCTTTATTCACCCAGAAGCACCTCCTGACCCCAAGGAGAAATATCTTTATAGGTACATTCACAGATTACTCGAAAATATTAGTGGATATGAATATTGTAATGACTGTAAACATCTTGCAAAAAGGCTGAGGTGAAAAAAATTAATAAGCTACATATAATTAGTTAATCTACTTTTTATTTCTGTGTATTATTGGCATCCATAAATATTAAGAAGATCAGCTAAACTGTAATATTCTTAAGCAGATTGACCACTTTTAAGTATTTAATTTTTCATCCTTTCCTATGGGTTCTGTTTCAAGCTTACTACCCTTTTTTACCTTTATTTGTCCCATAATATTTAATGTAGGCTACTACTTTTATATAAGTTATCACTTACAGCATATGTTTGTAAGGAAACACAGAGTTTATGGTCACCTTTCTGATCTGACTTCAAAGCTTATACTCATGTTTTTGAAATGTTTTGATTGATTGCAAATAAATTTGAGACAATAGAAGAAATCCAGTCAGGTGCTCGCATGCATCATTTGAGTATCTCCAGTCTCAGTTTTGGCATTTGTCTTCACTGTACAGAGTTAAAAGGGAAACATCACTCATTATTGTATTTCTGTATCCCTACTTATTTATAAGCCTTATATGCCTGTTCTTAGAAGACAGTCTTGTGAGAACATACATGTTATTTAGTATAGTGACAAATTGAGTGGTGTAGCCCTAAATCACTTAATTTTATTTTACTTGTTCCTAATTTAGGTTAATTGCAAAATGTATAACAATTATTTAAACTCCAAAGACTATATTTATGCTTATTTGCATATAAAACCAGACTTTAAGCATCATATTTTGTTCTCCATCCTCATTCTGCCAATCTATTTTAACTGTAGCTTTCATTATACTGCTAGTAGTTAAGTTTTGGAATCTGAAGTAGGGCTCTTGCCAAAATATGCCAAGTAAGGCATTTTTCTTATGAAAAATTGTAACACTGTTTTTAAGAAAATCTGTTTGGTTTTTTCACTGAATATCCATTTTATGTAAGGATTTTTTTCCTTTGTTTGCTTTGTCATTTTTGGATTTTATTGGGTAGTTTAGCAAAATTTCCTGTCTTTTCAGGGCCATGCATAATCTTCTCTTTATCTGTGGGGATTTATTCAAAGGTACTATGGAAGTTATACACACAACTTGCTTTTAAAAAGAATGTCCTGTTACTGCATTTCACAAATACACCCCAGTACAGGTTAAAAATGGATGTTGAATTCTGACACCCACTCTCATCTACCTCCACCCACTGAAGAGAATGCCCAAGCAAGCAAACAGAATATTTTCTTTCTGTGAGACAGATTACTAGGTCATTTGCCTAATCAAGGCTTTTAGAATCCAAATCCAGTTACACAATATGCAAATTTTTCTTTTCCCTTGTAACTGCAAATATAAGATGACATTTTATCTCTCCACCATGTTTTGAACAGCCAGAGACATTTTGTAT